>NW_026054875.1:0-438928 GCF_022478755.1 Daldinia loculata | reverse complement strand
ACGGGGGTGCGCTTTTCCATTTATTTTTGGGGGTGGCTTTAATTTTTATTTTTTTATTTTTTTTATTTTTTTTCTTTTTTTTTTTTTTTTTTTTTTTTTTTTTTTTTTTTTACTATTCGTTGAATTTTGGTTCTTCTTCCTCGTCTTATTCAATTAGATAAATGGTCTATATTGGCATTTTTGTATCATGACTTGAATAATCAGGTACATACTTACACTGACTGCAGGTGATGCAAACGATGGTTGCGGAAATGGTTAAGATGCCGGAGCACGAGCCAAAAGCTTACGCTACTCAGCCCTTCGTCTGGACCCTAGGCGGTATTATAGGTTCCGCCATGGGAGGTTTTCTAGCCCAACCGGCGATATTCTATCCTTCGCTATTTCCCGCCGATGGCATCTTCGGAAGGTATCCTTATCTATTGCCAAACCTCGTGTCGGTCATCGTCATCGTGTTGGCTATTATACAGGGAATACTTTTCCTCGAGGAAACTAACCCGCGACACGGAAAGGCTACTCCTGGGTCCGTCTTCGAAGAGGACGACGATATCGTCGATGAGCGTACTCCGCTCCACCACCGTCCCAAGGATCGAAGATCATCTGCTCGGAGTCACTCGTGCGCCGCAAGCGATAGACCGGTATTTATCGAGGAAAGTCTTCCAGTGCCAGTCGAGCAGAACTTCGACCTGAGGAGATCGTCTTTTGGGACCGTGCGTTCGATCAAACTCCTTCCTAGCACCCCGAAGCAGAGCGAGGTGTTTAATGGCCGGCCCTTCAATTTTACCATCATAATGGTAACCGTTGCGCTCGTCCTGGTTTCATACCATCAGATGGCATTCAACACCCTTCTGCCTACGCACCTCTTAGATAGGCCAGCGGCAGCTCCAGGTCAACTTGATTTGATTGGTGGCTTGGGGTACACTGTCCACGACGTAGGAATCTACCTGTCGGTTAATGGGATCCTCGGTCTGTTCATTCAGGGGTTCATATTCCCGATTTTCGTAGACAAGATCGGAGTATGGAAGTCGTTTCTCATCAACATCGTTTTCTATCCTTTAGCATACGTGGTCATGCCTTTCTTATCTGCTTTACCTCCCTCGCTTGTATCCCCTGGAATTTATTTCTCCATGATCCTACAGAGCCTCTTCGGTATCATTGTTATTCCCTGCGCTCTCATTTTGTTGAAAGATGCCACGCCGTCTCCACTCGTGCTTGGGAAGGTCAACGGATTAGCTATGTCTGCTTGTTGTTTAGCTCGAACTATATCCCCGCCACTAGTAGGTATCATCTACAGTGCTGGTGGTTCCGCGGCTGCTTGGTTTAGCTGCTCTGGTGTTGCAGTAATTGGGATTGTACAGCTCCTCTGGGTACCAAGGAAGCACGTACGTAATATTGTGGTTAAGAACAGTACGATGGTGAGTAAAAGCCGACCGGATTTGCGAAATGAGGAAGCTGGAATATGTCCTGCCATATCGGAGTAATGCATTTTGAACATTATCATTTCCGCGAAGGAGTCGGATGCGCATACGATCTCCTTCTTTTTTACTTGCATAGCAACTAGATTATTAGGGTATTAGGTATAGATTGGCATATTTTCTAATATCTGTCATAATAAGGTCAAGTTAGGATTGAAAGGGGGTTAGGACTGCTACACACGAGGTAATGATATTATGATCTCATGCGTCGATAGATTGGATATTCGACGACCGCATTTATCGAATTTGGAGCAACAAGGTATATGATCTAGCGATAATTGCAGATATCAATTCAAGCATTTTCTCTTCTATGATGCTAAGGGCTGTTCTCAGTTGATCAGAACGAGGCATTGTTATTTTATAGCGACATGAAAAAAGATTTTTTTTATTCAATTGCAATACAGTAATTCGAGTCATGATTCGACATTAACTTGGCCATTAAATGAAAGGGGGAGAAAAAAGACCAAGGTGAAGATTAAAGAAAAAAAAACCGCGAGAAAGGAATTGCTGTACGTCAATGCCATCAAGGTATGTTAAGACTATAAAAAATGAATAAAAATATAAGGTACAAGAGGAATCTAACCTCTGAAGATGGACTCGCGGGGAATCGAACCCCGGACCACTCCCATGCTAAGGGAGTATTATACCACTAAACCACAAGCCCGTGTGATGATGGAACCGTGTGAGAGATGAATCTCAGCTGTTGAAATTTTGCTTCGTTGTATTTAATTATAGGACTAAAATTTGCAAGATGGGGCGACGATGGGGCTACGAATGGGGGCAGCCCTAATCAAACGCGATTGTAGACAAACCCACTTGCGTACGGGTTTGCGTTCTAGCCTTTTAGGTCAGGCGAATGCGATAAATAGCGTTTGGCGAATTATAAGTGATTTGTATGACGGTAGAGAAATTGTTCATTGTCGGGTTCAAACCCCTCTGGTATATATTGATCATAATCCTTGGTGCAAGCCGATGAGCTCTAAAGAGTGCTCAACCAAGAAAATGCCAGCTTCAGATATAGGGGACTTCAGGCGTCCGTATAACCCGGACGTGCAGGATCTCAGACAATGCTGCTTGTCATCCGCATTGAGGTCTGTGTCGCAGTTGGTAAAGTACCTAACCTAATATATATGATAAAAAAGAGTAAAATCTATAATTCGCTCCGTATGCCGCCCATCAGAAGCGCATCGACCTTCGACCCTTTCTTAAGAGGCTCATTGCCGCTTGGCATGCACAATAAGCAATTGGCGCCTCTAAGACTGCCAACCTTAGAACTTCGTTGGCCGCCCGTGCTGGCAGCAAGCAGATTTCCGTCTTTACCCACGGAGACGATTGCGCGATGGTACTCGGGCCGTGCCTTGTCCAAAACGAAGTCGTGTACGAGTGTTACGGGGACCCTCGTTAAGCCGGCCGGTGAGATACCCGACATCTGGTGGAGAGAAGGTAGGACGAAGAGATGGAATGTGACGATGGCAGAGGCCGGGTTGCCAGGTAGAGAAAATATGACTTTCGTGACTCGCTCGCCAGCGTTGTCCTTTACGGGGACGGTAGCAAACGTCGTTGGCTTACCCGGTTTCATTGCGACGCGGCCAAAATGGATTGTCCCGCCTAGTGACCTCTCGATTGTTGGCTTCAACAAGTCGAGCTCGCCCATTGAGACTCCCCCTGTAGTAATGATGAAATCAACGCGCCGTAATGCGTCTCTTAGTGTCTCTTCTAGGGTACCGGGTTTATCTGCTGTAATCCCTAGGTCAACAACCTCGTACCCACACTCCTTCGCCGCAGTCATCAAAGTGATCCGGTTGGTATCGCGTACTTCTCCCAGCCGCAAATCGCCAGGCCGATCGTGCTGGACGATTTCGTCCCCAGTGGATAATACCCCTATGACCGGCTTACGGTAAGCCTTCACTTCGGCAACCCCGACAGCAGCAAGGAGGCCTATTTCTCCACCAACTGCCGAGATCTGCTCGCCCTTGCTGAGGATAACTGTCCCTGTCTTGATATCGCTGCCAACCTCTCGAATATTCTCCCCTTCTTGTACGTTATCGGCGAGGATCTCTACCTCCTTCTCTTCCTTACCATCGTCAGTCATGGTCTTCAGAATTGTATCCTCTACCATAATAACGGAAGTGGCCCCTGGAGGAAGTGGTGCCCCGGTAGTGATCCTGGCAATTTCTCCTTCCTTCAATGGCTCAACCTCTCCCGGCGAGGCATGAGATACGGAGACGACGGGGAAGACGCCTTTCAAGTTTCCATCGCTAGGCACAACCACTGCATAACCGTCGACGATACTCGCTCTGAAAGCAGGGACATTTTCCCTCGCTTGCACATCTTCGGCTAATACATGGCCAGGTAACGATCTGTCGACCTTCAACGTGACGACTTCTGGCAATGGTGTGTGGTCTTTAATCTTGCTGAGGGCATTGTCAACCGAGAGCATCGGATAGGGGGATTCTCTGTTCCTACGGCTAGGGCCAAGGCTGGGATCGTTTGAAAGTGGATTCGTGCTAGGCGCCGTATGCCTAACTAAATGACCATGACCGTGGCTATGCTCGTGTCCATGACTATGGCTAGGCGGATGGTTATTCCCGTGGTCATGACGATGATGATCGTGGGAATGTGAATGGCCTCCACTGGATTTTATGCCGGCTTCTGCCTCAAGCTTCTTGATCCCACCTACATGTAATGATCTAGAATCCATTCCCGCAGCCTGGAGACATGCGTGCGGTAGTGTCTTTAAAACTGCCTGTAAATTTTCTCGGGCTCCTTTTGGAGATCCCGGAAGGGTTATGATGATTGATCGGTTCCTGACACCTGCAACCGGACGAGACATCATGGCGACTTATATGGTCAGTTGGTGATTTTATGATATGTTCCAGGGCTTGTATACTAACACGGAGTGACGTTTAAAGAAGCCGCCAACATGCCATGAACAAGTCCAGGCGCGGGTTTATGAATCAGGGCCGAAACAGCCTGAATTCAGTTAGCCAAACTGCTACATTTCTTGAATATAGAATACACTGGACTTATATCATTTACCTCTGGTGTATTGTCTGCCACCGCAAAGCCCGTTCCGCCAGTAGTAAGTATGAGATTAAAAGTTTCGGCGGCCACATCTGTCCATAGCATAAGTTGTTGTTGAATCTGAGTGGCAACATCAGGAACAATCTTAGTATCAACGAGCTCCCAACGCCCATCCCCTTCCTCTTCAAGGACGCTGCTTAGGACTGCCTGAGAAGCATCTGTTGATGGGTCCCTAGCCGCTGTCGTAGAGACGATGAGTAATGCGACCCTTAAGGTAGAATTAGACATAGTTTCAGTGGACTGATTCAATAATTGTAAAATTCGATTACGATTTGAATCCAACTATAACTTAAGGAAATCTTTGAGTTTATTTCAATGGCTGCTGAATTGAATTATATAAAATGAAAATTCTTGGTGTAAGTGAATCATGGACCTGTATTGTGTATGAGAGAGAAGCATCATTGGTACAGTGCAAATGCGGGGCCAGAATATGTCAGCTTTCAGTCAGTTAAACAGCTCATCTTCCATCGAGAGAAGCGGGAGCTTGGAATCATTTTGGAAGTTTATGAAATATAGTGCAATTATAAATCTCTATGAACTGCTTCATAAATAAAATCTTAACATATACATACTTGGTAACTACCTCATATGAGTCTGTGACTTCCACAGGTAATATAACAGTCGTTATTTCATGAATTATGTCATACAGTTTCCACTGTAAATTGTTCCCGTTGCACTGTACCATAGCATTAAAGCTTAAAGTGTACCTAAGACTGGTTGGCTTGAAAATCCCCACATAACTCCGATAAGATAAAGCTTCTCCTAACAACGGAAATTTTACCTATTTCGTAGCTTCTCGACCTGAATCTTCACTTATCTTTTCCGCGCACGCGATTATCACGTGTTAGAGCGTATCCCGACTGTACTTGTGCTCCTATAACACCAGGCAATTCTGAGAGCCCTGAAAGTGGATGGCTTCTTAAGAAACAATGGTCCGAATCAAGGAGCGTTACCTCCTAGTCAAGATCCTCTACCCGAATGAACTTGGCGGTCGCTCTGATATCCCTGATGTTGTAGTTATCAACCAGCCTACGACCGACCAGCTCAACCCCGCAGGTCTCCTTAGAGGCATACGTGCTGAGGTTGCTAGTTTGTTTGGAGACTACGGCTCGGGGCTTATCGAAGGCGGAAACTTGGGAGGTGAGTCAGCAAGTGTGAACTCGTCGCGACTTATACACAGCTCACGTTGGCGTTACTAGTTAAATACTTCTCTCACGCCACCTCTACCTTTATTTTGCGCATTTCGCGATCATCATATCGCCTCGTCTGGGCCGCTCTCACCTTCATGAGCAGTGTTCCGGTTAAGAATGGGAAACCATGCGTCTTCCGTGTTGTCCACGTAAGCGGTACTATGCGTAAAGCCGAGGAAGAAGCTATCCGTCGCGCTCGAAATCTCATTTTTGCGGCGGAGAACGGCCACAAAGAAAAGGCTAGAGATTCCTTTAGTAATATGTTCGGAGAATTTGAACTACCGCAACGTGAAATTGCCATGACAGACTTACTAGACGTTGGAGATGATGGTAGCGACGTAGAGATGGGGGAACTAAGTGACGGTTGAGAGGACATCACTGCTTTTTGCGAACTACCTTAATCCCGCTATCGCCTGTTGGTGGCGGCATTCCGTCGAATTCGTCATCGTCATCATCTGGGATCAGGTCTGGTGTGGTAGTTCCCGTATCGCCCTCCATTCCTCTGCGCTGCTCTTCCCACTCCTTATCCTCTGCTGCATCATATGCATCTTTCGCGTCAACCCATCTCTCTTGGATGTCCTGGACTTCCATCATCGATCCTTCGTTGCGCATTGCAACCTGCCAGACGGAGTCATTTGCGCCCTCCGCGCCGCCGAAAACATAACCACTCGCTCTATCGATAACCCGCAAAAGATGCGTCATGCTCTTCTTATTTTCAACAGCAAGAACTTCGAAACGAACCAGAGCAAAGCTCTCAACTAGGTTGGCGACAGCTTCGTTTAGTCTACGGAACTTATCACTGCGCATTGCAGGCGATTCCTCTTCAAGGACCGTCATAAGGTACGAGAGGTCTTGTACTTCGGTATAATAATCGAGGTTGAAGGGCAGCGGGTCGTAGGACGAGACTTTATCGATCTTGGTAAGAACGTTTATATGAGGAAGATCCATCTGGAGCATGGCGCGAAGGGTTAGTAGTAGGTTGGATATGTAAAGGGAAGGTTGAGTAAGGCAGAAGCTATCGGAAAGATGGACGGCGACAAGCTACGGTTTGTTAGTTGCTTGGATCTAGGAAAACATGGTTACTGCAAGTGCGTACTCGGTAGCCCAACTTTTGGAGCTTGAAGAAAACATTCCGGAGTGAGTTATGATGCGTATATAGCTCAACTTGGCCGGGACAGTCAAAAAGAATATATGATTCTCCCAACTCCTTCAGTCCATTCTCAAGCCACTCCATGTTGTTCTCAAGCTCTTCAAACGCGTATAATATACCGCCATTTGGTCCAAGCTGGTCATCTTTCATGATATCTTCGAGGGTAATTAAGTCGCGAATATCTAAGGCACAGGGATAGCTCGTGTGGTCGTTGGCAGGATCTAAGTTCACAACAGAGCATTCACGTCCTATTGCGCTCATGAACTGGTGCACTGTGAGAGGTAGTTAGAGAACCCGAGTACTCAACAAGGAAATCATGAAATAGCTAGTTGGAGTAGCTTACTGCCATCGCAATAAGTGCTCTTTCCCGAGCCTGGACTCCCCAAGACGAGTTGTGCGAAGGGCATATTGTGCTTTTGTGCAAAAGCGTAGTATTACGGAGCCGAGGAGTGTAAGTTGTAGGAGAGTGAAGAAATGGGCGACGGGAATGCAGGCTGAAGATGGTAAAAGGGAAGCTACAATTGCCCCTCCATCCCACTTCGACGAGCTTCGGGGAAAATTAAAGTGGATAACGATAAAGTGGGACCAAGCTTGTCTTATCACTGGGGTAATTCGTACCCCTGTAAAGTCCTAACGTATTGATATTTACTTTGACGATTCTCGATTGGTATTTCATCACCTATTCAGTAGAGAGCTTCATTCTCTATATATTACCGCGTAAAAGTTCCCAAGGCATCATGGCACCACCAGGTACGTTACTTATCTCCTACTACACAAATTAGATTGATTCTCAACCCATCTGGTCGGCAAATAAACTAACAAACGCGAAAACAGCAACGCAGTTCGAGCTCGCGCAACCGCCCAACGACGCCATCTCGGCGCTCGCCTTTTCGCCAGACTCGCCGTCGCGCTTGCTAGCTTCTTCCTGGGACAAGAATATCTACCTATACGACACGCTCCAGAACGGCGATGACGGAAGCCACGGGACCCTGCTACGAACGTTTGAGAACCGCGCGCCGGTGTTGGACGTGTGTTTTGGGAGAGATGGTAACGAGGCTTTCAGTGCCGGCATGGATTGGCAGGTCCGGCGCATCGACCTCGACAGCGGCGAACAGACTACCTTAAGCAAGCATGCCGCGCCTGTGCGGAGGGTCGTATATAACAAAGAACACTGTAAGCTCCCCTGCTTGGAAAGGGAAATCATCAGAAGGTGTCGTTAGACTAACCCATTGCAGCTCTACTCTTATCCGCCTCCTGGGACAGTACCCTACACGTTCACGACCCATCGAACCCCTCCCTCTCCCCCTTAATTGTCCCTCTCCCTGGCAAGCCGCACGCCATGGCCGCTAGCCCGTCCAAGGTGATCGTAGCCATGACATCGCGACTAGTGCACATCTACGACCTATCCGCCCTCTCCAGCGCGCTGGCCTCGCAATCCGGAGAACCGCCGCAGCCATGGCAACAGCGCGAGTCGTCCCTAAAATTTCTGACGCGCGCCGTAGCTGCCATGCCCTCAGATGCCGGATACGCGACGTCGTCGATCGAGGGGCGCGTGGCGGTAGAATGGTTCGACGCGAGCGCCGAGTCGCAAGCCCGCAAGTACGCCTTCAAATGCCACCGCACAGCGCAGCCGCAAGCCGACGGCAGCAGCACCGATGTCGTTTACCCGGTCAACTCACTCGCCTTCCACCCCGTCCACGGCAGTACTTTTGCCAGCGGCGGGGGCGATGCCACCGTTGCCCTATGGGATGCCGAGGCCAAGCGCCGCATGAAAGTGTACCAGAAGTTCGCAGACAGCGTCGCAGCCCTCGCCTTCAGCTCCGACGGGCGGTATCTCGCCGTCGGCGTGTGTCCCGGTTTCGAGACGGGTATGGAAGACTACAGCGGCGAGGGTCGTACCAAGATTTTTGTAAGAGAGCTCGGCGAGAACGAAGCCTTACCTAAGGGTAAGGGCAAGTAGACAAGTAATAACAGGCCAACCGAAAAATTGGAAGAGTTGCAACGACGTATAGCTGTATCATCTATCTACCAAGAACTTTCTAGGGACCCGGAGCTGGCTGGCGTTAAGAGCGGAAGGGAACTTTGAATTCTATAAAATGCAATTTTCTATATTTTCAAGATCATACAAGTTCTTGGGTGATCACGATTATCTTCTGGGCTTGGCTGGCATCCGTTCCAAGAATAACATTGCCAGGCTACCTAGAGTACTTCACCGTGACATTGCTTCCGATCATTTTAAAAATATGCTCTAATATGCCACTAATTCCTCAATTTGACAATACAGTAACTGATGCGTCGTACATTAGGTACCTAGGTAGGCACGAATATAAAAGCTGATATAAAGCCAATCCACCTATCTGCCATAGGCATAGCCAGTTGTTTCAACATTTAGATCCCTTTGAATCGAGTAAAATCGAAGTGCTTACAGGGTATAACATGGCCAGATGTAGACGCCCATCTATTAACCCGGTCTGCTGTCCCCAAGTTCCGGAGATCCCGGCCCGGTCTCCTTCTCTATGCCGCCAAGAACAAAAATGGCCGAATCCATAGCGCTAGACTCTCGGCTCCGGGAGCTATTAGGTGTACCTGCATAGCTATCTTTTTCAAGCACTTCATCCTCGTCGATCTCACTCTCATTATACGTTAAAGGTATAGTCATTACTTCTTGATCTGCTTCGTATCCTTCTTCATGCTCGTATGCTTCGTCCCCCGGCTTTGACTGCTTGATATAATGCATCTCTGATCTCCGATACCCTACGTTAGCAATAAAATGCGGCCCGCTGCTTTCCTTCAAATATCGTCCAAAATTCTCGAAATCCGAATGTTTTCTTTTCCGTGGCGTCAAAGTTTTATACGAGAACATATCTTGGTTTTGACGAGTTAAGAAAGTAGGCTTGGTCAGCATGCTAGGAGAGATAGCTCCCTGGTTTTCTAGAGTGGTAGATTTCCGGTGTCGCGGTCCCAACTCCTCTACAAAGTTTTTCTTGGTAGGCCAGACGTCTTTTGCTATGCCACGCCGGTTTTTTATCTCACGTTGAGTCGGTGTTGAATGTTGGACCTTCGAGCCACTGAGTCTTGATCCACGCACGTCGTCTTTATTGGCAACCTCGCTTTCTAGTTGGAGTTTGCCCATACCCGGAAGTAAATCGGGTCTTCTTTGCTTGTGCGTACCGGTCATAAAGAACAAGAAGCTCGGTCTAGCTTCATCCCCTGAGAATCCATCGCCTGCTCGCCAGGGTGGTTCTGGTTGACCACGAGGCTTGAGGGAGCGAAATTTATCATTTCCTTTATCTGTCCTCAGTCGAAATGCACCCTTTCGCTCATATGTCACTTGCCCGCCGTTTTCATTGTATTCCACTTGCCCAGTCAGCGGCAGCTGCGGTATAGTCACTCCCTGGGACTTCTTAGTGCTCCCAGTCCTTTTGATTGTCGGCTTGGTGAATGGCGTATCATCGTCGTCTACCCTCTGCCTCTTTCGCGACTCAGCACCGTCAGGATAAGATGTTCCTCGCTTTCTAGATCGATGATTTGCACTATTTGTCCGCTTAGGGGTTTGAATTCCCTTATGATGCACTCTTAATACTTCATCGTTACGAGGACGGTATAAATCATCTCTATGACTTAGCGCGGTCGGGCTACTCCTCCTATTATCGTGCAGGTTAGACTTTCTCGAAAGACGTTATTTTACCTATTATGATTTGGGAAAAAATATAGGCTTTGAGTAAAAGGTGTTAAGACGTCGTACTGTACCTTGATAATCGACGCCCCAGGATATCTCCAGGGGCAGATACGACGGATCTTCTCCGTTTCACATTTGCGCGGATGGGAGAGGCTGGTATAACCCTTGTCCTGTCATTATCTAAACCTAGAACCTCATCCGGCCCAGGAGGGTGGTTGTCGTTAATATTTAGGGATCGAGTACGCTCTGGGAGGGCTGCGGTCTCTCCAACACTAATCAGGGATTGATAAACCATTGAACTAGTTAATATGGGATCCATGGACGACGGAATCGTAGGCAATTCGTCAAGCCGCATTGGCCCTTGTTCTGGAGCCATGATAACAACGGGGTTCAATCATATGGGTTTCGCAAGATCTTGTATGAAGTAGCCCGGTCCAGAAGACTTCGTATACACTAGCCGTATTATAATTATTTGGAGTAGAGGTGAGATGGAAAGCTCTTGTATGTGTTACAAAATAAACGTAGGAGTCGTCTAAGAATTTCCTATGCATTTTGTGGACGATGAGGCCTTGGAAGGAGGAACAGAGAAAATGTGATAACTTAATTACCTCCTATGAGGTTAGGAGGTACCTAATGAACTTTAACTTGCAAAGGTAGGAGCAGTATAGGTGCTACTTCCCCCTTAACGCCCTAGGGCCAAGTCTTACCAGGTACATGTAACTTCCAGATAGGAAAATTCGAACTATCTTATGTAATTCCTCATGCTTATACTTAATTGAATTAGTCTAGGTAGTTTATATCAACAAATTAGAGGGCTTGCTCGTTTTTTCCGTTGCCGTGCCTGGATGATATCAGTAAGGGCTTGACTACATCTCTTACAGTCTAGATGTTAACTTCTATAGCGTTACCATCTTATCCTTCGATTGAAAGGGGGTTAACTCTCCATCTTCTGCATAGAACTTCTTGATATATAAAATCCTTCAGACGGCTCAAAACATAGCTGCAGCTGCAAATAATATTTTGGAAATACTCGCAACTATTAATGTCATACTGATTTTACTTGAGGAGTTATTAGTAATAGGGCTTCCGATTCTGGATGGCGAGCGCTGCGTAAGTAACATCCCTATTCTACTCTTTCCTGTCCAAAGTGACTTTGACTTATATATATTCGTTCTACGTCATAAAAACATATTTGTATATGCCTTCTTGCATTCATCATACAGTAAGCCCGCCAAACTATCTATATAAAATGTAAGTTGAAATCTTACCATTCCTTCTAGAGAAGAGTGAAGACATACTCTCTGTATCCCCATAGCCCATCGCCCAAAGCCATGCTAAGTTTCGATACGGAACATTGCCTTTCAGCAAGAGGATACATCCCAACAATTCCCCACATGTTCCTATCAGTTTAAGAGCCAGGTAGCCATGATTCAATAATACTTGTAGGTGAGCCACTTCCAAACATCCGAGAACGCGCGAGTACTCTACTCTCCGGCTTTCTTCGGTGTGATGGGCTTCGGCTCGTTGACGTAGTCCGTTGTACCTCCCATGTTCAGCACCCACACTTTGCCTGGGTGATCAGGCAGCTGGGGGCCATACAAGAACGAACTGGGGAAACCGAGTTCGAAGGGAACAGCGCTTTCGATTTCCCTGATATCTTCGTCATCAAGAATCAATGTGAGAGCCTCGATGTTGGCTTTTAGATGCTCCTTAGTCCTTGTGCCGATGATCGGGAAGACGTACGGCGCTTTATGCATGACGTACGCTTGAGCCACACTAGTAATGATGGTGTTCCTGCGTATAGCTACCGATTCGAGGGCCCTGCTGACCCTGATTTCCGTCTCAGTGATATCACCAGCGCGCCCAATGCTCTTCCTCTGGCGCTGCTCTTCCGTTTTGAACTTGCCTCCGCCAAGCGCACCCCACGGAGCAAGGCTCATCCCCTCGGCCTTGGTCATGGCGATGATTTCTCGCTCAAAGTCACGCGAGGCGGCCGACCATCGACCTTGATAAACGCTGAATTGGCGTAATCCATGATTGCGAGCGTACTCATTGGCTTTGCTCACAACCCAGGCCGGTGTATCGCTAATTCCGAGATAGAGGACCTTCCCTGCTAGCACGAGACGGTTAAGCGACTGCATGAGTTCGGGAATTGATGTGCTGCCGTCCCACCAATGAACATAGAGCTGTATCTCGGTGTCAGTAGGCCTTACATAGCAATGATATAAGTAGATGTATAATACCAAGTCGATATAGTCCGTCTGTAGCTTTTTCAAACTCTCATTGACAGACACGTGTAAGCTCTTGGTCCCATTGCCTTGACTATTGATTATGATTTCTTCACAGTCCGTTTTGTAGCTAGTGCTATATTTGGTAGCGATCACTACAACCAACATCTATCAGTTTACCCGTTTGTACTTGGTATGCTTATATAGTAAATTAGTTAAAACACGGAATGAAGTGATTAACATACCCATCTGGTCACGGACACCACGCTTCTTCATCCACTCTCCAATCCACTTTTCAGACTGCTCGGCTTGGTAGTTGTTGGCAGTATCTATAAAATTGCCGCCCTGCTCGTAGAAGAAGTCGAGGATTTCTTCCGTGGTCTTTTGGTCGCAAGCACCCATCTGATCAGCCCAAGCCACACCGAAATTCATAGCCCCCAGACACAGGGGGCTAACTCGGACATTGGCCGTTGGGGATAGGATGCGGTAACGAGCCAGAGGGCTTTTTGGTGGCGGCGCCATTACCATTGCCGACATGTTGATAAAAGGTTTTATAGAAAAATGATATATGTGAATGCTTAGGGAAACAGAAATGAGGACGGTGACGACTTCCCGTTGGGAGATTATATTTAAGTAGGTAAACTTTAAGATGAAGCACCTGACCAGTCAAGTGAAGTAATACGTCTAAGTTGCACCTGCTCAAGATCTAATCAGATGATGTTATGGGGCTATGGGCCTTCAACATGTAAAAAGAGCAGGAACTTAGCAGCCCTTTTATGTAGGTACTTACTACCTTCATCATAACTCTTCCCCCATATGTTCGACATAGATAACTATACTACTCTAAGTTATCAACCAGCATGTCTATACGATTTCCGATTGCTAAGGCATTACGAATTCATAACCCACCCCTTTTATTTCCGCGTGGATTTATTCTCCATGCAAAGGTACCTTACATGTACCTCACGAATATAAAGACGAGGTAAGTATAGACGTCATGCTGCTACTGCCTACATGCAGGATACTTATCTGTCGCTGGATTTTGGTGTTTGATATGTCCGCAACGTCCGAGCAAGACGTGTCTTAAAGGAGACAATTTCTAAGTCTGGCTGGTAGTATGCATCGTTATTGGCTGGTTTTTGAATGCCGACTTTAGCGTGCCAAGACTTGTAATGCCCTATTCAGGTAACGGTCAACTTCTATGAGGTCCAGATGTCACCGTGAACACCAAAAATCCATATTTCCAGTTGCAATGAAGAAACAAATACTGGTTCCATCTCGTTTAATCCTACTAGCGGAGTTCTCTTATATTCCGGCGAAGAGTCAAACGGGTTCCTCGCGGACACCGAGGGTAAAGTATACTCGTGATAACTTCGCATATAAATAAATATCTAGGGTTACATCTCCTATTGTGGTCAACAGCAAAGCCTCTTGCATTAGAATAAGAAGCACTACTACGTATGTCTAGCTGCCTGAATATAAGTTCCGGATGCAAGGTCTACGTCAATTACTGCGCTTGCTTACGCCGAGAGGCTCGAGTGTCACAAATCGTGTGTATAGGTGAGACGATCTAAAGAACCCACAGGAAGAATACGCAGTCGTACAATAAGGCTGTCCTACCATCTAAGCTCAACAAGTACTTCAAAACCTACTTAGCTCATAGAGATATCGGAGACGAAGTAAAAAAAGGGGTTGAAGCTCGATAATAAGTGTAGTTCTGTGTCTTTAACTACGCTACATCTGACTACTTAGTGGGCAAGAAAACATGAGCATGCACACCATTCAGCTAATCCACTTAGTAGTTTACGCAGTGACCTTTGCTTTTCGTAAAAACTCTGACATATATACATATCCATGAAGCACACTTAGTGCAAGAGGCTAGCATGCCCAAGCACCCACGTGCCCGTCGCGACGCCCCTCGACTAGGTAGCCATCCTTGATGCGAACGTGCTCCACAATAGCCGGTGCCCTTCTTCCGTCCGCTTCCGTGATACCCGCGCCGCAGTCCCACTGCCGCGACTCCATCTTATCGTAGACCTTGACAACGTCTTCGCCCGCCGCACTTACGATGCGTCGGTTGTCGAACATCATACTTGTGACTGGGTTGTCGTACGCGTAGGCATCAAATATGGAGCCTGTACGTAGGTCCCATATCTATAAAGCGGCATGTTAGTATGATAAAGATTAAAAGGGCTGTTCTTTGAAGAGAAAAGACTTACCCGTATGCTTCGGTCCAGACTACCCGTCACAAGATGTACATCGTCAAACTGCAAGCATGTCACCGGTCCAGTGTGTCCAACGAGGCTGCGGTGAACCTGTCCACTTCTCAAATCCCATAGTCTAACCATGCCATCGGCGGTACCACAGGCTAGAGCGGACTCGAAGACTTGCAACGCACCCACAAAATCAGCTGACGCTGTTGGTGGCCGCCCGGTTTGTCTCCAGGTCCCCTCGCCCGTGCCGATAGAAACGGAAGCCTGAGCTGCTGCCCACATCACATCAAGGGTTTGTACGCATCGTCCTTTCACCAGATCCCATTGGCGGAGTGTCTTATCCGACGATCCAGAAACGAGGGTATTGCCCCGGAAGTGAAGAGTAGTAATCTCATCTACATGGGATTCCAGAGTAAAGAGTGGACAATCTGCCATACTGCCCTCGGGCGGGTCTACTGGTTGGTCATCGGGATTCTCAAAAGCCATGCCGTCGTCATCTTCGTCGTCCCTACCAAATTGACTGCCTTGCGGATCGTAATGTGACTTACTCAAGTCCCATAATCGGATAGTGGCATCCATAGAACCCGTAGCAAGGATATTGTCTTCTACTTGCAGTGCCCGTACCGGTGCGGTATGGCCTTCAAGAAATCCAATACAGCGTCCAGCATTCAAATCCCATACCCTAACCGAGTCATCCATAGAGGCTGTAACGAGGGTGCCAAAAGGTACATCGAAGTCTAACGTCGTGATATCATCGGCGTGAGCCTTAATTTCCCGGATCATAAAACCTGGTTCGAAGTGCTCGTGCAATATAGGCATTGACTTTCGCTTCATGGTCTTGTGTTTCTTTTTGGATGGGGTAGAAGGAAGCTTCTCGTATATAGATTTTGACATAAATTCATCTGTATCTTGATCCGTTACTAAGTCGTCATCGTCTGATTTGTTTGGTGTGTCGACAGCAGCAGCTATCGACTCGGCTTCGTCAAAGAGGGTCTGAGCGTCTTCTATCCGACCCTCCATATCCACAACTATGTTCTGCGTCAGCACGGGCTTAGAAGCACGTTGGTGGGGGATCACCTACTATCATGTTCCAAAAGTGCTTCTTCTTGCTCTAAACCTGCTAACCTCTCAAGAATGATGCGCCTCATTCCAGCTAGATTAGCGATCTTGTTATCAATCTCGCGGATCTCACAGCTTGCCATATTCTTCCGAATACTAAGCATCTCAAGCTCATGCATAAGCGATGACCTGTCTTTCTTTAGCTTGTGGAGGTGGTTTGGGTTATCTGGAGTTGTCGGGCTCTCTTCGAGCATTTTTCTCCCTCTCGAGACTTTTCTCCTGTGCTTTTTGCCCTCGTGTGTCAACTCAGGAAAAGTCGCTTGGAAGCCTTGAAATAAGGAATAGGCATTTTCATTTTCGGGTAAATTTTTAAGCATGTCGTCGGGCAGGTGTGCTAAGGCGCGGGATTGGATTTCAGCGGTAGAGAACTTGGAGCGAACCAAGTCAGTCGGCGTCGTCCGAGCCATGGTGAACATGCCTCGTTGGATGCCGGGCTTCCTCAGCTGCTTATGAACTTGAGCCATGGCGTTGTGGTAATGGTTCCCAGCCTGATCGGACCCGGGACCTACTAAATGGCTCGCCGTTGTCGTCACCTTTCTTGTGAAGGCCTCGAGTCCTCGCGACTATGTGCGAAGTTAGTCCTCACGTGCGCATTACAAAGATAAGCGGTCAGTAGGGTACCGAGAGTATCGAATCTTCACCCGGCGGGGTGTCATCACGAATGGCATTGTTCGGGTCTGAATCGGCCATGCGCGGAGTCTATGGAATTTGTACTGAAGCCGGAGAAGTCGTGTGCGGTCGCACGGTGCAAATGCCACACATTTAAGGTAGCATACAGGAGGGTTTTTTTTTTCCGACAAGTATTAAATGGATCTCTCACAGAGCTACTTGGTAGTCCGACATGAGGAGTAGGGCAGTTATCTAATAAGATAGGTTGGTAGGTACGGAAAATATTCGATGGCCCAAATTAAAAGCAAGGCATTGACAAGGCTAACGAAGACGGACGAATGTACCTTTTCCCGCAGTGGACGTTCTAAAAATTTTAGCTTGAGCCCTCGGCATGAGCTGTGCTTGCGCGACCCACATCGCCGGATAAGATTTGTTGCAGACGCCGCATCTACGGAAAGAGCAGATGGATGTCTTTCGCCTTGCACCTCATTTGTCTGGTAGATGGTAGACCTAACCCAGCTTACGTACAACATAGGGCACCTAGTGCGTAGGAGGTAGACTTGTATCTCTGGAATCTCTAGCGTTATCAAACCCGCGCCGTACCGGGCTAAACCATACAAGGGCAGAGGGAGGGGTTACACTAAGAAGGAATAAGGTTTGCGCGCCGCAACCATCACTCTACTCTTTCTTAGCTTACAATGCCGGGTGCGACACTGCATACCCAGCTACCCTGTAAATTATAGGGCAGTAGGTAGGGACGCCACCTACCTCATAAGTAAGCTGACTTGCATTCAGGAGCTTACAAAAAAAAAAAGGTACCAATTTGATACTGGCCGACTATCGGCCGTAACTGCGTATGTAGCAAACGAGACCATTGAGAGAAAGAAACTGCAGCCTCGTGAAATGATACATATCTCCTACTCCTTACATCTTGAATTGACTGTGAAACGTTGCCCACCACTTGCGCCTCACCCCGCTCGTAAGTGAGGAGGGTCTTTGTCCTCCAATACAAAAATCTGCTCGCCTATATCTTCTGAGTGTGCAACGATTTCTCCGTCTACTTTTGACTGTTATACACAAGCCAGTACTACCCGTTGAACCAGAATAGTGACGATGGATACCATCATTGACATCAAGGATGCCTCTAAGGCGCTTGATCTATCCAACATTCGCTTTCAGTTGATGTGCGCGCAACTCTTCCTTCCCTCCACCCTCCACCCTCCACCCTCCACCCTCATAGTGGGATAAGCGCATTGCTAACAACTCATTAGTCGACTAGAGGATACGATCACTTTCCACCTGATCGAACGAGTCCAGTTCCCGCTCAACAAGACCATCTACATCCCCGGAGCAATAGAGATTGGTCAGGATAGTAAGCTCAGCTTCATGGATTGGTACTTGAAAGAGCAAGAGAAACTACAGTCCCTGATCCGACGCTACGAGGCACCCGACGAGTACCCTTTCTTCCCCGATGCGCTACAGAAGCCCATATTGAAACCTCTCAACTACCCTAAGATTCTGCACCCGAATACGGTTAACGTCAACGAGAAGATCAAGAAGTTCTACACTGAACAGTTCTTGCCGGCCGTGTGCCCGGATTTCGGGCGCCCAGATCGCGGCGAGTCGGAAGAAAACTACGGTTCCTCTGCTACGTGCGACATCGCCTGTCTCCAGGCCCTCTCGCGAAGAATACACTTCGGTATGTTCGTAGCGGAATCGAAGTTCCAATCCGACCCTGAGACATACACTCGATTGATCAAGGCCGGTGACCGTGACGGAATCGGCGAGTCTATCACAAATGCAGCGGTCGAGAAGCAAGTTCTGGCGCGATTGGGACTAAAGGCGCGCACCTACGGCACGGATCCATCTACGAATGGTTCGGAGGATGATCGCAAGATTAATGTTGAAGCAGTGGTTTCCATGTACAGGGACTTTGTCATCCCGTTAACGAAAGAGGTCGAGGTGGAATATCTAATGCAGCGACTGAACTAGGCGAATCACGGAGCTAGACATAGAAGGCTAGATAAAAAGTCGTGGGTGGGTTATGTCTTATTGCGTTGATTTTCTTTTTACTTCAAGACGGAGGACTTAGATACTCCCCTATAGCCTTCGCGGCATCTGCGAATTTACTAGCTTCGATTAATATCATGAAGCCACGCGGCATGACACCCATCTCCTGGAAGGCTCGCTTGCTATCTGCGATAGCCTCACCGATCTTAGTATAATCGTAGCTACCACTAGCTACCGCGTGCTTTTGCAATACCTCGTCCTCCGGGTGGAAGTAAAACATTGTCGCATCTTGCTTTCCTTTCTTTCGTTTCCTCTCCTCGACGTCGAGTGTCGACTCGATCTCATGGTATGTCTTGGAAATAATGAGATAGTGCGAGAATTCGTAGGGCTCTTTGTCCTCCACTGCCGCCTCGACCTCGTCAATGAGCATGTTGTACATGGGCGGCGAAATCTCGGAGGGCATATTGATCAAGCGCTCCGAGAGCACAAGCCCTACATGATTTCCAGAGGATATTAAATCTGGGATTCCCGCTAGAGCTTCATTCGTCTTAGCTTTTTCGCAGATATACCTGGTAAGATCGGCGATCTGCTTCTTTTCGCGGTGTTCGTGCAGATTGAGCGCAGTGAGGAAAGCATACGCATCCGTCTCCTTACCGTCGACCTTGACTGTCGACCCAATTGTTGGTTGCGACAGGATTAGATCGGCAAGCCCCGAGATGTCGAAGAGAGTCGCGTCTACGTCGAAGAGTTGTCGCAACAGGGATTTCGTGCCGTGAAAGTCAATTTCAGGGTCGAAGTTGAACCATTCGAAGTCAACATTGACCATATCGAAATCCTAAAATTGAACTTGTCAGTCAACTTCTAAAACACCACAAGCCGCACTAATAAAGTGCTAGGAGTCTTCTACTCACGTCATCGTCAGAGCTGTCGCTATCTTCGACCATCTTGTCGGGCGCCTCAGCGGCACCGTCAGCTTCTCTCGCTCGTTTCTTTGCCATTTTTATCTTGCTGAATCGCGTAAATGAATACTACGATAGATCTGAAGAATCGGCCTAGCCCAATGCGCCCCGAGTTTCGCAATTTGATAATGAGAAATGAGAACCGGCTTCAGGCGGTGTACAAAATTATTCTGCCACCGTCCTGCCCCTCACTAGTCTTCTTTTGGTCTGATAAGATAAAAGATAAAGCTTATTTTCGATAAGGATCCTTGTCAGGTACTAGCCCACCAAGCAGTAAGAACCTTCGAACTTAAACTCCTAGGTCATAAAGAACTGAAGCTCTCATGTTTACCTTTATCACATTAGACACCTAAATATCTCTAGCCTATCGGAATTACCCATAGAAAACTCGTACATGTCTAAATTACTACCTACTGTCATCTTCTGATGATGTTATATATACGATGCATATGCATAGAGGAGTGTTTTCACTCAACCATAACGTCCGAAGCTTCTTTAAACGTTGAGCTTATTGCAGAAGTTTGTCATCTACCTGATATGTCACTGTATAGGTAGTTATTCCGATAATCAATTGGGGCCTGTAGTTCTAGTAAGGTTACTTACATGCATGTAGGTTGTCAATCAAGCGATATGCGTGCTCTAGTCATTGAATGAATGAGTTTGAATTCAGGCGCAGAGTAGAAGCAAAGTATCACCTTAATTTACCTAACGCAACTGCATGTGACAACTTTAATATATGGGTATTGAAGGCATACATACTGCGAGTCTTTAAGATACACTATCATTGTTTATTTTTATGTATTCTATAAAGTCAATATTACACAACTTGGTTTCGCGCCGCCACTAGGAACAGAGTCGAGATGGAGTTACATTATTGCCAATGTAAACTGGGATAAATCATAATAAGCTGCTCTACAAAGTGAGAAAAGAGTAAGCTTGTTACTGATTCAAGATCACAACTGCCGCCCGCCTTGGCGTAAAAGATCAGATTTAAACATCTTCGTCCATCCTCTAGAGAAGATAGTTTATAATATGTAAAAGTCACTAAGCGCTTCTCTTGATTTCCCTTTTCCCTTAGGTAGTCCAAGGTTTGTCAAAAATGTGTGTATGTGTATTTAGCCAATTCTATTAGTAAATGCCATACGTCTACGTCGCTCTATCTCGAGTCTCGACGGATCGATTAGCTCGATCGAAATGCAGACATGGCGTATTCGATCTCGCAGTTTTGCGTGATCACCATGAAAGCAGCATACGCTATGTATGTGTCGATGTCCCGATTGGTGCTCTCGAAACGTTCGTGCGTGGTTTGCTAGCGACTACTGCAGGGAACCGGCCAACCAGCTGTGGTATTTTGAACCACTTAGCCCTCTATTGGGTTGGGTGAAATATCGATATATCCAGCGGATCGATGCCCCTCGATAACGTGCAACCCGTCTCTTCACCTTTCTCCTGCCTATTATAGACTTCCTGTGACTGTCTCATTGGCTAGAAAATTTCCCGAAGCCTACTCGTCCATGTGGTATGCATGTCTATATAAAAACCCGGGGTAAAGGGCATGGTAGAAAGCCTTCTCAGCTCTAACGGTAGACATCGGTCCGCTCAGCCTGGCGCGATATAATAGGCCCATTCTGAAAAATTATGTCGTATGAGTAGTAGTCTTCTTACTAGAGTAGAAATGCAGGATGCGATTGCAATCGGGCCAGGCGTTGAAGCCATCAAGGCCATTGTGAACGGATGAAAGACTAATATATTACTAGTGGGTATAATTTCGTAGGACGCGTGTCCCCCAGTATGTGACCTTTCCAAGCCAATACAAGACCTGTACTCCGACCCAGGACCCGGTCCCCCTAAAACTCCATGACGCACAACTCCTTTGGCCCGGATGGGTCGACCCGATGGATGGGAAAAAACTAACAAGATTATCGAGAAGCGCAATTTGGTGAGGCGAATGAAACCCTGGCCGCGGTTCCAACGTAAATCCAATCAAGCCTATGCAGCCAATATGCTGTGCAGACTAACGAAGATGGTATATTTTCGAGCGTGCAAAATCGTAATCGCGCCTTGACATCTAATTCATTAAGTTAATGTCGTCGAGGGGAGGTATAAATAGTCCCCCGGTAAGGCCGTACGGTTACTAAAAGCCTGTCGAGTTTCTGGCGCAACATCATGAATATGACCGAATGGAGTGGACAATCCTGACTTGGGAGTGTCCACAGGTGTCAGTTGCATACCCAAGCCAACTACAGCATGTCCCGAACTCATTGACTTCCCATGCTTGGCCAATTTGCTCTCGTCCTCCATTCCAATATCCTCGTTGATCAGCTCTCGCCGAGCCATTTCGATATCGTGTCTCGCTTGCTTGATAGACTTAGCTTCCCACAGAGGAAGAATACGGTAGCCCAAGTTTTCCATAATACATCGTTCGGTGAAATTGATCTGCTCACACGTCCAGAGATTCTGGCCCCATGCGGAGCCATAGTATTGGGTAGATTCCTGTAAATCCTCCACAAATTTGTCCGCAATCACCAATGCAGCCAAAATTATAACCTCGGGGAGAACATTATCGATATGGACAGCCTGAACGGCACCGGACGGTAGGGTGTGGCGTTTGGGTCCGAGTTCGTTTGGTCTGTTTAAGGGGAAGGATATCCGCCAACTTCGAGAGAATCGAGAATTTAACGAGTCCAAGATGCAGACCGCCAATGCAATGATATCCATCGGTAGATTAGCACGTGCCAGTAGACCTTGTACTATTGGAATAGACGGTGTCATAAACGAAGCTCCAGGAGGTAGCATTCTTGCTAGGTGAGCGGCGGGGCCTAACGGGAGGAATTAGTTGAAGCATATTTTTGTCGGGGGCCGCCACTAACCTAAGAATTCTGGACTAACGCTCTCTTCATCGTCGGAAGTAATGCGAGGGCTTTGCGCGGCAGATGAATTTTTGGACGAGGGAGGAGGCGTAGGAAGATTGGATAGAGGTTTGTAAAATTGCCTGAAATACGTATCGTCGAACTCGAAGTCGTCGTCGTAGGTAGAAAAGCACCGGGAGTGACCCATCTTGGATATGACTTTAGGGCGAAGATATTTAAGGTCTTAGATACCTAACTAATAAACGGCGCCAAGGAACAAGGACTGCTCATGTTCGAACAAAACCTCAGGTAACTACTCCCTAGTACTAGAAGAATCACGCGCTCAAGCTATTTAGATAACGTGCTAAGTCTATTACCGTCAAACAGCGGGATCCAGGCCAGGTCAGATAGTTGAGGAAAGTGTCTTATATACGCGAGCAACACCGCTAACGAGTACAAGCACTTCGGATATTCGGCCAGATTCAGAGGAAAGGAACAGTAAAGTCAATTCCCGGAGATGCAGACGAATATAAAGACTTATATAGAATAAATAAATAAATAAATATTCGAAGAAGTAGGCGGATGAGGCGAGGGGGATGGAGCTTATTATGCAAAGGCAGCACGGGTCAGAAGCGAAGCCGAGCACCTGCAGGAAACCCGGTGCCTGTCCATCCATGTTAGTACGAGGTTAGGTACTCTACCCTAATGCATGCATAGCCATTATTGGTATTGCACTTATGATTTAGACCCGGTATGGTGCCTTCAACATTCATGTGAGAACTAGATGCTGTAGATACCCGAAGCAACAGATCCCAACGTCCGGGTTAAAAAGCTGGGGAGACTAATAATGTCATGAAGCTGAATCGTAAGTGCGGTAGCTAAAGCAAGCCGGTTCTTCTCATGGAAAAGTTAATAAAGAAAGCGTACAATTGTCAATACACGACAGCTCTAACTCGGTGATTATTCGGTTTGCCTTAGGTACGTGGTAGAGTACGAGGTTTGACAAAGTTGTCGGGTACGTAGGGAGGGGAGATCACGCAAGCGTCCTTGCAACTTGAAGATCTCCAATGCCGCTTTCCATTTTGACATGGGGTATTGGGGGCGTTTGAATATCGAAATAGCTTTGCTACCAGGCAAGTTGCTGCTAGGTAACTGATGTGTACGTTCCACGTTCAAGACCTAGTGTAGCTCCGGATTATTGAAGGATCAAACCGGTCTTTCTATCTCATACTGCTGAGTGTCATAAAAAGATGGCAGAATTTGCATCCCAGGGGCAAACCAAGTTGGTAGACTCGGTCGAGATCACCTATCTCATACCTCATCACCTCTAAGCCTCGTTCCTGTTTCGGATCAGGCCACCAAGCTCCCTAGCTGTTAGCGGACCCTGACCCTTGAATCGGTCAATGGGATAGCGCATTTGGTGTATTCGTCTATCGAATGTACTAAACAATGTCTAGTGCACCTACACAACTATGTAGGTACACTAGACAACTCCCCACAGCCGGTATAACACCACAGCTAAGGGAACATGGCACCAGAACTGTCGAGAACGGAACAAGCAGGGATCAAGATGATGGCGGCGATAGAGTGACATCGGCCAAGAATATCGGAGGCTTTTTTGGAGGGTTCGTTGGCGTATTGAGCCGAACTTCCAGCGGTGAGCCTTGTGCTGATATTGTAAATTTGTAACCTTTTGAGTTGACAAAGTATTATTTTGGCTGTTTGGCTGTTTGGGTCAGTTGAGCGGGGATTTGGGGGTTAATTCAGCCCCACATTAGAAGTACTTTCCGTATTACCTACTGCTACATAATACATGCGATACACTAACATAGTGCCTACAAGCTGTAAGCTACAGCACAACTCCTAGGTACCTAACTCGTCCTTAATATCCTGATTGCTTTAATCCTGATTTCATGTAAACTTCAACTTCCCCATATATAAGCCAAGTTCTGTGGCGCAGGACATCTCTTACTGTTTGGTACTTGATATACCAGTAGTTTGCTCTTAGCAATCCAAGTACTCATTGATAGGCACTACCTCTCGGCCAACCCTTACCTAGGTATCAACGCTTCAAAACTAGGATTATGAATATTACGACATCGTAACAACTTGGAATTATTCTATTAATACAACCCAAATAGCCTACTCTTTTACTTGCTATACTACAGTTACTCCATCCTAGTGTAATGTATGTATCGCACATCTTACAAGCAACTGAGCCGTTTAGATTTTAGATAGGTACCTAGGTAGTCGGCTACTCAGTACCAAGTCAACGCCAACACCAGCGCCAGCGCCAGCGCAACGGCCCTCCTTAGCGATGCATAAGCACGGTCACTAACCGCCCCTACACCGCCTTCCACAAAATATACCTAGGTGTACAACATTGGATAGATGTATACCTAGGTACCACCTTTGGTACGATGAGAGGTAGCATACATAACATACCTACCTCCGAAAAGTGACGTGTAGGGGAAACACAACAACGAATTTTATGTACACAATCGTCGGCGACTCCTCGGATTTAACATTCTCGGTCCATCCTTTCCATTCAAGCTTATCCTCACTATGTATTCAGTAACTAGTGGACCTATTCATTTCCATCGTACATAAGACCAGAATATGTATTTTTAGGGGTCTCGCTACGAGGTACCAGAGGTGGTAAGTGGATGACTGACGACGCTTATCGCCCAGATCCGATTGTCTAGTTTGCTCGTCACTGGAGAAGAGATCCCCTCTTTTACGAGGCCAGCGTGTCAATGGCACAATGCGCCTCCGTCGAGCCTCGTATGTTAAGATTATGTATATTCAGCTTCCAAGAGGCATGCACCATACATAGGGGTATCCGCCGTTTCCGAACCTGGAATCCGTCTGCAAGAACTTGAGGTTTAAAAGAAATGACGACTGCAGCTGTGAAATCTCTTCAAATCCCTTCGCGAAGGTCCGAAGCCGAAGCCGAATCCGAATCGAATGTTCTCCGTCAAAAAATTACCTCTCGAAGATTCCCTGCAGCAGTCCGCGTATACGAGATCTATATACATAAGCTGTCAAATGGATATTCACCACCTACAGCTTCCACTCAATGCAATCTCGTGTTCCCTCCGAATTTTGAAAGGAAATAAATTATTTTGTCAGACCATGTATATCCCTTCCGTACGACGTTCGATAAAAAAGCGAAGAGGATCAGCGATCAATGATCGTCAGGCACGGCAAGATTTGGTTCTGGCCTCTTAAACCCCACATTCCGATGTTGTGGTACTTGTTTTGCATGACGGCCGATCCGAATGCTCCTCGTGATGAGCTAGACAGTATTTTCTTACTATACTAACGATTAACAACTGCGGGCATAACTGCGGCCTTTTTATAACATCCACTCTACTCTTGGGCAAGCGTTTACCTAAATTTAGTGACAGTTCTAATGCACTATCCAGGAATTATACATGTAGTCGCCATCCCAAACCAATCAGAGAGAAGCTTGGCAAGCATAGTTTCTTCAGCCTCTTCAGCCTCTTTCGAGCACTATCCGTAAAAAGCAGAAGAAATTCAAGGAACAAGAATCAGATTACGTGGGGTTTCAAGCTTGAATTTGCAACCATTCCTATTGTGAAAGCTGTTTTCTATGGTCACGTGCTCAGCACTATGATGGTGTGAAGCAATACGAATAAAATGCATCTGCTCATGGTAATAAACCGGATATTTTGGCTATATCACGAGCACTTATAGCTAACATGGCACGGCGAGGACTTCTACAAGGCAGTTATCCCCATTTTGTCTTTTAGGTTTTATTCGTGAGAACTTGTTAAGTGTTTATATCAGCAAGTTCGGGCCCATATGAGTACCTCGGTAAGTACCTACGTACGACCGTCACTTTCTTTATTCCACCATTTATGATAAATTTGGCTATCCTTGGCCTTGAAGATATTACACCAGCATAATAAATGCTGCTAAGAGTTTTTAGTATCCTAATTCCAGGTAGAAGATCAAGGGCCACATTAAAGATAAATATCTACTTCATCGTGATGAAATGATTAGCTCTAAGGCTTTCGCGCCAATGCTTTAATCAACGATACAACACTATGTATAAACATAGTATTGAAATCACTTGATATTATCTTCGTCATATTCCAGGTGTGTGTGTATTGGCCTTTTTCAAGCTATTGGCGTAGTTCGACTCCTACATATTCATTTGACAATCGTATGTTTCGAGATTTAAATATCACGAGGTGGGCCCAGAATGTATAGAAACAACTTGGTTGTTCCTCAAGGAATTTTAAATATAGGCACCTATTGTGAATGCTGGTGACTACTTTACATATTGACAACATCCTTCCTTTTATATATCTTATACAAGACCTTAACTTTTACCTTGAAATATAATTAATTAGAAATGGCATAGCTTCCTATATATTACTACCTACATTGTTTTAAAACCCAGTAAATATAACTATACATACTGTAGTGACAATGCCGGTTTTGCTATTTAGGAATATGAAGATAATATTAGCTGCTTAAAAGTATGAAGTTGAGGCTTAAACATCAACCAGTAGTATGATAGTAATACTAATCGCATCATTTTAGCAGATCTTGACAAGCTATGAGTGTATACATTATAATGATTATGTTAGCTACCTGAACTTAGTTGACGAAGTTATGTCTGTATTATAACAACAAACCCCTTTTTTTTTTACACACCGAATTTTCTCTGAGTCAAAGGTACCTAAGGTAAAGATCCTACGTCGACCTTCAAGCCCTATACAGGACTACCTCAGCTTTCACATGTTAAAAAATTTATTCTATCAGTCGCTAGACTAGTTAAATACAGAGCGAAATACATGGGATACATACATTCCCTTATAAAGGTTCCCGTTTAGGGACTTTCCGTATATGAAGTTACGGGCTCAGATATTTCAAATTACGATAGTATCGAAACTAAAGCTTACTTCAATGACAGTCGGAGCTCGAGCCCCCTCAGCATTCAAAGTACTAATACTGAGACATCTTCTTCATTTGGCTTCTACGGGTCTGTGCTCAGTTTCGTAGCTACCTCTTAAGTAAAGCTCAACATTCCCAAGCCTTGCCTTCATGAACTCTCACGAACTTTCGTCATGTTAGATTTATCTCCTAGGTACGTAATGCAATGGCATCAGCGTGCTCCATCCAACGAGAAACGTGGCACACTATTAAGGGATACTAAATATTGACGTTTGCACTAGAGGCGCCCTAGGTCAATCACTTCTAGGGATGGCAATTTACCTAGCGCTTGTTCACGTTGGACAGACGCTATGTCCTTCTATGCACGGACAATAGGAGCTGTCATACGGCACATCTAAGTATTAGTGAAGAACTGGCATGTGTTCTTCCCTCATCCCGCAATATCTACCCGGGTGGACAGTGTTAGTCTTTAAACTAAGAACAACCAAACTACCTACCTAAGGTATCAAACTAACCTAAAATATCTTGGTTGAACTAACCAGCTTGTCTTTACCTATCAGGGATTGTGGTTGCACAGAGTAAGAGTCAAGGGCTTATCTTACAGTATATAAGTGTATTTTAGGGGTAGCCTTGTTGTTTCTTAGCATAGGCACTTCATATACAATTTGATATTCCACATTTGGTGAACTATTAAATGTATGGGAGGGGGTTTTATTATCCTATAGCGTAGCTAATTATATAATAGAAGGACCTGAACTTGGATATCCTAATTTTGATTTCGATTTCATTCCAAATACTAGTATAGAGTATCATGTAATAAACTGCCTTCTTTCTTCGGTGGTGAGCTATGAGGATTTCTCTTAAGCTAACGAAGTCCACGAGACTCTTTCTTGGCTTGATTTAACGACAGAGGTTATGGCATGACGGCCCTTTCAGAGGATGAAACGAAAATTAGAGGCTGCCGGAGCACAATACGGAATGAGCTAGGACCCGAATAAAGGATTAAATCCCATGGCATAATAATTCGCCAGAGCAGATATTCGAAGGAATCGCGGTTCTTAAGAAACCCACTAACCTAGTAAGCTTCGGGATGCATAATATAAACAACTCTTGGCCCTTATTATCAGCTGAACCTGCTCTATTCTGGATAGTCTACTTATTCCTTCAACTTGAATGGAGAATATATATGCGAGAAAATTTGGTTAGGTAGTATTGGAAATTCTTAGTATCTGGATCGTGAGCATAAGATATAGTGTAGGGGGTGCCCTCACTTACGACATATAGCAAATGAATGATGCCTTCACTGTGGGCTTGCTAGGAAAATACTTTTTAAGTATGGTGAGGTCTTTTTATGATTTGTTACGAGCAACAACCCCGGTATGTAAGCCCCCGAGATAATCATACCTACACCAATCATAAAAGCCAATAGGCGTAGTTACCATGAAATTCTCTAGTGCATATTTGTTCCTAAATCCTTTAAATCTCGCCGTCTCGATAAACGTATCCCGTGACTTTGGTAATATAATGTCGGCCTCATGCGACAGGAGTGTTTTTATAGCGGCGGAACTCCCAGAGTCAGCATATTCTCTAATATTATGCCCGGATCTGGAAGACCAAAGCTTTTTGAGTTTGTAGACAGCTTAGATAGTCCCGTCCAAGTTAAGTCACACGTCACACTATCAAACAATCCATATTACAACCAACAAAGCAACACTAGGCCACCTTCATCGTTAGCCTTCCCGGTGAGTAGGTACGTCCTGGATTGTGATCACCGTATCTAGCCGTGTTTTACTAAACTTGTATGTAGATTTGTCAAGATACGACCGCCAAGTAAAGGGCAAGCTTCATAAGCATTCTGGGCGCTGCAAAAGAAATGTTCTTTGAACGACCTAATCCTCCCTCCCACGACGGGTGGCGCTTAGATAAAAAGGCCCGGTGGCTTGGCAGTTCGGGACGATGAAAATGTTTGATCATGAGATGAGTGAACATTTGAACCTGGCGTCTTATGAGGTGAGATAGGTAGCTCGGCTTGGTGCCCGAAGGATGAGAGAAAACAAGAAACCAGCACGTTTTTGTCCCAAGCCCGTGGATCTTTGCGTAACAAAAGCTGGGGAAGGCTTGCTTCTACCCCCTTCCCTTGCTATCGTTATCTCTGCGTTGCTACAATGCTACGTCGCATCCACAATATCGTGGGCGTGATTTGTAGATTGCGCCATGGCCCATAGGTAGGTTCGCGTTATCGTCAACCACCTGCCTAAACCGGCCGAGTACAATGCTAACCAAGGCGATCCTACTGGATAACTGATTTTCCCAGCTAATTGGATTTCATTGCGAATCCGAAATCCGTTAGACGAGATCTATCATGTCGTCCTGGACGTGTTGGTATAGATCTTGCGAGTGTAGGATTATCTACCTACATACTAGGTTGATGATATTTGATATGGAGGCGGTCATGGACAACTAGATCTCCGGCCTCATGAGTGGCTGGTCTGGACTTGGTGGCGCCTAGGGTCCGGCGGAGGAGCTACCTGTTTGTGTATTTACCCAACTACCAAGGCGCTTGGCAGATTACCGTTGGTGTGGACTGGTCCGAGTATTGTATGATTATGTAGAGCCTAAGTCGTATCTCAACTGCTTGGGGGTTCGCGGATAACCTCATCTAGGAAGCTGGGATGGTAGAAAGAAGACTATCTTGTCGCTGATAAGCTAGGTATCATGATCTGGGCAAGTCTTGGTTCTTGGTGTTACGAGTGGCTGGCTTGCCCCGATGGCTTGCAACCTGCGTGGTAGCCATGTACTACTACTATATAGCTGGATATATTCCGTTATGCAGTGTCACATATGTGCCCTCCTGTCGATCCTTCTGTCTCTGCCAGTCCTCTCTCCATTCCCTTATCTTGGGTGCGAACCCCGAGCAGTATCTTCGCTTTCTTGCTTTGAAGTGTCTGCTCAACTAGAAAGCAGACTTCCACAATGGGTACGTTGTTGTCTATGTTCTCATAAATCCATAAGTCAATAAGTTAATATACTAACGCTCTTGTTCTAAGATACTGGTACTACCCTTCCAACCGTCGTCGCCCCCGTCAGCGCGGTGCGGGCGTCTGTCGACGAGAAAGTACTCGATGAGAAGCCCCAGGTTGGCACCAATACCTCAGAAAAATATATTACTGAAGATGGCCATGCGGTACTTCAAGGTCTCGTCATCCCAACCGAGGAGGAGAAATCTACGTTAAGGCGTGTTGCTGGCAAGATGCCGGCAACTTGTTATTATCTCTGCGCGGTCGAATTCGCCGAACGGGCTTCTTATTATGGATGCAACCAGGTCTACAAAAACTTCATCAGAGCCCCCTTACCTCCTGATGGCAACGGCAGTGGTGCTACAGCTCCCGGGTCTGAATATACTGCCGGAGCTCTTGGTAGGGGTTCGGTAGTAGCTACCGCTATGACTGAAGCATTCAAATTCTTAGCATATGCGCTGCCAATTTACTTCGGTTGGCTCGCCGACACTAAGTACGGTCGCTTCAAGATGATTTGCTGGGGTGTTGCTGTATGTGGTGTGGCTCATATTATCATGATCATTTCGGCACTTCCACCTGTGCTCCTCTCAGGCAACGCTATCGGCCCCTTTGCTCTATCTTTATGGTATGTATAATGATATTTGTGTCAAGTTATCCTCTACCTCCCTATTCATGTATTGCCGTATTGCCGTATGGGTACTTAAATGCTAACCTTTGTGCAGTATGTCTTGATGTCCCTGACTCTTATCGTTGCTGTCCGCGTTCTACGCTTCCTAGAAGCAGTGAAAAAGACAACATAAGATTACTTCTAAACTGCTAAACGGTATACTGACTTTTATTAGACATGCTCTCAATTGGTGCTGCTCAGTTTAAACCCAATATTTCTCCTACCGTGATTGACCAGAGCCCTCATAAAATTGCCCATGTCATCACTGAAAAGAACGGCGAGAAGGTTATCGTGGACCCTGAGGAATCAGTCAACAGCGTGATGCTGTGGTTCTACCTGCTCATTAATGTCGGCTCTTGTTTTGGCATTGCGACGACCTACTTGGCTAAGCTTGTTGGATACTGGTCGGCATACTTGATTCCCACGATTTTGTACCTGATGCTTCCACCACTACTATGGTACTTGAACCCGCGCCTTATAAAACAACCTCCGGGAGGTTCAGACTTGGGAAATGTGTTTAGGGTCCTCGGTGATATCTTTGCTCATGGTGGTTGGAAGCGTATTGGCCGTACAGGATTTTGGGAAGCCGGCAAGCCAAGTGTGCGCAAAGCCGCAGGCAGCACGAAAGTATACACATACGACGACCAATTCGTTAACGATGTTCGAAGGACCTTCCAAGCTTGTGGCATCTTCCTCTTTTCGCCTATCTGGCAAATCAACGACGGTGGTCTTGGTGCCGCTGCCAATGCCCTCACTGCTGGAATGGATACTAATGGTCTCCCTAACGATCTCTTGGACAATCTAAACGCTGTCTCTATTGTCCTAGGTATGCACTTACCCCCTTTTAGTTTAGGGAAATAAGATGGGCTAGTATCAAAGCTAACAAATATATAGCGGTACCTATCATGAACCATGTCGTCTACCCGCTTCTACGCAAACGCGGTATCAAATGGGGTCCCATTTCTCGGATGACCTTCGGGTTCGCGCTTGGCACAGTCGGCTCGATCGCCTATTCTATTCTTCAGTACTACGTGTATAAGACTTCACCCTGCGGCTGGAATGCTACGACATGTGCTGAGATCGTCCCTGTTGGCGAGGTTTCAGTTTCTACCGTCTCCTACGCCTGGTACGCGGTCCCTGTTATAATCACTGCTGTTTCGGAAATCTTCGTGAACGTCACTGCCTACGGTATCGCCTATTCGCGGGCTCCTAAGAACATGAAGGGTCTTGTTGCTTCGCTCAATCTTTTCATGACGGCCATCTCCGCCGCCATCGGCCTTGCCACCGCACCGGCCATCAGTGACCCCTATCTCATCTGGGCGTTTGCTGGGCCAACCATTGCCGGTGCTGTACTTACCGTTGTCTTTTGGTTTACCTTTAAGCATATCGATAAAGAGGAGTTTGTCCTCAATTCTGACCTTGCCGATTTAAAGAAGGACTCGGAACGCGAAAGCGACGAAGAGAAAGCTCCCCAGCCGAAGTCAATCGACGAGAAGAAATCTTAGAGCTTAGACTATGCGCCTAGAGATAGATCTGAGTCTTGTAGAATCTTGTATTCGGATATTTACCTCGAGATATTTAGACAAGGAAACGTAGTATAGTAAAATAATGAGATACCTAACGTAAATGAACCAGGAGTAGATCTCAACCCATTATTAGAACACAAATGCAGTCTTAATAGCATACCTATATGATATTTTACGCAAATGACTTCCTTGCTCAATATTGGCTTGGAATATACCTCGATAAGCACAGGTTCGTTAGCTATTGCTACCAATTGCTTCCAAGACTAGAACCTAGCCGAGTTAACTAAGTACATCGTAATTCTGACTATCTTATTGGTGTAATACAAGGGTTATTAGGCCGAAAAGAAAGGGGAGGCGGGGGAGGAACGCGACAGAGCCTCATGTGCCCAAGCCAAGAGCAAATATTTATGAAATTTTCAAAAATATCCTTGTAATTTATTACCTATTCCTTAAACAGAAAGTGAGATCCGTGCCCACCCATGGAAATATTATTCAATAACCCGCTTGCCGCTGCGCTTCTTTGCTGGCATCACTCCATGCCTAACCGACAGAATACGTTTTGAGCCGGAGCTGAGATGCGGCTGTACAAGGATTTGCTGGGGTCGGGATAAGATACCTGGATGAGAATGTTGAAGTAGGAAGCTATTTTCGAAAATAAAGTCTAGATTTCTTCATCACTTCCACCCAGTCTGCCTAAGCCAGCCATGAGATTGTCGCCCGCATAAATACCCCAATCCGCACGGAATTTATCCCAATCGTTGATCGGTCGCGGTCTCTTTGGATCGAGAAACGGGCTTCCTTATTGCTGTTCTCCCAATATGAGATTTTTAAAACCTACGTTGAGTTGGAGGTCCGGCGCCTGGCAGCCAGTATCTCTGAAAACATTGGCTGAAAACAATATTTGGCATGCTGTCACACATGGTAAGGACGGTGAAGTTGAAGAAACTCTAAAGCAATGGGCCATCTTAGACGAAGATGACAAGGCCTCGCTAGTGAACACTTTCAGGAATCTCGAAGAGGAAGATATCGAAAATATTCAGCCTCGAACTCGGGATATGATGAACGATATCAAAATAGGGGCTGGGTATTCTCTTCTATCTATCGCCATCTATCGGAATTTGCTTAGAGACGTCAAGTTCCTGGTCCAGCAGCCCGCCATCTCCTTACATACACCAAGCGGCAGTGAACGCCTTACACCGCTTCACATAGCTATCATCAGAGAACATTCCGATTTAGTTTTCGAAATTCTTCATAATCGCTCAACAGCGCCGTCACAGCTAGTTAATACCCGTGACTACGATGGAAGAACATCACTACACCACGCAGTAATGAAGTATGGCTGGAACGAAGAAGAGCCTACAAGGAACAAAAGCCACAAAGTTGTCTTACGACTTCTTAAACATGGAGCAAATGTCGACGCACAGAATCGTAGTTTCCACACACCTCTTCATCTGCTTATCATCCATGGTCCTGATCGAGAGGCAATGTCATTTGCTCAACTCCTTCTAGAAAATGGGGCTGAAGTAAATACAAAAGATGAGTACGGTGAGATAATTAACACTTAATACCGTGTCATTCTGGAAACTGAACGAAATCTTTAGGTGATTCGCCCTTACATAGTGCGTGTAGACGCGGGCATCGTGGGCTCATCCGACTACTGATCGATTGGGGTGCAGATATGGATTGTCGTAACTTGGACTGGACAACACCCCAAGATCTATTCTTGAGTAGAGATGACGTATCCAAAGATGATAGAACTTTTGCTCTGGATGTATTTTCCAAGCTAAAGAAGCCAACCATGACACGCGAGAGAGTTGGGAATATACCGCGGGGTCCTACAGAGTACCTTGATGAGATGAGAAACATTTGTGCCGAATTCCCTGTCTACTTCCGGTATCAATGGCCTGGGCTAGACCCTAAGCCAGACGGAAACACCTCTATGTCATGGATTCGAAGTGACATGAAAGTTTCTCATGTCCTTTATCCAAACCACGAAGAGGACGAGGAGACACTTGAACCCGTAGATGGTGGGGAGGGTTTCCTTGTCAACTGCGAGAGAAGATTCAAATCGAAAGCTTGGATGTGTTGGGAGGAAGAGTATGGGAATGACTTAGGTGATAGACATAGAGCTACTGGGCAAGAAAATGGAAAAGACGAAATTAGGAGTGTAGAAACACAGGACCAAGGACTCGAAGATAAGAGGAAACAAGTCGAGGACGACGTGGGGAAGAATTCTTGGAGATGGATCAACTTCCCATCTAACAATGTGAGCAAAAACACCCCTACAAGCGTCAGTGGATATCGTACTAACATACGTATAGATGACATGGATCAAGGTAGAAAAGAATCTTCCCGTAATGTATGTCAACCGCCTGTTTGGTTGGCTAACACTTGCCAGGACTTCATTATACACAACGCCAGATACAATGAGAACAAACAACTGGATGGAAGAACATGGCGGTTTTTCGAAGAGAATATCCGCATCCATGAGACAGACAGCTTATACTCACGTGTTAGGATCCCCCATGCAAAGGGAAGTTCATTCAAATAGCCGATACATTGCCCAGCATGGCATGATAACACACCATCATCTATTGAGAAGCCCAATAGTAGTACCTATTCTAACGTATTGTTTAGGCTAGCAACAGCCGGGATAGGAACGATAAGACGCTCCAGAGGAAGAAGGACAGCCCAAAGACAAGTAATTAACAGCAAAATACACTCGATAAAAAAAAAACTCAGCACTAACACTAGTTTTAGAGATAGCAGATACTTCCATTTCCAGTATTACTACCACTGCGAAAGCGCAGGATGAAAAGGAGGTAGAGCCCAGTGCAGTTCAGTCATGGAAAAACACAGATGCTTTTATGCCCGGCAAGATGTTTTCTTTGGTGGTAAGTCACATATAACTTATGCGAAACTCTCTCGGCACAGAGTAGCTTACATGAAATACCACAGGTGCCTTTTTTAGATATTGAGACAGAAGATCAAGTCCAATCAGGCTTCGACGGCCTTGAAACACAATGTCAAAGAGTCAAGAAACTTAACGAGGTGTACTCTCCTTTTACAGGTATGCACGGTGTCCAGCACTCTCAAACGTTGGATCAGATTTACTACAATACCGAAAGTGATGCCACAAAGTTGCATACGGAGAAGGAACAAGTGATATACAGGTGGTCTAAGAAGAGAAACACAGAAAGGAAACAGTTTCAAGAGCTTCAAGAGCACCGATCGCAGCAGCTTAATCAAGCGCCAACTGAAGAGCACAATAGTGCTTCCTCTTCACCAGGAGAATCAAGCAGTATCAACCAACCTACACCTCAAAAGAAGTTGTCATTGTTATTTCATAAGCTATGGCGGGAGTTAAGGGGCCAACAAGAGCAGCCCAGCCAAGCGCGAACTAAAGGGAACAATAATGCTTCTATTTCTCCAGGAGAACCAAGCAGTAGTAACCAGCCTATGCTTAGAAAGAAGTTATCGGAATTATACAAGTTGTGGCAGAAGTTGCGGGGGCAACAAGAGCAACCTCCGCAGCTAAATTCGTCAAAGGTAATAGATACACAACGACTAGATACAGATCCCATAAGGCCAAGGAGGCATGGCGGTAGAAACGCTAAAAATGCCAACGCCAAGCGTATCCGCGAGGATCCTTCGCCGAAGTGGTTGATGTCCCGGCAGTTGTGGTTATGGAAACTTGATGATAGTAAGTAACTAAAGGAAATATGCCTTTATATAGACATTCGTATGGGCTGACTCCTATGCTTAATCCAAAGATACCATTATCACGGCGATACCGTCTCGAGCAAACGGAATGACGGCCGACACCCTTCTCGAGACAATACGCCAGGGTAACCTAGATATCCTCACGACACCGAATGACCTCATTAAGCGCATCCTATATGAAACGGTATCATTCCTTGACGAATTCAAGTGGGCGGGACTTGGTAACCATATCCTAGATATTTTCGAAGGCGAGATTGCGACTGAGGTAAATCTTTACCCTAATTCCCCAGCAAAACAGAGTCATGTACACTAACCAACTTTGCAGACGGACCGAGAAGCCGGATTCTTTAAGAACTTCAGCAGTGGCAATTGGAGTCCAAATAACGTCAACGGGTTTATACAAGAAGCTGCTCACTGTACCTATCGCGTTAGGGACATCCGAGACGAGCTTCACCTGCTACGGCAAGTCTTCGAGACACAAGCCAAGGTAGTTGCGGATTTCGCGGCAATATTTTGGCCTAGTAGTACCCCTGGAAGTCAAAAACAGGGGCATATTGCTTCGAAAGATTTGCGGGAGAGCTTTATTCGCGATTGTGGTCTCCAGTCGCTCATCCAACGGGTTAGGCGAATGGAAAGCGATGCGTCAACCACACTTGAGGGGGTAAGTGTACGAGCGGGAAACCTAAGTTCTTCCTACATTGTTTTCTTTTCCTTCTATCTAAATAGTGTTCTTCACGGGTGTACTAACTACGAGATTTACCTAGTTGAGTACCATCATCCAAGCAATGCAGGCCCAGGCATCTCTCAAGGAAGCTGAACAATCGCGGTTCTTGAATCTCATGATTCTACCTTTCACAATTATAACGGTCATATTTGTGAGCTTGAATCTTCTAATGTGGCTATACAACGACGTTGCTAATATGTATATTGGGCAAACAGACCCCGCTCTCTTTCCTCACGAGCCTCTTCGCAGTGAATACTTTGGGTTTCCCGCACAATGACGACGGCGAACTACGATTGCCGGCCTCGTGGTTTTCTTGGAGAATGGGTACGTCGCCATCAAGTGCTGATATGATATCCCGTCATTCTAACCACGTCTTAGTCGTCGGCGAGGTTTCTTCTCTGCTTCCCCTTGGGCTGTTGGTCCTCTTGATATACTTTTGGTATGGAAATGAGAGTGGTGAGTCTTACGTCCTACGCGGAGACAGCCTGTCATTTTTCAAGAGCTAAATGTAAATAGATAACGTTTCCTCCCAAAATACGGCACGGAAACGTTCAAGCCTACGCAAAGTAGTAAATCGGGAACAGCGGAGATATGCTGATGTTTAATGGGGACACCAGACCCTATGATTGCAACCCCTGAGACCCAGATGGTCGCTCAACTATTTACTAGTAGTACATACCATAATGTTGGCTTTATAAACTACTCCATATAGACTTTTGGCTATACAATTTAGAATATGCTAGCTTATAGCTTTAATTAATATAGCGGTCGTGTATCGCTCTACTAGCTCCCACGAAAGGGGTGATGGTATATGTTAAAGGGGCAGGCTGGAAATATATTTCTTGTAACTTACCTAGACTACGGAATATATTAATCGGCACTTTATTGAGAAGAAATACGAGGAAATATAACAACTCCCGAAGGACGCAATATAGTTACCGAGTGATCACGTGGAGCAGGCATTGAAACCAGCAGCTTTCCTAAAACAAGCGTGAGCCATATAATCGGGATATCTCTTCATATGGATATGGGTTACGGTGGTATTGGCGGGCGCTAATCCCTGGCTGGTTTTGGGTGACCTCATTGGTACTAAAAGCGACCGGATGACGACCTTATCGACCTTGTTTTTAGCCATGATAGGTGAGTTGGTTCCCAAAATCGGTTTCAAGCACACGATGGATGGTAGCGACTAGGCCAATCAATTGTATGCTGCATGGTGACGATTCAAGTTATAACGATCGTTGTAAGTGTGATGCTGCAATTGCCGCCTAGGGGGCGATGCGCCGCTGAGTGTCATAAGTCGGATGCTTTCTCATTGTCAAATTCTAATAGGCGTATACACCTAATTCTAGGCCACTTGACCCTTTGCTTATTACAATATTCCATGTCTATCAGCGTATTAATCAACCTCGGCGGTTATCTGCTTTAGCTTGTCTCGTTGCTCGTTGCTCGTTGACATCACTTGGTCGCATTCTCTTAGCGCGGAGACGCGATGCAACTCTCCTTACGGTATGCAGGGTTAGGAAACCTGAAAGTGTTCAAGATCGGCGTCGGTCGAGATCTCATTCGAACCTGGAACTCAGATCGAGCGTTAGCACAAAAACCCATTCGCTTTAATTATTCTGCATAGGTACCTAAGTGCTAGGTAGAGGTAGCCAAGACCTTTCCGGCTGCCTCGGAAACCGAGCTAACATCTCTATCAAACATGTTGTAAGTATCGTAAATATGTGTCGGTTTCTTTTTTCGCATTTGTCTTTTATACACAGCCTAAAATAAGGTATGTTTTATAAGTGAGCGCATATATTTTATATTTACCGACCTACTACGTACTTTATCTAGGTATTCGACGCGACATTTTAAATAGTTGCACTACACATAGCATATAAGAAAGTAGTGTAAGAACGGAATCTTGCAGCTGGATACGAAGTACGGAATCTGACCTTAAATCCAACGTGGAGTTCCAGGTAACTTGTGAAAGTGCGGTGCTACATAAATGGTAACACTAGTAGGTCTCGGTAGCAGCCATGCTCCGATCCGACACTCAGCTTTTGTTGTCCCTCTGGATACAAGCTACCTAGCTGAGCCCCGAAGTGATGCGTATTTAGTTCAAGATGCTTAATTGGGTACCATACACCTTTGGCGCTCTTGGTAGGGGCAGGTAGTACACAATAGCTGTTCCAGGCCTTCGAAATTCACCTAATTCCCACTGTTTCGTTTATTTTTTACTAAAAAGCACTAACAAGCACTGACCACACAGCATGTACTCTAACGTCGCACATAACCTATGCACATGCAGACATGTAGTACGTAAGTTTGCTGGTCCCTGCAAAATGCACTATGTACGGGCTGTCGTCCAGGCGATCAACACTTGAGATCGGACGGCGGAAAGTCCTTCCCAACAGCCTATTCGACTAACTTCGAAGTTGTTTTGCTCTTGTTTTTATATTGTTTTTACATTGTGCTTCCAACCTCTCCCTTTTCCATGTTAGGTGTCCAGCATAGAATGCTTCAAAGCCGCTTTTCGATCTTACTTAGCGATTGCGACCCGAGAGTACCAAGCTTCCTTGTTCCTTGTTAACCGTTGTTTCATGAACCAGCCCGGTTCAACATCGCCTACGACCGCCTACGACCGCCTACGTCCTAGTCACTTCTACTCCCACTACAAGTCGTCTAATATCGGAAACCCCTACGAATTCGCAACGTATCCGTTTCGTTACGCAACTAAACTCATAACTCCTATTCTACTACTACGAAAGACTCGTATATTGCCAATTTCCTTCCGACGAACTGATCATTTAACCTTTCCTGCGCTCCATATCCTTAATACGATTAACCTTCCGCTGTCGCTTGAACCCTAGCTCAAGGTTCACCTATTTAGAGTTGGACCATCCCGTCGACCTTCAACTGTGTTTGTAACTCAAGTCTTGCCTTGGGAACGATATGGCGACCTAAGTAAATTTGAATTACTTTCACGAGAACAACAGAATTCCTGCGCTGTCTATCTACCTTTTCATGTTTAGAGGATTCGAACTGCGCGATCTGCACAACCCATCTATATACGATTGTCCTACGCTTTGCGAAAGCTAGAGTTTCCCCCACAATAAACGAACGATTCAGTAATTCGTGAAATCCATATATATATTCCCAGGCGGCCTTTTTTCGCCGTTCCCGCGGCTCTGATATGGACCAGACGGGGCAGCTCCTCGTCGCGGCCAACCACATATACGCCAGAGCGAACGAGACGAGCACCGACCCCGCGACACAAACCCGACCACCCGCCTATAAGGCTATCGGTATATCATTGGCGATTGCATCTGGTTGCTTCATCGGAGTATCATTTGTGTTAAAGAAAGTTGGATTGCTCAAAGCAAACGAAAAATACAATGAGGTCGCTGGCGAGGGTTATGGCTACCTTAAGAACGCCTTCTGGTGGGGTGGAATGACTTTAATGATTATCGGCGAGCTATGCAACTTCGCTGCCTACGCCTTCACGGACGCCATCTTGGTAACGTCCCTGGGAGCTTTATCCGTCGTTATCACAGCTGTTCTCTCAGCCATATTCCTAAAAGAGAGATTGAGCATGGTCGGCAAGGTTGCATGCTTTCTCTGCATAGTTGGATCCGTGATTATCGTCTTAAATGCCCCCGAGGAATCTTCTGTAGCGACTATCCAGGAGTTACAGAAATTCGTCGTTACGCCGGGTTTTCTAAGTTACATCGGTGTTATTATAGTCGGTTCTGCTTTCGTTGCGCTCTGGGTTGCGCCGCGATACGGCAAGAAAAATATGTTTCCGTATATCTCGGTCTGTAGTTGGATCGGAGGGTTGAGTGTCGTCGCTACCCAGGGTCTTGGTGCTGCTATTGTTGCGCAGGCCGGCGGCACTCCCCAGTTTAACCAGTGGTTTCTATACATTGTTCTAGTCTTCGTGATAGCGACACTACTGACGGAGATTATTTATTTAAATGTGAGTTTGCTGCAATTACATGGTAAATATATTCTGACTTTTTCTATAGAAAGCACTCAATTTATTTAATGCAGCTATGGTTACTCCGACTTATTATGTCTATTTCACAAGTACGACTATGATTACTTCGGCGGTCCTCTTCCAAGGGTTCAAGGGTACCGCGATGCAAATTGTTACGGTGGTCATGGGATTTCTTACTATTTGCGCTGGTGTTGTTCTGCTGCAATTGTCAAAGTCCGCCAAAGATGTGCCAGATGCTGCCGTTTTCGCTGGGGACTTGGACCAAATCCACACGATTGCCGAGCAAGAGCAGCCCGAAACCGAACCCAAAGCTGACGCCATTCGTGGAACCGCCGCCATTGTACGGCGTATTTCTCTTGCTCGACAGAAGATGGAGGAAGAGGAATTCCGGCGACTTCGCGAAGAAAAGGAATTAGAACGTCTCGCGCCAGTCAGCGAAGATGGCCAACAATTATACGAGTGGGATGGATTAAGACGGAGAAGGACTGGACTTGGAAGTTATAGGAGTCGTGCGACAACATCACCAAGTATCGTCAACACGCCAGCCCATCCGCCTTTGGGCAGATCAAGATTTTTTACCGAGGAAGAGTTAGCCGAAGAGCGTAGTCGTCAGATGTCACCGGGTATGCTATCAAGCATAGCCGGTACTATCCGAAGTCGGGCGAGGAGCGTTTTGCTACCAGGACATCCCGACTTTTCCCAGGACGCTCACGATCCTAGAATCCAAAGTCCGATGCACCCGGTACAGTTGACTGATATCGCTGTTCCGGGTCAGAAATACGCAAACGAAGCTAGTCCATATAGCACTAGCCACGGCCATATTTACGGTCTCCCGAATAGCCTGCGCAGGACCGAATACGAAGGTGCTGCTAGTATAGCATCTGGCAGCACTGGGCGTCATATCCAGTTTACGGAAACGCCGAAGCCAAATGTCAGCGTATCTTCTCTGGCACCGCCGACACCGCCGCCTCACGGGGAGGTCCCTGTAGCACGTCGGCAGTTCTCGTTCCAAAATGTATTCCGTCGGCATCAAGCTGACAGTATACAGGAGCAAGCGCTGCCGTCGCCGAGGAACTCGTCGTCGCGCCACGGGATAGGATCGCGGGGTTTCTCAGAACGACAGGTAAAGGCGAAGGATGCAAGTGAGGAAGAAATATTAGGCCTCGTTAAGGGTGATTCACACACGATGCCCACGATACCTCGGTATGACGGGGATGATTACGACGATGAGGAAGAAAGTGAAGACGATTCATATTCGGACGATAAGAGAGCGGAGCGATATGGTAGGGGCATAACCAACAGTCCGCCGAGGAGGGGAAGCGACGATAAAGAAATCGAGGACGAAGATTACGAGACGAAGAGGTGGAATAGGGTTCGTAGCGATAGCGAAGATACGGCATACCGCAATTCACCACCTCGACCACCAGGGCATAATCCACCTCGGGGTAGAGATGGTGCCTTCATCTAAGGCCATGGCAAAAGATCATGAGATATGAGTGATGCTGCATCTATTCATTTTGTTTACTAGGTGGTTACACTTGCATACTTTGTTGGCGGTCTGGCTGGATAGAGGATGCTTGAATCGTCATGTTTAGAACTGCGCTTATTAGGAAATAAATACAAGGGCGCGGGACAGTACGTTGCATAGGATTACGGTTGGAGATAGATATGTGTTTGCATCAATAGCAGGAGTTGGATATATGTAAGAAAACGACTGTATTATAGTTAGGTATAGATGGCATCAGCCGGTAGGAAAACTATTGGAGACGTGTACATGTCTACACGTGCGAGCGGCTTTTATGGCAAGCCGATAACTACTGAAATCCTTTTTGCCCTCTGTTTTATTCTGTAACAGTGCTCAGCCCCCGGCCAAAAGCCGAAATGTGTATTTCCATCATAGCTTAGTAGTGGTTGATACCGTGCTACAGAATTACGAAAGACTATTAAAATCTTAATGTAGAATAAAGCAGGACTATCTGCCTAACCTAGTTGACGATAGCGTTGATGATGTATGAAAATTCTAAAATTAAACAAAGATCAGAATGGTGCCATCATTTCTACGCTGTAGCGTTCGGATAGCATTGACGAAACCTTCTGTACTTCCGCGCTAATAAGCGCTAAATCAAGTAGAGCAGGTGCATATGTCTGATATGTCAGAGGTAAGTATAGTTTGTGATTACATAATAACCCCACATCAACTCAGGAACCTTACATTAATAGGTGCAGGCAAGGTTACATTGAATTAACTTTGATCCTATTAAGCGCAATCAATGCGCCAACAATTTCTATCCTGGTTCTAGAAGCTTAACGCGTTTTATTGGATTCTTCCTACAACGTAAACTTGCGAACAATCTTCCTAGGTAAACATTTAGTGTCACGCACCTAAACATTTTCTCCATCAATATGTAGTACCTTACTTTTTGTTATCATTCTTTAACAGCACATAGAATGGACCCCTCCACTTCATTTGGTCCTTGTAGGATTTGTTACGGGTCTTTTCGTGTGCTTGGCATTTCAGGGGCTACTTAATCCTTGGCCAATTCGGGCCCATCACAGCCCTCATCTCTTCAGATGAGCCACTCCTAAGTAAATGAATAATACAGTTGCCTAGATGCCTAGATGCCTAGACCCCATCTCGCCCTGTTGGTCATGGCGGATCTTTATCTTTCGGCTCGCTGCACCGTGCCATCCAACTGGTACCTCTAGGCCAGGTCACTTTAATTTGCATATATTACCCGCTTAGCGCCATCCGACTCTCATAAAAATTAAGCATCGTCTCTCGCAGTCTCCGCCGTATCTCCCTTGGCAATGCCATTGTCGCATACTTCCCGCCCTCAGTAGGGCTTTTGATATATCATCTATGAGAGGATCACCGGTTGCAAGGCCGTTAACGCGTCCCGATTCGGCATGGGACGAAGGACGCATGGATTTCCGTCGCGCTCGATCTAAGCTCGCCGCGATGATGGTGGTAGACCGCGACTGGCTGTTGCACTACCTACATCATCGCCTAGTAAGGCGATTAATCGTTATAGGCATAATTGCTATCGGCCTCTTCATGGTCATCTTTGAGGCGACCCATCACGAACTATATCGATCAGCACCCTTTCAACGCATAGGCGGCCTTCTGGCGTCTGACAAGCCCGACGACTTAGCTGGAAAATGTACCACTTGGCCTGTGGATGCGAAGGGCCAATACACGCCGATTCCGCAAAATAGCACAGCAGGGCTGAAGAGCCATGGCCCCAAAGGTGGGTGGAAGAAGCCCGAGGGTATTAAAATCGTCGCGCTGGTCTTCTACGGCCGCAAGAGAACTGTCGACTTCTTAGACTGTTATCTACAACAAAACCTCGCCGCAAATGGAGGTTACCTTGACGAAATCCGGTTCATGGTACATACGAACAACGAAGACGATCTCGAATACTTAAGCGGCCTTGTTTCGCAAAGGAAAGAGCACTATCACATCGTAGAAGCTGGTACTTGCGAAGGATCAAGTTATGGATGTATATGGGACTCGGTCGTGGAGAACGATACTATCTACGTGAAGATCGACGATGATATTGTAGGTTGTTCCTGTGGCTGCCAATAACCATGAAATGAGGTTTTCTAACCCGTTCTATTCCAGATTTTCATCCACCCGGATGCTATTCCTCAGTTGGTTCATACCCGGATCGCAATCCCTCACCCTTTTGCCATTTCTGCGAATTTAGTCAACAGCCCTCTTACAGGCTATGAGCACTTCCATGTCGGTGCTATCCATGCCTTCCGGCCTGACCCGAGTGAAACGCCGTCATATACTGCCACCGAGTCATGGCGACCATCCGAAAAGAGCCGCTTTCCAGCTTCAAGCCTACCAGAGCTAAAGATCAGCAACCTCAAGAGCATAGCGATGGATGATGAGATTTACCCCAAACCTCCGTATAACGGTCACCCATTCCTTTTATTACCGGACGCCCCCTTTGATCTAATGAAGACTCCGATGGGTCTTAATTATCTACGTGGAGGCGATAAGGGCGTCGAGTCCATGTACGAGGCGGCGTGGAAATCCTGGGCTATTGCGAGTCAGCAGCAATACTCGTTATTGAAGAACTTGGAAGATAATGCCATCTCACGTTACTTCTTCGGATCGCCGATGGAGTTCCCTAACATTACGAATTCATCCGCACCGGTACTGAAGTACCAGGCACAAAATAAGGGAAGCCCTGGAGCAGAACAGCTGTACAATACTCAATACAAGCGCTACAACCTCAACTTCGTCGCCTTATGGGGCCACGACATCAAGAAGTCGCTTCCAATCGCCGGAGACGACGAGCAAGACATCACGGTCACGATCCCGAAGCGAACGCGCCGGCCGTTTATCATCGATACACGTGCCGTAGTCGGGCACCTAAGTTTTTACCCGCAGCACGACGGAGTAAAAACTACCGATCTGCTAGATCGCTGGCGAAGCTTTGCCAACGAGATGATATGTACACCACATAATCAAAAGAAACCGTTCGACATTCGGTGTCCGGGGTTTGAGGACCATAAATAGAAGATGTACAATAGGAAACGTGCAATGATGAAACTTTTCTAATTCATGGCGTATGATTTGTTTATCACCGAGGAGTTCCCGCTTTGTTTTGTGCGATTTGAGCTATGATTTTTCTATTATTCCCCCCCTTATGCGGGTTGTGTGTCTATTGAGATATTGCTTTTAGTAGCCAAGCAGTGGCATCGATGGCTAGAGGGTTCACGAACGACTTTTAGGTGTAGGATTAGATATCGTGCAAAGGGCTCGAGGTTAATGAATGCGAACGATTGTAATATTGTCCTTGGAAGCAAATAATCAGCAGTCACTTTTTCATCATTGCGTATAACTACCCCTATTCGGTCCTAGGCCCGAACTAAGCCGAGGCCATAATCACTAATAGTTCGTCAATTGTAAGGGTTTGCCTTCTAAGATTTATGCGAGAAAGAAGCGTGTCAAAGGGTACCTTATTCATCTTGTCTTACTTCTTAGTTGCCTTTGATGAGGTGTGCTATATATGAAGCTTCCATTATCCAAGGACACATGGGATATACATATGGATGTCTCTCCTAGGGACTGCTTTGTTGCTATACTTATAACGACCACGTGGTTGTAAGCGCACTTTCTCTTTTACCACTGCTTAAGTTCTTTGTTCTTAGGGGTAGGGTGTAGAATAGTGTTAGGCCTCTACAAAGAGAAATCGCCTCGATCGTCGTACGGACCGTAGAGGCGTGGACGCTTAATCTAGGTATCTAGTAAGGTGTTGCTTATTGTTAATGGGAGCAATGAAGAGATAGCCGAAGAAGAGTTTAAGGGGGTTCTTTGAGAGGTAGGGGTCTCAATAGTCTCTTTTGGATAAGACATTCATGTATTGAATTATATGGTAGTTACACTAATGGCAAACCAGTTGTTACCTATCTGTGTATTTCCAAGTCGTTCATATTGCATTAGGTGTACTTTAGTAAGATGCGAATATCTCTGATGACGTGAGATATCTTCGTAGATGAGGTGATGCGATGTGATCTTTGACTCAGTCTTCCGATCCACCTCATCACCTAGTTGGAGAGCTTTACATCCTAGACTATCAATCTTCTATGCCGAACATCGGGGAGAAGCCCTTCAAAAGAGACTTCATTGCGAAGTAGATATACTCCTCAGAAATAGATTCAACATGGCATGTCACAGTTCAAGGTACTAATTAAGGATCACTTACATCTCTAGATGAATGCATCAGGTACTCTTACTAAATAACACTTACGATAATAAATATCTATCATTAAAATAATCAGGTAGTCATCGCGATGCCCTACCTTTACGCTGACTCTTATCCTCGCTCAGGCGGTCGTATACTCAAGAATTTGCGCGCCATGTAATCTCTACGACTTACTCTTAGAAGCACGGGAGAATACATACCTTGGTTTCGCCTTGTTGCCACTTACCGGCATACCGGAGAAAACTACGGGAGAAAGCGCATATCTACGAGAGAAAGCGCATATCTACGAGAGAAAGCGCATATCTACGAGAGAAAGCGCATATCTACGAGAGAAAGCGTATATCTACGACTTACCCCTGCGTTCCGCTGGGTCCCGCCTCGGGCGGAGGCTCTAGTGAATATTCTGGTGTGTCCTCAGCAGGAATGATACCGAGCATGTATCTGTACCCATCCAAACCGCCGACACGCGCGGGACTCCCGGCAGCGTCGTAAACCACATCGTGGCACGCCTTGCAGAACCAGACCTTATTCTTACCTTCGCCGCCCTTCGGGCCCGAGAACTTGTAGGCGTCGATGCCTGGTCGCACTCTGCAGAACGGACACACCGAAGTTCGTCCGTACGTCTCCCGGAGCCATTCGTCCATCGCTATGATATTCCGGTCCATGTCGATGATGTACTCCAGCCTGTGAGCACTGCAGCACACGCGACCGAGTATCTTGCTGGCGCAGAAGCACCCCGACATGTACCCGAGCCGACCCGTGTACCCACCGACATTAGACAGCCCGATATCTGGTGAAGGACAGGCGGGGCTTATACCGTTCGGATCGGGACAGCCGGCAAACAGGCGGTTCCCGGTCCGGTTGTATGTCGCAGTGAGAACGGCAGGGCCGTCAAGGCATTCGGCACACGCGAACGCGCGCAGAGGCATTAGCATTCTTGTTACGCTTGCGAGAAAACGTCTACGAGAGTCTATCTCGCAATCGATACATATCGGGACAAGAGATGAGTGTCGTGTATCCTCGCAAGCAAGGTCCGTAAGCTTCCCGCACGGCTTTCCGTCCACGTGCATCAGACACTCTAATTTCTTCTCGTAGTCTACTCTCCCACCTTCGTACACTCGCTCAAAAGGCATGTAAGCGAGCACGGGGCGCGCTGTCGGGTTCGGGTGGGGCGGTCGCGGTCGTACGAGCAAGTCCCGGTTGATAATCGCCGATTCGCCAATGGGAGGTGGCTCGGGGTCATCGACGAGTACTGGTTCCGTACCTAGGTCGTAGAAGACGGGACGATTGGGACCAGGAGAGGCCGGACGGTGATTGGACTCGGGCGTGACGTATATCAACGGCCAATTTCCTGGGTTTAGCTCCATCGCTGCGTTTACATCTATGCCTTCGTAATTGAGGTTTACCGGAACCTCCTTCGTATAGACCTGCAAAGCAGCTACGTGCTGCGCTCCGAGGAACTCTTTCAACAAAGTAACAACGAGTGACTGCTCCGCAGGGATTCTAGCCAGCATGTCCATCCTTAGTCGTCTTCTTATAGTCCGTAGATCGAATACTTGTTCATGGTCCCTTACCAAACGCTGTGCGACGCCCCAAACATCAGCATACACAGAAACATGGGACTGCTGGTCGAGCGCCACGCGCTCATCTTCCGAGTCAACTACGCCGAGTTCTTTGTCGATCAACTGATCATAGGTAATCGCGTCATGTGCTGCCACGTCCTGCTGATCGTGATCCGCTTCTATGAGTCGTGCCCACAACTCGATCTGTTGTTGTCTATCTATCCCCGGAAGTGGCGGAAGCGACAGCGCAAGCTGTGCTTGTGATACTGGTAGATGTTGCGGGGTTTTTACCACTGCCTCGCTGGGTATAGTAGGCGGCATGGTTGACTCATACGAGGGATCAGGCGGCACCGACAACCCAAAAAACGAAGTAGTCTGTGGTGTCAACTTAGATGACGGAGAAGATTGGCTTTGTGGTGAATCCCGTAAGCTATTATCCGGTTCGGCATTTTCTGACGGAGCGGGCTCGCCTAGTGGAACCCCCCATGCACTAATATCATCGAAAATAGCAGGATCCGGTGGTACCAACCTATCTAACGGAGCAGGTTGCGGTCCCGACTCAGGCGATGGAGCCGGCTGGTTCGATGGCGAACCAAATAAATTAAGATGCTCAGTAGTATTCCACATAGGCAAGGGTGACGGGGCAGGCTGATCTTCTGTAGAGGGCCATTCAACTGGTGGAGGCTCGTCAATAAAGAATGGGGATGGTGGGTTAACTTCAGGGGGCGAGTCAAAGTTGGTCGGTTGAACGCTGTGGTTTATTGACAAGTCATGTCCAGCCTGCTGTTGAGTGTTATCAGGTTGCGTCTGAGGATCGACCCCAGTCTGAGGCGGGGGCTCATTTAGCATCGTATTATGATCTGTCCAGGAAGAAAGTAATTCTTCAAACTCCTGCTCGTTCAGTCCTTGTTCAGCAGATCCCGTACGGCCTGGTGAGAAACCAGACGATTCATCCTGTTGTAAAGGTGGTCCCAGTGCCGCTTCTGTAAAGCCAGAGGGCGATTTAAGTACATCAGATGGTGATTTAAGTCCCTGTGAGTCTTGCGGAACATTAGAGGGTTCTGGTACCGGTACCGAAAAATCAGGATGCTCGAATGGTAAATCAAATACCGAATCGTCAAACTGCGGAACCTGCTCTATTGGCTGAAGAGGGGGTGCCGCAGCTGGTTGTGGAAGATTCGACGGTGAAGGGATTGGGTTAACAACAGGAGTTTTCACTACCGGCTGTGCAATATTCAATGGCGAATAAATCGGTGTGCCTAGTTTAACAACAGGTTGTTCTAGTTCCGGTACTGGGGCATCAAGGAGCGAACCCTGCTGATCTGGAACATCCGGAACATCCGGAACATCTGGAACATCTGGAACATCTGGATCGTTCGGTGGTAATGGCTGAGGAACTGGTGGATCCGGGTACTGCATTTGCAGTCCAGGAGGAGGTGGTGGTATCGTGCGCGGCCGCCTATGCTCATCCACATAACCGAGACCAACCCCCGAATACCCGTTTGTCGGCCGGTATTGGAGATGGTAGTCCAGAGGCAACGCAGGACGACGACCTCTTGTAGCGGGCATGGTAAAGACACCACCGTCTCCGAACCCGGTTCTCAAGTAATATAGGGGCTGGTCATCACCCGGGACTCCTCGATGAAATGTCCCCTTGACAGATCCACCTTGACATGCTACTCCAAAAATTACACAGGAGTCGCACGGCCGTTTCCGGTCGCAGGGTCTGTTATATCGAACGCACACGTCGCAATGAGAATAATGGGCCTGGTCCCGTGCAGTGCCAGCGTTGGTGCATATCGTAGGTGGAACTATAGAAATAAGAGTCAGCATATGATGGCTTCAGAGGGATTAAACCGGGAAAAGGGGGGGGAAAGGTGGAAAAGAGAATTTGGAATATTACTTACGGGCTGCTCCGTCAACTATACACTGCACTCCCCAATTACTGCACTGGTCACACCCCCTAGGGATCGAGGGATCAGCGTTACATCTCCGGCTATTTGCGCGCGTGTGGCCTTGCGAAACTCTACTAGCACACAGAAGACATTGCTGGCCTCCGTCGGTTCGCCGTCCGGAAAGGTTAAGCCGCCTGGGAGCAGCAGCGTCAAACGTGGTCGGTTGAAGTTTCGTTGGCTGGGGATGAGCGGCGTCCCCGGTCATGGTACGAATCTGCCCGGGGCTACGACTTCTCGGGCCCTCGGGGTTAAACGTTCTCGCCGGATTACTCTGTCTCTCCCTACTTCCCGCTTGCCGTCTTGAAAAATTCCCAGGTAGATAACAGGTGACCGAGAAGTGAGTATTTTCGCTGCCAAGAAGCTCCCGGGGTCTCAAGCCCGGCATACCTCCTAGAAACCCGTGAGTACACGGCTGATTAGCACGCTCACAGCTTGTACAAGGCCAATAGGGAGCACCAGTTGGTCTAGTTCGCCAGGAACAACCCAAGATGTTAGTTCTCGTACATCGATCACAACTTATCGGCTCCGTCAAGCCGTCAGGTCGCGGAGCCAGGCGTACATCGCCCCAGCGACAAGACCTGTCGCCCTTCTTGCAGTAAGTGCAACCAACCCCCGGAGATACTCCTATCCAAGCATCGCAAGGGTAGCCGGGGTGGTCTGCACGACAGGCGTCGCATTCGTTAATCGGATGCCCAGCACGGTCCGTCGGAGGCGGACGAGCGCCTGGCGGCCAGCCATTTTCCCAATCATGTGGCAAGTTAGCTCGCCGTTCGGGGGTAATGAACTCGTCGTCCCTATTACGGGCTGATGGGCCAGGAATAGGGGCAGGATTATAATTGAAACCTTGGGGAGGATGATTAGGAGCAAGACCCAGATCAGGATAATGAGGAGGAGCTGGAGCTGGATCGGGAAAATAGCTGGGGGCCGCGAATGGGTCATAGCTGGGGATGCTATTAGGAAAAAAACTAGAATTAGGAGCAGGAGTATGACCCGAAGGCGGAGCAGGAGTATAACCAGAAGTATAATCAGGTGTAGGAGTCGGCACGGGATCAGGCCTTTGCCTAAAGCCTCCTGGAGGTGGTAGAGTATAACTACTTGCATCTGGTCTGTTAGGGTCATATACAGTGCCCACCAGACCAGCGGTATATGCCGTTTGCGACAGATCTGGTTCTCTCGTCCTTATGGGAATAGGGGCATTCTCGACGAACGCTCGAGCGTATGCTTCCGAGTATGACATGGGTTGCGGTTGAGGTTGAGGCTGCGGTTGCGGTTGCGGTTGCGGTTGAGGTTGTGGTTGTGGTTGCTGATCATATTCGAGCAGACGCGGGTCGATGAGACCATCGTCGAATGGCAAAGGCTGAGGGAACGGTGTAGGTTGCGGTTGCGGCTGCGGCTGCGGTATCGAATATGGTAGCGAGTACTGCTCCGGCTGAGCGAACGGCGCAGGCTGAGGCTGATCATACGGCCTAGGTTGAGTGAACGGCGTAGGCTGAGACTGACCATACGGCGTAGGCTGACCATACGACATAGGCATGGGGGCGCCGGTACACGGTCGAGAGGCGGCCAGGCATTGCGCACACCCCTGAGGACGATTGCAGTAAAGGTTGAAAATCATACACCAATCGCAACTAGGGCTAGTCGGATAATACCTCCTACGCCACTCGGCAAGCTCTAAAAAGCGTTGGTTAGTGAAATAATAATCCCAAACCATATTTGGTCTGTAGCTAACTGTCCGAGGATTGAACCCATCCCTCGTCAGGGGGTCATCGTCATCGTCTTCTCTTCGACGTACTCTTCCGCGACTCATTTTGAATGAATGTTAGGCTTAAGGGTAAGTCAATGAGATGTAGGATATGTTAAGTCGTGAAGTTTTTTGAAATTCTGTATGTCTATTCGTTCTATTGAATGATCATGCTGAGATTCCTTTCTCATGATAGAGAGCAGAGCATGCTATTATATCAATGATCGGACGTTGGAAACAATGCAATTCTCATGCGTTGACGCCGGACAATTCTACTATTGCCAAACAACATCGCTGAGCGAGGATGGTCTCCTGCTCTTTGTTTAGTAACATCCAAGAACAAGTTGATTGTGTTTCTTCACCAATATAAACTATCACCACACGACTCCATTCCTACCTGGGTACCTACCTACCTACCTCCTATTCAGTCAGCAAAAGTAAAGTTACCTAAGCAATGACTTAGTATGAACATATAGCTGATAGTTACGCTCCGATTTTGCTTACTGTTATGCGGCCCTCTTGTGCTCAATCCTATGTGCCTCAAGATTTGTTAAATATGACTATAGGCAATGGGAGGGTTAGTGACTTAAGATGCTATATAATTCATTAGATTGCCAGATTTCTCAGGGGCAATATATCACAGGTATGCGGCTTTAGGCTGGACCTAGGAGTAGACATGCACAGAGACAAGTTTTCTGAGACCAGGTTATTTGAACTGACGCCTGAACTTGAAATGGGGGAATCTATGATGAAACCACTAAAAAAAAAACGAAGATGAAAATAAGTGAGGAACATTACAAGTAGTGAAATGACCAGCAGGAGAGATCATCTTCCACATCATCTGCGATGATCTAGACCTGAGAAGGTCCACGCGAAGTATTCTGTACTCCTAAACGCGTCGTCCACAAATCCGCATAGACAGTGTTGTCTTCTCGGGTAATAGTAGATTAACCACTCGATTTGTCCCTTTATTCCCCTTTTCAGATGCTGATGATTTTGCTTGGTCCCATAATAAGCTGCAAGACCCCGACTCCCATTACCATGCAACAATTTTGCATCGATCGAACCGACATATACGTCCCGAACCTGCTAAGGTCGTTCATAGCGCTCATGTCGGATGCGCATGGACACAAACGCATACGCACCCTACACATGTCCAGGTAGGTAAGCACCCACATCTTCTCATATGCGTTGCTCAATCAATGAACCGATTACTTTCGCGCCATCTTCAACCACCTCATAGGACTATGCACTTAGAGCAGCAACCAGCTTCGGCTTCTCCCTCGCTTACTTCCATCTTAGTACCCGGGCCATTCAAACCACCGTTACCGCCACTGCTCGTCGACAGGCCTTGCATGTTACGGTTGTAGTTGCGGATTTCTCGAACGAGATCGAAAAATGCCTTGTCGACATTTGTTCGAGACTTAGCGGAGGTCTCAACAAAAGGACATCCGAATTGCTTCGCGAGAGCCTCACCATCTATAGCATATGTTAGCAAGATGACAGACAATAGAAAATGCAGCAGAGCTAAATACCTTGTCGGGGCACCTCGCGCTCGCTCTCTAGATCGCATTTGTTGCCCACCACGACCATCGGGAAATAGTCTGTAGGATCCTTGTCTTTGACTCTTAGAATCTGTTGTTGAAAAGTGCGGATCTCCTCAAAACTTTGATCGGACGTGATCGAGTAGACTAGAAGGAATCCTTCGCCAGTGCGCATGTACTGCTCCCTCATAGCCGAGTATTCCTCCTGGCCGGCTGTATCAAGCACATCGAGTAGAGCGACTTCGTCATCGATAACGCACTGCTTGCGGTAGGAATCTATCAATAGAAAACATGTTAGTCTAGGACAGTCCACAAAGAGCCGAAGTGATAGTATTTAGACTCTTGACGAACCTTCGATGGTAGGATCATATTCGTCGACGAAATGGCTCTGTATCAATTGAATGGTCAGGCAAGATTTGCCTACGCCTCCTCCGCCGACTACAACCAGCTTGTACTCTCTTAAAAACTGCACGAAAATGAACAAGTTAGCAATCGATACCCTGATTGGAGAAAGGCGCGCGAAACGGGAGGACAAACCTTGGATGCCATTGTGAATTCGCCAATTGGCAGCGATGCGTCGTTCTACTGATAAATATTCGAACTGTGTCGAGCAGTAGAGGGAACCGACAGAAATTTGAGTCAAGGGGGTGCGGTTTTGATGCAGCACCGTACGGTTAATATTGTCTTAAATGGCCGGACAAAGGATTTTGTCGTCACGGATTCGGCGAGAGTCTAAGCGACGGGATCAGATGAACAGCGATATTTATGGAAAGAGGTATTGTAAGATTCTAAGATGATGGCCGTCGGCGATGAAGTAAATTCTGGTTGAGAAGTAAGAAAATAAGAGGCGAGAGGCGGTACCGGATTACGGCAGTATCTCGCGGGAAGGAGGGGAAACGAAAGAAAGGAATTACAAAAGTAAAAAAAAAAGGATCGGGACGGATCTTGGTGGTACAGGTAGAAAAGAGAAGATATCTCGTCGTGTGCATGTGTATGCGTCCGTGGATCACTTTAGGGATCACTTTAGAATGCAGTGACGGCGAAGAAGGGGGGAGTTGATTTCACTACGCGGTTACTTTTTGGAGGTAAAGAGAAGGAACTCATGGGGGCGCTTGATTGCTTTGGTTGCTTGGCCATAGCACTTGCAAAGGGGGTGGGTATCTAGCTAGGTACCTACCTGGCATAAGCAGACATGGAAGATATAAAAGACAAGGAGAGAGGTACTTGGATGTACCTACAAATATGTAGAAACTTACATATATTACATGTACATAAATGTGCACGTAGGTACTCCGGCGCACATACGATATCAGTGGGGCAGGGGAGGATCACGGACCAAATGAAATTGATTGGACATTGGCTGTTAAAGTTTCTCATATGATTTCTAGCGCTTTGATTAACAGGCACGGATCACCAGATCAGTCAATTGGCAGGTGGGTAGCCTCTTTTAATTCCAAGAGTGGACTACGCTAAACCCAAGCAGGGAATGACCGCTAGCAATTTACTATGGGAAATGTACATATATCTCTTTACATAAGCACAATATATTACCTGATGTAGAAATGCTCAAGTTAAATATTTAATGCACTTGTCCGTCCGCCTTGAAATTTTCTATCAGAGACGACCTCAGATAGGTAGAAAGGGAACCATGTACAGTACATAGTAACATACATGTATCTATTTACCTAGGTAATCCGTACCTAAGTATAGATTTGGTTAGATATAAAAGAACCGATACCCCAGGCACTTAGCTAGCGCATGTACCCTGCCGGACTACGTAAGATATAGCTATGGTTAAGCGCTACACGTTCGGGCTAATAAGATGGATATATTTCTCTGCGATTGCTAAACCCATATATTATCGAAGAGATTTATTACATATACGTGTAGGTCAGTACCTACTTATATCTGTACTTATCTCAGAGTTAAACTACCTATGGCCTGAACGTATGTATAATTATATGTAAAAGTATGTAAAATGATAGCCTGTGCTATCTTGAGGACTTTGCTATCTTCCGTGTGTCTTGTGTCAGCTTTGATACATAGACGTTGCCTCAGTTCGAATGATGCTATGCAAACGAAGAAACAGAAGTCTTTCAAATCTACAGACTTAATACATAGTATATTTAGTATATTTAGTACTAAAGAAAGGAGAACTTGACCCCCCCTAGACCTCTCCAGCGCCTCGGCGACCACTTACACGTCTTTACAAGCATCTGAATGCGATACTCCACCAACCTTAAAATTCGAGGTCACATCTTATCAGGGGCCATATTCCATATTCATACTAACAACTAACAACTAACAACTAACAACTAACAACTAACAACTAACAACTAACAACTAACAACTAACAACTAACAACTAACAACGTGCACCTAAAATCCAACCCGCTTCACTCCATTCCAATAACTCGCTATAAACTTTCTATCCTCCATCCCACACGTTGGTCCTTTTCTTCGCGCACCTATCATGGCCCATATCAATCAATCAATCAATCAATCAATAAACCCGCCAGCTAAGATCATCCGAGTCTCGATTAGGATTGTCGACGAGCGCCAACTGGATGGCTTCCTATATATGTAGGTGATGTGTAACCTACATACAGCTCCCACTTTGTGCGTTTGCAAGGCCGGAATATTCATTCTTTGGGCCGATGACATCGACCACCTCACCAATCTGCACATATACACACATACACACATATACGCGAACCACTGCCATCCCATCCCCCATCCTCTGTATGTATGTAAAGCAGCAGCCTTAATTGCTTCTTCCAAGGCGACCACACACCGTTCTTCTCGCTCAATGGCAGCTCCGCGTGAAAGGAAGCATTGATAGCCTCCAAAAAAATCCCAAAAAAAAACCAACCAGCCACCACCTCTGTTAAACCCCACTGGTAATGCTGGTAAATGTAACCCTGAGCGGTGAACTGGCTTAGAACGTCGACCGCTAGCTCATCATCCCATCATATTCTTCAACGACGCGAGCAAGGCGAGCGCCAGCGCCAACCAGCTTCCCCATCGATCAGCATCCTACAATCCTATGGGTACAGGCATCACATGGGTCCTTACGTGGGCAAATCGTCCCGACTCGCCCAACGTTATTATGATATTCAACACAGCGCTGATTACAGTCATATTTTCCGTGTCAGCTCGGGTTCTGTAAATTTGATTGATTATTTTTAACCATTGAACAATAGTTCTTGTTCAAAAGACTCAAAGTAGAGCGAAATCAAGGTATTTTCGTTGTCCATGATAACAAAGGCCATCTAAATTTTAATCCAAAATTTTAATCCACAAGGACAATGTGACACGGGTCTAGAATTGGAAATGAGTTTCATTTCCTTTTTCCTATGTAATGAACAATTCCACTTAGCCTTGATCTTAATAATACCCTAATCGATCCATCAACGCGACACGATGCGATCGTGACCAGGTTACCCAGCATTAACCCCGTCAGTCTATCTAATACTGTATCTACCCTCAGACGTTTGATTTCCATGATCATTTTTCTACTCCAGAAACCAGAACCATTTTTAACTTTTCTAGAAGCCCACTAGTTATGTATCTCTCATGCATGTGCTGTCATGGGTAAGATGTTCTAACCAGAAGAGTCGCCTTCTAAGCAAGGATTGGCAATCAACCCCGCGAAGACGGGCAACTGTCCGCGGCCACGCCGAGAAGGAGTCCGAAAATAATATTTTATAGCTGAGCAACGCTTTGCGTAGGTCAATTCCGGTTCTAGTCGAATTTCGGAAGGAATCATGTCGTTCATGCGATGAAAGAGGAATCTAACAATAGAAGATAATAGCATTTACAGATCGGCCGAATTAGCTGTACAATCATCGAAGATCTCCTTAACACCTTCTCCATTTATGAAGGGGCGTGGAAGAATAGCGCCGAGCTGTTGGTAGGCCTATATCAAGAAGTCGGACCAACAATATTTATGCCTAGGTAAGCGTCGAGGCTGCGACCTCCGGCTCGTCATCCTCTCCCTCATTTTGAACTCGCTTTCCTTGGACTTTCTGCACAACCTCCGGTACCAAACTCTCGATATACTCCTTGTCCCTTCCGACAAGAGTAACTGTGTTGTTCTTCTTCCCCCATCGAGGATAGCTTCCGACTTTCACATCCTTATGCGCGACTCTGGCTGCCAAATCGGTGAGGTAACCGGCAATAGCGCTCTCACCCATCGGCGTAGAGATGATAGCTCTAAAAATACCTTTGCCCTCGGGATCTACTAGTCGGTCCACTATAAACGGCTTGAGACCTTGCAGAAGGCTTTCGACTAGTAGTCATTAGTATTATTGTGCAGAAGTTCAAACTGATTTAGCAACTTACACAACTTTGGTACACCTGGGAGAATATGAATATTCCCGTTTACCACGGAAATAGGAACCCAGAGATCGTCACGTGTAAATAAAGCCTGTTTTGCCAGGTCGCGTGACTCGTCAATGGGTAAGTAGACCATCCTAAGCCGGGCGGTTTTGGCTGGGGAGTCTACATCCCAACTGAAATTCGGATGAGACTTGCTCGGCTTGGTGAGTTTCTTCATCCGTTCATATGCCTCTTCGTGCAATATGAGTTTTAAGTCGAATGCCTTGGCGATGGATTGGTAGGTGATATCGTCGTGTCTGTTTTAGGTGAGCTTTTTGTATAAGATCACGGTAAGCTTTGTAAACTTACGTCGGTCCTATGCCACCACTAGATAGGAGTTAGTTTCGCTGCCTATCTAGCAAGGGGCAGGCTCTTTCCAGTATAAGTAGTACCTTGTCACGACAAAATCATAGCGGTCACTCATCCTCCGTACCGCTTCTACGATCTCATCCTCGTCGTCTTCAACAACCTCGACTCTCTTTAAGTTCTATAACGACATATGAACTTTAGCGTGTATTTATGATAGGAGTTAACCGCCGGGGCTCTTACTATGCCTAGAGAAAAACACCACTTTGCCATATAAGCTGAATTTGTCTGATATTAAGGATCAGTCTTTGGCATATTCAACCATGGTCCGTATAGAATCTCACATCAGTTGTCTAAGAGAGTTAGCTGGAAGCACAGGGTATAAGATAACTAGCCGGGTGGGACAAGACCCGTACCTTTCCCCCAAGAACTTCATCGCCGATAATCAAGCATGCCGCCGTATGTATAGTTCTCGAATTCCGCTCATCTGCCGATGCCATGATTCTCGATGCCAGACCGCTGGTCCTGGATGCGGATAGGCGACTGAATTCGGGGTAAGGTCTTGAAAGATGACGAGCGAGCTGCGACAATCGGGAGATCATAAGAGAAATGGTTCCCGAGGTATTGTGTAATGTACTTCCTGCTTCCCGTCCCTGACCCTAGACAATAAATAAGAAATGAAATGCAATCCGACTCCTTTTTATGAACACTGTGGGATCCAGTAGAATAAAGTGTAAATAGGTAGTTGGTGAAGTTGAAATGCGACTCGGAGAACAAACGGGGCAAGTCGGAGACTGTTTGGCCCCTCCACAGTAAGGCAAGAGTAACGGATCTACCGAACTAAGCAGGCATATGGTGGACCATTAGTGCAACTGTGCCAAAATCAATAAAATAGGTCGGAATTTTCCAAAAAGGGTAATATAGCAAGGAACGCTAAGTGTATATACAAGGTAAAAGATTCCATTATCAATTTAATCTTCAATTGCCTTATACAACACACAACACACCACACATTCAAATAACTTGACAAAAACAACAATCCAGACATTATAATTGGTATCATTTTATAGCCTTAATTGATGCGAAAAAGATGGACCAAACTGCATGTTTATGCGATGCATATTAAGTATTATATTGCCATTAAAATATTTGGAATCTATTTGGAATAACTTTATCGAGGTGCTTTTAAAGGGTATCACGTGCTTGCCTCTCCAGACAAGCGCTATTTGATTCTACTACAACACAACAGCCAAAAGTCCGATTTAAATGCAACTTGAATCATTGTTTTCGCATCAATTAAGGTTATAAAATGATACCAATTATAACGTCTGGATTGCTGTTTTTGTAAAGTTATTTGAATGTGTGTTGTGTGTGTATAAGGCAATTGAAAAGTTTAAGGCTAAGGTAAAAGCTAAATCTGATTGGCTAATCTTTTAAACCTTTAGAAAAAGCGGCCCGTATAGCTACGTTCATAGCCTTTTTAATATCTTTACCAGTATTAGGTTAAATCACATGCAACCTGGACTATTATTTTTGTTATTTATTAATTAAAATATTAATGTTTTTTAGAAAAGGTTTGGATGAATATTCGTAAAGTTATTGTACTATTAGGTTTAATTACCTTGTAAATTGTGTATACAGGGCAAATAATCGAGCCTATACTGTACCCCTAACGTTACTATTACCTTATTAGACATAGTGCCATCAATTTTCTTGATTTTGGCACAGTTGCACTAATGGTCCACCATAAGGCAGCTAGAGCACCTTAGGAGGTACCTAAGGCAAGCGGACATACCTATCCATTAAACACGGAACATCCTCGGCCGACATTCGCTCGGCACCTTTTACTCACTAAAACGCATGATGATGATAGCATTAAATTTATTACACGTTGTACAAGTAACCTTGGTCTATTCGGAAGCCTTGGGTATATAAAATCTGAAAACGCTCCTCCTCATTAAGGAGATGTCCGGTGATAAATGTCTATTCTTAACTCATTCCGTCACCGGACAGGTTGCCGATTAAATTCAATTCCTAACCCAGCGCTATCCATCACTTAGTCTTAGAGGCCAACTTAACAGGCGCCTTAAACTTCTCCTTGATCTCCTCCTCGGTGAAGCGTCGTGTGCAGCGTTTAAGCAAGGCGGCACGCTGCTCGATGGTCATGGCGATCTGCTTCTCCCCGATCGGTACCATGCACCGCGCTAGATGCTCGTAATGGTGAAGCAATAATCGCAAGGTAATCTCTAGGTAGTCTATATTGTGAAAGACAAGTGCGTGTTCCGCGCTGTAGGTCTGCTTATTGGCCAGGAAGTGCACGGGGTGTTCACGCCAGTGCCGCAGAGGGTTTAGATGATGCGACGTGTGGTACCCGTCATTGAAGCAATATCTATTGCTCTAAAAGTTTGACATCGTTAGTGGTAAGCAAAGCATATGCGACGGGTTATATCCTAGCTAAAAGGAATAGAGTGCTAGACGAACAACTAAGCGGAGGTGAAAGATAGGAACTTACAGGAACGTCTATCAAGGTAATGCTGGATCGGTAGTCGGAGTCGGGTTCGTCGGCGTCCACAAGGGCATGCTGACCCCAGTTGCCCACCATGAGTCCCAAGCGAAGCAACAAGAATGGGAGCAAGAATACGAAGAACGCTGGACGACTATTCAGCCGAAATAGAGTTAGGAGCATAGAATAGCTGAATAGCTCCCAAAACGCCGTCTTTAATGCGAACGTAAGACGATCTGTCCGGAAGAAGTACAAGGGTAAGTCCAACCAGACAAAGAAATAGAAACGTCCAACGTAGTGGAGGAAATGCCAGACGTTGTCGCGTTGGTACCGGACAGTCGAGGAGAGATCATCAGGGCCGTTGCCTTCAACGTGATCTAATAGCCAAGATAGATAGAGTTAGCATTCATTTGAAGTCTACCTTTATAAAATGTTCGATGTCCACCTGGCAAATGCCGAGGATATGAGAAAATAGTAGTTATTTTGCTTACTACGGAAGGGTTAGCTGCTATATACGAAGGAACCTCGAGAATGACTTAGAAAACTGACCGGTGTTTAACATGATGGTAATAATAGCTATTAAATGTGTGGCCCATCAAAGGGTCGGTAATATACGGGAATATTACGTCGAACAGGTGGACCCAGGACTGTTTACGTAGCACGCCTCCTGCGTGAATATGTTGGTGCATCATTAACGTATATGTGCCTACGTAGTAAAATTGCATGGCAGAGTGGATAATCCCATGCAGATAGGTAAAATGGTAGAAGAGCCATATTGCGCTGGGGACTGAAGTGGTGAAGTAGATGATCAGGTGAGTAACCATAATCACATCGCTACATTCTCGTCAGTAAACTCCTTATGAGAAGACTTTAGACTTGGAACAAAACTATGACCACGCACTGCAAATATGTTAGTGTGCGTCGGGAACAATAATAGGGTGAACATAAGATGCGATATTGCTATACATACCCTGGGATGTCTAGCAATGCTCTGAGCCCATTTGATGTATGGCTTCAATATATACTCATATACCACGGGGTGTAGTCGTGATGATAAATCTCGAAAGTCCACGGAAGAGAATATGGTTGGCTCGAACTCTTGGTGTGCCGGATCGTTAAGCGCTCTCATGCGAGCCAGGTCGTGCTCATCCCTAGATGACGGGGCGCCATTTCCAAGGGCTATAATAAAATCCTAGTCAACACGGAACCCGGATCCGGAGTAGCTCCTTGGGTTCTGCCCCAACTCCCTTACTCTAATTAACGGGATGGACCTACCTCCATCAACGGCCTCTTGGCCGGGTGTCGTAGCGGCGTCTTTGTTAGACGGGCCGGTCCGATTTTCTTGGTATTGCTTAATATCCTCGGCAAGGTTCCGCAGGAGTAAAACATCATTCGGAGGTAACTCCGGGCTGATAATAATCGTATCCATGATAAACCTGCCCAACAAAACGGATTATTAGGGGGGAAATATTTTTACGTCGCGAAAAGAAATGAGGAAAGGTAGTTCTGAAGGAAAGAAAATAAAAATTAGTAGGGAACAGCGTAGGACAGGGGGTGCATCATAAATGTACCTCGTATGTTTGCGGTCAAGGGGGTACCTAATGTATAGGGGAAAGGGAAAAAAAGGAAGTGCAGACATCCACACTTGGGCAGTCAATAAAAGGAATAAGGTAGGTTAATAGGTTAAAAACGATACCAGTTTTCGCGCTATGTTTACTTACTTCCTTCTATCATTCAAAACTTGGTTCCATTAGTGACATATACAGTTTGAATTGAGCAATTTGCAATTTTTTTTTTTATTCAAGAGAGACAAGTACATTTTAATAAAAAGGAGTTTGCTAAGGAGTATTTCATTTCGAACTAGTGCGAAATTCGCAGCGGAATTGGCATCCCACAAAACTCAGGTCCTAAGACGCTTTGAGCGTATACAGGCACGTTGTTCAATAATAATCGGCATTCGGTTCGCTTATAAAAGAACCTAAACTTATGTGGGTGTAGCGCAGGGATAAGAATTAAGGATCTAGATTCGACATGTATCATTTGATACGACGTTGACTTGTTGAGCCGCACACTTTGTTTTTTTCATAACCGGATCGGTTCTATGTATGAGCGGGATACATAAATCGGAGATATCGGCAATAATCAGAGACATCTTCATATAAAAGAGTTCCCTAGATTTTAATTATCGAGCTTGATAAAGGCGTTTGAAAGTTATTCAATTTATCGGCCTTGTCTTGTCATCTCTAATGGCAATACGCCTTATCTTGTCCCCGATGACATGCCTCTTTTTTCGGGAGAACTTACTTGTCTTAACCCGCTAGATGCCGTCCAAATAATTTCTCGGCTTACAAAAAATCAAGTAAAAATAAACAATCGCGCTCGAAACTATCACCTTCATCGCTGGGGTATCGTTGAGATATGATGCAGCACAACCCGCGTTCAGCCTATCCCTTTTCCCAGGTTGCCGTTAAGCCCTAAACCTGTGCTCCGATTTTTTGTTGAAAAATCTGGACCCCGTTTCCAAACGCCTCGATATATGCTTGTTGAAATGGTAACCACCTTTGCCCGCCTGCCGAATGCTTGTTGAAAAGTGCAATGACGCCGTTCCCTGTATCAACGCTATGTTTATACCACAGCAATTGCTCCGTTTTGCTTAACAGCTCAAATGCCGTTCGTCTCCTTATGAACCCCGTTATGCTCTCCATTGACAGGTGTCACGGGTACATCGATGTCTTTGACGGTTAATCCATCCAAAAGCTCGAATATAGTTCGTGGCTGATGAAAGTCGTTGTTGACTACATAATCTACATTAGTATTGCTCTCTTCTGAGAACTGCGGGGTAACTTACCGATATTAATCAAATACCACTCGTTCATAATCTTTTCGATCAAGATGCGACTAGGTGAGTTGGCATCGTGACAATGGGCCCAATCTATACCAAGCCTAAAGGCTTCGTCTTTCCAGGCTAAGAAACTAGTACTCTCGACAATTGTGGGTTGGACAATCTCTTTCCCAGGGAAAACTCCCCATGTGACCGCGTTGGGACCTTCAGAGGGGGTATTTGTCGTGAGCTTCCCAAACTGAGTAACAGCGTAGTATGACAAATCTGGGTCGGCGTCAATCCTTCGAATAATCTCGGGAAATAAATCAGGAGAGACCAGCAACTCTAGATACGCCTTTTGGTAGACATATCCATTCGGGGGCCCCCATCCGTACACTGGATGAGTAGACTTGACGCCGTCTACTGCTGGCTGGGAGTTGATAGTTAATAGGCCGCGTTGATTGAGCTTGATGAGATCATCTTTAATAGAGTCCGACTCGCCGGTTAGAGGTGCTTCGCTCCAAGGCAAAGAAGGGAGATCTCTTTCCATGTACCGCACGAAGAGGGAGGCAATATCTTGGACGGACTTGGGTTCACCCCATCTCTTGCGATTAGACTCGTTCGTGCCGGTTAGACCAATTCCATATGCATCCAATTCACCAAAAGCAGGAGAACGCGAGTCTCCCCATCTGCCGTTCGGAAATTCGTCCCAGTCCTGAGTTCTTGATACATATGACTTGTTGCGGTTACGCCAGAAAATAGGACGGACGTCTTCTTCGCGCCGCCCAAGTGCAAGAGACTGTTTCCATGGCAGAGCCTGCTTTCGAGGACGGGTTGTGGTTGGCATCCAATCCAGCTCTTCCAAGACCATACGGGTTGCCTGAGCCAGGTTCATAGTATAGAAGTGAAGGTGAACAATGCCGGCGGACATAATCTTTCGGCAGAGCTCAGCAACCAGCGTCTTTCCAACCTCCCTCACGGCAGAGTCGTCATTCTTGATCGGTTCGAGAAGTGTCATCCATCCATCGGGTATCTTGCAATTCATATGGTTTGCTCGTCGAAGGAAACTGGCGTAAGTTGCAATAGGCATAATACCGGGGATGATCGGGATGGTAATACCCCTTTCTCGTACTTTCTTTACCCATCGTATGAAATTTTCGGCGTCGTAGAACATCTGCGTGACAATGAAGGTAGCACCCATGTCAACCTTCTCTTTCAGGTGGTCTAACAATAGATCCTCATCTTTATTATCGTCACAACCCTCAGGATAGCCGGCAACACCAATGTCGAAGTGATTCCCGTACGTCTTTCGTATATGAGCGACAAGATCCCTTGCATACTTGAAACCGCCATCAGTAGCTACCCACTGCTCCTTTTCGCGAGGAGGGTCACCTCGTAGTGCTAGTATGTTAGTACAACCCGCCTTGTACGCCTTCCTCAACGCGTCGTTTATCTTGTCCTCGCCCATATCTGTGCAAGTCAGATGCATGCAGGTTTCGAGACCAAAGTAGGCCTGCGCCTGAACGACCATGTCGCAGGTCAGCTCAGCAATCCGCCCTCCTGCTCCCCATGTGATATCGATGAATTTGGGTCCAAAGTCGTACATGCGTTCCATACGATCATACAGGTTCTGCACACCTTGCGCTGTCTTCGGAGGGAAATATTCGAAAGAGAAGGACGGCTGACCGGTCCTCTCGGCGTCTGCGAGCATCTCGTTGATATGCATTTTGGGCGGTAGGGTACAGGATGAATGCTACTAATAAGGACGCGTAGAAATAGAAGTACGAATGTCACAAATGAAATCTACGCGACGAAGTCAGAAAAGGACATGCTAAAGAGGAAGGGAGGCAAAAAGCTTAAAGAGTAAGGTTTTAGGTATGGTATGGTTAAGGACTTGCAGCAGGCTTGAGAGAAAATCTAGCTTGCTCACCTAGCAATCTTGCGTTAGGAAACACATAGGAATGGGCTCTCTAATTGGGAATTGAGAAGCCTATTCACTTATTTTTAGGAAAAGAAATAACTCCCTCCGCATCAACTTGAACATAACAAGTTCAATGTTTGTACTTGTATACTTGTTTGTATAAGAATAAGAGAGGAGGAAAGAAGAGCCCAGAAATTCTACAAGCACTAACGGATTGAATCCCTTGAACTTCGACGTAAGTCCAATTGGAAAGTCCCACCCACGCTCTCTCCCGCTATTCCGAGTCAGGAGCACAAATGATTGGTCCATCTGCTGGAGTCTAGTGTATTTCAGCCACATTTAGATGCTTGTAGCGGCAGAGCGGTAAGCTACTACTCCGTCCGATGTATTGCACTGCACCTAAATGCTCACCATGCATATGCGGCTTATGAATAGGAACAGCTCCTACAGGCACTAGACCTACACTTAGGTACCTATCAACTGTAATGTAGCAGTGTAGGCACCATCCGTGGTTATGGGAATAACGTTAACGTGGGATGGTAGTAGAATAAGGTACGGTACCTTACCCCAAGTAGCCTAGCGAAAAGGTATAGCTAGCTACACGCATGTAATAAAAGATTAATTTATTTCATCGTTGAACCCTGATGTCTGAGATAGGTACAGTAGATCCAATCCGCATAATCCGTCATCCTCCATAAGAATTAAAGCATGTTCCATGGCCAGCTGCTTTTGGGCTACAAGTACCTTTAATGAATTGACCAAATTCTACAGAAGCAATTATGTACCTACCCCTCACGGCTGCCCCTCCATGTTGGAGTACCTGTCGTACTGTAACCTAACGGCCCAACTAACTCACCTCCGATCGGCAAGGCATGACCCCGCTTCACCAGTGGCTTAGTAGGAGCATCAGCTGACGGTGACAGCCATTATCAGGGCTCAAGCACTAATACAGGTAAGGTAATTCATGCACTTTGTACTAAGAGGTAACTAGCGAAGGGAACCATTCCTACAATAAGTCACGCCTTTTAGACGACATCACATATTTCATCTGCACAACCGAAATCTTTCTTAGTTGAATTTTTCACATTCTCCAATACGCAAGCCAAAAACAACACCGGAAGCATAAAGACCCAATGCCTAATACCAAACCCAAGCATCCCAGACAAGGAACTGTATGGCTCAGGTAGCAACGCATTAGAACCGGTAACGTCGGATCGCCTCAAGTAAGGAAACTGTAAACCTAGGACATCAAGGTCGATTCGTTTAGATAAGTTCGACTTGGGTAACTAAGTAGTTTCTGCGCACACGCTCTAGCCTTAAGTATTATGAATTGTGAAAAGATGAAACGTTAATATCTTGAGATGATTTAGTTTCCTCAATTATATCTTAGTTTCAAGTCTTAAGTTATTCTAGTTATAGCATTTTTAAAAGGTTGAACTAGCCGTGACTATATTGAAGTTACCGAACGGACAAAACAAGTAGTTATTCCAGGTTTGATATAAGCACTTGACCGCAAACGCATTGGTTTTTAAGACCACTGGATTTGCTGTATTTGTATAGATAGTTACTCCGATATAGTCCAAGTATTTATTCAATCACCTTGGTTGTGTTAAACAGAGGGGCTGTACATACCGAAATGATTGCTATAGCGTTTTGCTTAGAGCTCAGTCGTTGGCTTTCAGCCTGGAGGACTTGCCACACTCGTGGTACTTCAAGGTATAAAGTTCATTTAAATATAGACTAGTTAATTTAGGTAGAAACAAGATGTAGTGATAGATTGATAAGAGTCGAGCTATTCATTGAGATGTGACAGATGACGGAAAGCTCGAGTTGTACATTGTATCTAAAAGGCCACTTCTAGTGCCTCGGTTAGGTGCTTCTTGATAACTAAAGGTTGTTGTCGGCCTCTTATAACAAGTGCGCAGCATGGAAACAAGACCGTACTCTCTTAAGAAAGTAAAGAGTAGCTAGTTTCTTGTCGTGGGATTGCTATAACTAACCAATAGATAGGCTTGAATTTGACTTGATTCGACGTAGTTTACGTCAATTGAAGTTGATAGAAAGTTGAGTTAAACAGTTTACATGTGGGGTAGGCGACATTGAATGAATTACCTGTATGATAATAAGTAGATACCCACCTAACCTAGGTAGGTAACTAGGGCTAATGGGGATTGGGTGGGTTAAGAAGTATGGCAAATACGTAGGTGAAACTCGCAAGTTGATTATTTTAGAGTAACCGCGTAATTCGAACTTGGATATTATACTAGGTTAATCAAACCACACTCTTGCTATTAGTGTAACCTTGGATTTAAGCTGTTAAGTCCTTTATTGTTTTGTAATGACTAATAAGTACCTGACATCGCGAACCGGGAAGGTGGTCTTAGTGCTCAGCCTTATGGGACCTTTTTACCACTCAGCCCATTTCTTCCGATAGCTGGCGTCAGCGTTCCGTATCATCACGACAGGTCGCCCCATTAATGGAATATAGATTCGTCCCCACGCTAATAGAGAGGCGACCTCGTTCGTATTCTATCCATGAATAGGACGAGACAGTATATATCTAGAGTTAAGCTTGTATACTTCGTATAGAAAAAATATAATGACAATAATTAGTAGTTCTCAATCAACTCTTTTAGAGGTGTTCGTATTAAGGGGATATGTAACTAACGAATATAGCCACACCAGTGCTTTTCAGCTAGCTTGCCATTCTTTATATTACGTGGTATAATACCTGTATGTCATTGAGCCTTAAATTGAGTCTATGAGCGGGATGGAATCGTAGTTCTTACTTTAATTGACTAGTGGGTAAGAACTAGTGGCGTAATAGTGAATTTAGACAGAGTAAGATGTATGAAGTATTGGATCATAATTGATGTAGTTATATGACCCAATCTAACTTGTCTTACCCGTTGTTGTATAATATAAAGTTGGACTAAGCATATAACAGGTAGCCAAGTATAATAAAAAAGCGACCCGTGATCTTATATAGTTCTAAAGCATTGTCATAGACACAAGCAAAGTCATAGGCAAATATGTGCCTAGGTACCTACCTATCTTCCAAAGTTGGATTCTATATTCTAGAATCTGATGTGTTGTGGTTTTCCTCCGCTGAGTTGCATTCGGTCACGGAGACCCCGGTCTATTTTCATGCAACCCTGTCGAGTCGTCGGGTCCGTGTTCCAATGGACAGCCCAAGTTTTTAAGGAGAGCTTATCCAATCTCGTTTTACGATTGGCTGCGCTGTGTGAACCAAAGATTCTCGTTACCTACCTGGAAACGAGCAAGGATTAATAGTCCTATCCTTGATCCGCTTGTGATTCTGCAACTCATTCATATCTGACCTGTGTCCCGTTATTCCCGATATTGCTCTTCTGTCGGCACCGACCACGATCTTCTTTCTTGATCGTGATTCTTAGAGATTGTGGCGCTCCGGGAGCTTTAGTAAATATTGAAGTTTATTAATACGCGTCATTGTTCGAACTTCCCTCGTTAAATATGCCTCCAAGAGTGAGTTACCTATCTCACTATGATGGCGCTCTAACTCTTCTTGACTCGCTTAACTAATATTTCAACGGCATCGCAGTACGATGAGGCGCCTGAGCTAATACCTCAGAATTTTCCAGAGGTTCATCACCCACCTGCAGCACCGGAAGTGGCTAGCACATATGGACAACATACGCCGGCAACTGTAAAGCCTGAAGAGTCAGCCAACCTGTCAGCAGGATATACAGGTTTTGCGCCAGTTGAGCACCCGCCACCTTCGTCGTATACGTATGACTATCAAACCGGGTATGGTCCTATACTACCATCAGAGCACGGCAGAGCGCCGCAACGAATATTAGGATGCTCAGTACTAGTGTTTATTCTATCCATTATCATTGCCCTTTTATCGACAGCCGTCATCGGCTTGGCGGCCGGAACTGGAGTCGAAGCAAGCCGAGCGAACGACGCAGAGGCGCGTTTGGCCGCACTTAGTGCTTCGCCGGCGACTGTCACTGTGACAGCACCAGGGCCAACATCAACTGACTCCAGCGCGATTGATAAAGGATGTTCTACAAATTCAGCGGGAGTAACGGGAACCACATACGAATCTCAATGTGAGTGTAGGGTCGACGCGAGGACGCCAATTTAGAACCACTACTAACTATCTGACCTCAAGTTTTTAATAATCCCAGTTTCAAGATATATTGCAACAGTGACGCTCCAAATAACCCGCTCTCCTCTCTCTTCGTGGGTAATTTTGACGACTGCATCGACGCTTGCGCTTCTTATTCTTTCTACATACCTTCGGACTTCGCCCGTAATTCCACGTCTAGAAATGCGACCTGTGCCGCGGTCAGCTTTATTCCTGTTTGGACTAATCGCACATTCGCATTCGACCAAGACGCGCCGGGCAATTGCTATCTTAAACCCGGGCCGCAAAATCAAACAGCGTTGAATAACCCCAATATAGGGGGCTCTGCTGTTCATGCGGCGATTCTGGATACGCAATCCTAATAACGATATATCAACCTATCGATTTACAATTCACTGTTATGCATTGGGTTTAGCATGAGGTAACAAGGCATACCCTTAACATGATACCATAGCGCAGGAGTTGGGTGTTCACATGGGAGGTTTTCTGGTCTGGGAAAATATATTTAGCGCACTGCCCTACGTGGCTTTGGGGGTGGAGTTCTACAGTTCTTGAGCCTAGGAGTTATTGGGGGTTTTGAATTACAATAGGTACCTCTTGAGGTTTGATAGTAAAAAGATCCAAGACATATAACATTTTTCGCCTGGGATATAGAAGAAAAATCCACCAAAATCCTGAAATGTCCCTGAACTTCTTCCGCAGGCTATCCTCTACCACTGTAACCGTATAAGTTAGTCAATTCTTCTGGGGTGATGCTGACTGACGTCGAGCTGTAAGCTGATTCAGCGAGTACATAGGCTTGTTCTGTGCCGCTGGGCGACAGCTCAGGCGGCTACGTAGGTAGATAGACCAGCTACTGTCTCAGAGCACTGTGCCTGAATACCTAACGCGGATTTGTTACATAGGTACGGTCCCGAAAAATACTAACCGAAGACTGCCAATGACATTCCATACGCAACACATATCTAAAAATGAGTAATAGGGGGTAGTAAGGTATCACATATTCTATCTAGTAATACTTTTAAGATAGAAGCATGCTGCGAGGGTCAGGAACCGCGCCACCATCCATCTAGCAAAAATAGTGTCTTGTCTTCAGAATTGCTAGGGCGCTGCCATGCGGATACAAGGGTAAGCCCCGCGACAGGCCGCCGGAAATTCAGCGGTTGATTCCATACCAATCATTCGGTCTTTTACACGTACAACATCTTTCGATTTCAAGAATAGCATGCATACCTCATAGGAGTCTTGCTTGAGAGCGAGTTCGTATTATCATGACGCTCATGGTTACCTTAGGTACCTCTTATCCATCCATCTAGGGTCCTACATTTATAAATGTAGATATCATGGGGAAGCGAGATACTCTAGCCCGACCATGAATAACATTAGGTGTGAGAAAGTGTATGCGATGACCCCACCAGTTGGTTTAGGTGCCCAGAAACATCGAAATCAGATCATCTGAAGTAAGCTCTTTGAATCAAAAGGGACGAAACAGATAGTCTTGGTTGTCTGGTAGGTATTTTTGATATTTAGCATAAGACGAAGTACCTAACTATATATCTTCCTTGGTTGTGCTTCTAGCTAAAATTCATAAAACTGTTACAAGGTGAACCGGGAAGACATGGGAAACCACTTCGTCATTCCGCAAGGAACTCTACATCTACATCTATGGAGTACTAAAAGTGTTCCTCGTTCTAGATATCTTGTCTAGAACCCCAACACTCAATCACGACCCGTTCTAATGTTTTCTAAATCGTTATGTCGCCAGTTATGAGGTTAATTAATACGACGTACCTAACCAGGTCAATTTATATGTACAGTCTAACAATCCCATTCCTAAAAATCGTCCAACACGTTAAAGAACCATGATTCACTGCCAATGTCTACAGGCGTTGTAAGCCCGCCACCACGAACTCCGTCAAACATGTCGGTTTCGTGATTTGTGGTGTTCGTTGTGTCCATATTTTCTAGGTCATACTGCCAAACATCTCTCAACTTCCGGAAAACCCCAAGGCCCCAGTTATACGATTCATCCTTGCCGCCATCCAGTGAAATCAAGGCCGAGGCGGCTTTCAAATACTCTAATAGCCCGATGATTTTATCACAAGTCGGAATGAGATCAACGGTTGTCCGAACCGCTGCCCGATCCCAGCTTGGATCTTGTAAAGTGGTTATTGTATGTAAGCCTTTCATGACTGTGACAAGTCGAGGATAACAGGCGAATGACATGTTACCCAGAAGAGCGATAGGAGTAGAGAAGAACGTGTCAAGGTACGCTTTAATTGACACAAGGCAGCGCTGATAGATCTCAAATCGTCGTAAGTCCGGCTCATTCCATGTTGTAACCGGCTTGCTTATTTCGGATTCGTTTATCAGAAGCTCTGTAAAGTGATAGAGCTCCAAGATCATATCTAAATAGAGCGTATTAATGAGAAAATAGATTAACATTGGTGACTATAACTTTAACTTACGATCATTCCTGACCTCCGCGCTAAGACTTCCCTGTCTGGTTATCTCGTGTAGCTGTGATCGAAGAGCAGACAAATAAAGTACCGGAGGCCGGCCGCCATTGGCGTATAGAGAGTCGTCATATATTTGGTTTGCAATCAGTTGCATTTTTACCATTGCTGTAAGGCTTTCGTCTTGGGGCACTTTACTACTGTGGGCAAGGTTTGAAAGGTAGATGTCAAGGTAAGGGGACCAACGGAGCCCAGGGGCATGTTTGAAGATGTTCGATATCCTAAGTAACCCGTCAGATATTGAATGGGTTGGATTAATGATGGGAAAAAAGGTTGCGGGCTGATAAACTAACATGGAGGTAACAGCAAAAGCACCTAACACTGCGCGTTGCTCCTCATGGGGGCGCCCCTTGAGGAGAGTTGATCGGTCGCTAATACTAATACCAGCTGCACAAAACATAGCTGGGTCGGACGGTGGCCTATGGAGACCTAAGTCACAGACTAAAGTAACAATTAGTTGAGAGAATAATGTCCAGAAAGGTTTATCTCGTTTATGCAGATGTGACCTAACAGTAGCGAGTCAGATAAAAGGTTCGAGATTTCAGAGTGTTGAATTGGGGTATTGACCATCCTACAAATACGAGGAGCCCTAGAAGAAGATCTATGCTCTTCTCCCTATACATAACCACCTTTAGAACTATAATATTCTTTGCCTGCTCACTTAAGGCGGTTCGTTTTCTTGGTGACGCTGACACTGTGCACATTATAGTTAACCACAGGAATGGGTACATTTCCCGAAGCTGTTGGGCTCTCGCATATGGAGGAATATAAACCAACGGCAGAAAACCCTATATTTGGCTGTTAGTGATATATATATCTATTGCGGTTTGGAAGCTAGGAGCTTAACTTACTGCAGTTTCATCTCGGAATTTTCTTAGTAAATCTTCTGCCTCTAACGGGGACGTTTCGTCAGAATAAGAAATACTTGAACTCGAAATTTTTGTAATGTCAAATGTGGTTGTCTCTCCGGGACGTTGGGTAGCCGGCACTGAAGACGCGATAGTGGCTGATGGCACCTCTGTATTGGATTCAAGAGCTCCTTGCTGCTCATCATGATAATTTACTTCATCTTCTATATGAGTTTCTCTGGTATCTTTCTGTGATTTTAGATTTGACATAAGCTCATCTAGTTTTTCTTCAAGTCGAGCAGTTCTGGAAACGCCACGACGTTTTCCCACGCGACGCCCAGCCGATACTGTTGGCGTGCAGTTTTTCTTCAGGCGGTAGCATCTAGACAGTCTCAGTATTAATGTCGAGGGCGTAATCGGTCTTGAGAGGAACGGCGATAAGATGTCTAAACCCACCGTTCACAAATGGTGCTGTCACTCCGATATATACACTTGCATTTAACTCGAGAGCAGTTCGTACAAGCTCTTATACCCGATGTAGAAGCTGACGTAGGCTGAGACTCGGGAATATTCGTAGGTAATGCCGCCTCCATATTCTTAGACTCCGATATCTATGAATTCGTGTATGCGCAGGACAAACCAGATGTGAAAGAAGCCGTGCGTGAACGGACCCGGGAAGAATTCAAAGTGTTGTGTTCAAGTTGCGGCTGACTGCGTGGGTAAGGAGATAAAAAGTGTACTCCGGCCGCCGGCTACGGGAGTAAAATTATCACCCTGTTCCGGTTACTCTTACGTTAAAGGAGAAATTTGATTGGGTCTGCTTACCTGTCTTCCATCAAACGCCTACCCGAGAACCCCTGTAGAGATGCTGTCAAATATATCACTACATCACTAAAAGGTAGTTTCCTAATAGTGTTATAGTATATCTGACAGATGCTTACGTTGAGACATCGTTCTTCTTAACTAGCGTTTCTCGATGAGGATTTTTCTTAAGAAGAAAAATCCCCTCTTTAAAATCGGCATCACTATATATTCTTGGAACATGGAGTTATAGAATAGCTACATGTACACTTTGATGATATTGAGAGATCCTAGTCTTGGTACGAGTGGGCTAATATATATAAATAAAACTATTCTATTGTCGGCTATAAGGTGACCACTGCTAAGTAAACAAAGCCCACCATCTACCATATCTCGCATCTCGAGTCGATTATTCTCGCTCTCATAGTGTGATAACTATCTTCTTGGCCGAGACAGTACCGGACTTTCCTAGATCAATCGCAGCTTGAATATTTTCCAGACCATGGCCAAATACCAACGGCTTAGGTAGGCACCGGAACTTCTTCTGGGCTAAAGCGACCGGGAGATACTGGCCGTAGATGACAGATGCGACCTCGTTCTCCTTGAGTGTGCTAGCGAAGACCATCTTGGTCTGAACTCCCTCGGGGACATTGGTGGGCTCCATGGCACAAGCTACGAACTTGGCGCCCTGAACCTTGCTAATTACTTCGAATACGATTTTCTCTGAGCCGATTTGAATGGCAAATCCACCTGCGCTTATCTTGCCTTTGAATGCTTCGATCAAATCCTGTGTGATGGTCGGGCTGTTGTAGTCGAAGACACGTGCGGCACCAAGCCCCTTGCAGTAATCGAAGTTCTTAGGTGACGAAGTTGTGTACACCTCATAACCAGAAGCCACGGCAAGCTGGATTGCATTTGTGCCAACGCTTGAGGCACCGGCCCAGATCAGTAATGTCTTGCCTTTGGGTTTCGGGTCGACGCTCGGGTAGTCTAGTGCAAGGAAGTCCTTTTGGTAAAGGCCACAGGCCGCTGTAGACAGCCCTAGGGGAAGCACAGAAGCTTCGGCGAAGTCCAAGTCAGCCGGGATAGGGGCGGCAATATTTGCTTCGAGGGCGACATAGTTTTGGAAGCCGCCGGATCGAGCGTTGAAACCGGCTGCAAGACCAACTACGCGATCGCCGACCTTGAATTTGCTGACATTGGGGCCGACTTCGACTACTGTTCCAGCGACGTCACTCCCTCCAATGTAGGGATATTGAAGCCAAGAAAACAGCTGCGCTCCCATAATCTGGATATACCAATCCATGGGGTTGATAGCGGTAGCAGCTACTTTAACGACGATCTCTCCATCCCCAGCAGTTGGGCATGGTGTTGATTCGACCTTGAGGGGATGAGCCTTGGGCTCACCGAGTATAGCGGCTTTGTTAATAGGGGCCATCTTAAAGAAGTATGCCGTAGTTTGTAAGAATACCTGTAAGCCGATTATTTGAAACGTCTAAGCCAGGAACTAAGGTGCATTGATGTTTGAAATGAAGGGCATAGAGTCCCCATTAGAGACCTTTTATATAATTCGAATCTGCTTGATATCATTATGGTTTACACGGATGCACATACCCTCTCCGAACCGGCAGAAGAGATAGCCCGACGGGATATGATGGTGGCCGTTTGGATCGCTGGAGGCCGGTGGTGGTACAGAGTCTCTCGATATGGAATACATGCGAAGCTATGCCGAGTTTCACCGGCAGTAAATGTGTAGCTCCGGCCGGTCCCTCCTTATTTCCGGCCGACCTAATTATGTGACTCCGGTACTTCCTGATTCAGCACTTACAAACTCCGACTTCATTAAATCCTAACTACTCGTACAATCTACGTATAGATATCACAGAATCTATAAATAGGATAATTGTTTCAAAAATCAAGTATACATTTTACTATCTACCGTGTTATTCGCGGTCCGCCTCCGGATATCAATTCGGATACCGGCCCCACTTCTATATTCTCCGATACTTAAGCTATCCGGATTCTTATCACTGGTCTTGATATCATGGTATTATTCGACGGTTATGGACAATAAAGAACGAAATACTTAAGACTTTAGCGATGAGACTTTGAAAGAGAACTAAGTTACATAGTAAGTGGGTAAATATTTATATTAGGAAAAAAAGGTTCATCTTTTCGTAAGGCGTATGTAAATTTATACGCCCCGTAGTAACGGTTCCGACCTACTCCCCCCATCTCTTAAATAACACGAATAAAGATCCTAACTGGTAAAAAATAATGATGGGCAAATGTTGTAGATTTTTCGTACGATAGAATATTATCTATACTAGCGCGTTATCGTGCTGTTTATCTCACAATCATATGTTTCAATACGAAAAACCCGACATTAAGACTAAGTTCGCTGTTAATAGGTAGAGTTAGTATTTACGTGCACGTACAGCATCCGCAACTAGCCGGCGCTAAGTTGGTAAACTTCATAGACGGTGATAATACTAGGCCTAGATAATACTTATGCGCTCATGAATCAATACGCATATTACTGGAGCGTCTAACTGCTTTGAACTTTAGTGATACTTTTTCATAGGAGCTAGTCAAACATTGCTTGCTTCCTGGCATACTAATTCTCCAGGGATACCTTAAGGCTGAAAATTGCTAGTAGTATCTTTATATTAGTTAGTTTTCTTAAACTGATAAGAGCTGGTTAAGTCTAATGACTTGTTGTATTACGCGATGTCTTTCTTAACATTCTGTAGCTTGCTTCCTATTGGCCAATTGCAATAGGATGCCGTGTAATAACAACTGACCAATACCTCTTTCTGAATTTGTTCCTGGTCTTAAATTCCCGCGTCCTACGGCATATTTAAGCCTCAGTCATCTTTGCCATTCGTGATTCGACTGCTTATTTTCCTTTAGGGCTTCTAGAAAAATCCAAGAGGTATCTCTGATATGTGGTAATACACTCCATCTATCCATGATCCTTTATCAGCTTAGCTGCTTAGGCATATCTTGGCGGTGTGGACTGCGCTGTTCGGTCATAATTGCACAGTAAAGGGGCTGGAATATATACAGTCGCAGTAATATGCGAATGGGTTAGTGCTAATAGCCAATAGTAACCCCTTCCCCCCCGCCTTTTTGGACCGGATTCCGACGGACGCCCTGCTCGTCAACCCAAGGGCGCGTACTCCACACTCAATTACATGACTGCATGGATTAGTTCGGCGCTGTCAGCAGAGTTCGGAAGTGGCTTTTGCGGTGGTTGCGATACGGCGGCCTAGCAAGATGGGACGATGACTCTTGTTCAACTTGGGATCTTCATCTTTCCCGCGTTTGGCTTTAGCGACAAACGGAGCAGCGTATGCAAATCATATTGGAACGGTTATGCAATACCGTAGTTTCTAAGGATCTAGCTCGCGAGGAGAAACATCTGTCGCGTGCCTTAAACTTCTTTTCCCCATTCCCTCTTCAAAACTTAGTCAAGGTTGTTCGTATTCTTCCCCAGATTCCCATCCTCTCTTAACAGGGACGTGTCCTCCTTTTGAGTCATCTACTTGGCTTCTCTTGTAACTACAACTACCATCACACTGGCGCCCTTCTCGTTTTGCCAATTCTTACGCCCTAGGTGTAAATCTCTTGGCCGGTGGCCGCGCCCTAAATGACGACAATCGACGAGCTAGAAGAGATGGAATTTGTTAATTGGGATGCTGCCGTAGTCGGCACCAGCTCCGAACCCGTAGTCACCTCGGAGGGCGTAGCTGGTCCTATTGACGCTCCTGCTGCATCAATAGACCAACCCAATATGGACCTTGTATTTGGGGACGTCGACGGGGATGACTGGTCGTACTGGGCTCTTGAACACTTCGAGTCCACTCAGATGTCTCAGGAGGTCGACCCGGTGGCGCTGCCGGAAGCCGAATCGACAGCCAACTCACAGCTTTATTGGGAAATACCCGCCGTGCCTTGTACGCACTGCGCAATGGGTGGTTACCAATGCAAGCAAATCAGAGAAGGTAAATATAAGGGTTATTGTACGAGCTGTGTTGCTCTACGTTGTGAGTGCAGCTTCGGGCCTCTAGAACATAACTTGACTGCCGAAGCGGGCGCGACTTTTCCTGCGAACCCCTGGCCGATAATGGGCGATAGACCAGAGACGTCCATCTTGCACGAGGATGAATTAGCTGCTATGATTACTTCAGCGCTGCCTGCACCAGGCTTGGTTGCAATCGCCGAGGACAGACAATCATTGTTAAGGCCTCAGACTACGACTAAGAGCGTTACACGGTTTTCCCGCGAGTCAGTGAAAATCCTGAAAAATTGGGTATCGACGCATAGTAGACACCCATATCCTACGGAAGAGGAGAAAGAGGGCCTACAGAAGATAACTGGCCTTAGCAAGACACAGATTACGAACTGGTTAGCAAATGCCCGCCGTCGTGGAAAGATCCAACCGACTCGAGCGACGTCCCCTCATATTGGCCGAGGATATGTCCAAGCCATCGATATTCCACAGCGGAGAGGCACGCCGGCGTTGTTCGAGAACATGAACCCCTTGCAGAGATGGGCGAATTCTCCGCCGGAAAACGAACCTGCGTCCGTGGCGGCCATTGCTAAGGCCGTGTCAGACTCTTCCAATTCATATTCGCAAACCTCAGGATCGGGTCGGAATAGTCCTTACGTTTCCAACTATTCAGATGATGGATCAAGTAGGTCGCTGTGCAATCAATCGTCTGCTAGCAGTTTGGGTACCTCTCACTCGAGCGGAAACTCCTTCGCTTCCGCATATTCTAGTAAATCGCGTGGCTCCTTCGGTTCGCTATCATCATTCGTCCGAACTCGAGGTCGCCGTCGCCGCCGTCGAGCTCCACCTGTACGAGCCGATGAAAGTCTCAACCAACCGCTCAAAACTTTCCAGTGCACGTTCTGTACCGAGACTTTTAGGACTAAGCACGACTGGCAACGGCACGAGAAATCCTTACATTTATCTCTCGAGCGATGGATATGTTCTCCCGACGGCCCGAGGGCTCTAAACCCGGATAATGGCATGATGAGTTGTGTCTTTTGCGGCGAGGCGAATCCGGACGATGGCCACATGGAATCTCATAACTTCTCCGGCTGTACCGAGCGGACGTTGGGAGAGAGGACGTTTTATAGGAAGGATCATCTCCGACAGCATCTTAAGCTCGTGCACAATGTGAAGTTTCTTCCGTGGGCAATGGACAAGTGGCGAGTGGCCTCTCCTGAGATTCGGTCACGATGTGGTTTCTGTGGCATCGTGTTAGATAGCTGGACAATTCGAGTGGACCATGTGGCCGAACACTTTAAGACCGGTAACACTATGGCTGACTGGAAGGGTGACTGGGGTTTCGAAGCCCCCGTGCTTGAGATGGTTGAAAACTCTATCCCACCTTGTGAGAGACCATCATGCTTCTCTCCTGTGAAAATATCTAATTGACGAGAACAGATTTAATTCACGACGAGAGGAACACCCCCCTGCCTTATAGGGCTAGCAGCAGCCCCCCGGCGACACCGATTAACGCTTATGAACTACTGAAATGGGAGCTTCAGCACTGGGCTACCATGTTCGCTGCAGATAATGGAAGGGCGCCAAACGATGCCGAGATGCAACTAGAAGCTTGTTCCATTCTCTATGGGTCGGAGGTCCAAACGAAGAATTTCCAGCGTCCCCGTTGGGAAGCATCGTCTTGGTTACGTGACCTTGTCATGTCTTCGGAGGAGATATCTCGAAGCGCTGCCTTACGACCGATTCGAGGACAATCAGATAACCGGTTAACCTCGTTACGTATTAATGGCAAGGACAGTATTTTCGAAAACTGCGAGTTCGAGAGGCAGATGCAAGATTTCGTCAAGGCTAGGCAGCTACTGGGCCTAACGGCCATGGATCATGAACTTCAAGTCGAAGCTTGTCGCATCATCGGTAGGATGGAAGAGAAGTCTAGTAACCCCGTGGAAGACATAGCAAACTGGCTGTTACGCTTGATATATGATTCTCCGAACTGGCTTCAGAACTTTAGACAGCGGGCGCATCTTCCGCGAAGTGAGGACGTTGGGGACGTTAATCTAAGGTCGAAAGACCCCAAGACTATAGACTCTACTATTCACAATTACAGTAGATTGGAACGGGAGCTTGGCGAATACCTCGAGGGACAGAGGGCAGCAGGTATCGAACCTCAAGACGCCGACCTCCAGCGAGAGGCCCGCGTTATTATCTATGACAGCGACGATGAATGGAACCAGACGGCAGCCGACGATAAAGAATGGCTTCACCGCTTCCGAAAGCGACATCCCCGCGATCATGCCGCTACTACATCCACATCAAGCGTGTCCCCTATCAACCAGAGGCCATCACCGTCTCAGAACCAAACTGTTACAAGAGACTCACAGTACCTCGGGCCTCTACTCGACGACCTACCTTCCTGTCACGACCAACAAGCAACCAATAGCGCCCTCAACAGCTCTATCAAGACTGGCCCCTACTTCCTTAACGACACAAACTGCTACCGCCGCTTGGCTCGGGGTCTCAGTCGCTTCGTAGCGTCAACCATGTCTCCTAATAATCCCAATCGGCACGTGCCAACCGACGAAGAAATCCGGCACCAAGCCCGGTGGCTAATATACGACGAGTAAGTCCCCAACTTTCTCCAGTTCCCCTTCTTACGAGCCTGTCAACTAACCCATCCACCGCCAGCGACGACCCATGGAACCAGACCGCAGCCGACAACTTCGAATGGCTACAGCGTTTCAAGCGGGACGTCGGGATCCTACCCGCAGATAGCGGGCCGGGTCTCGGCAACCCCAAGGACGCAGCATGGGCGCCAATCTCAGGGGGCACCGGGTTCGCGCCGCCATACGTAGCGCCTAACCCAGCAGCCACGATCGAGCCACTAGCTTCGAACCCAACGATCCTCCTCCGCGACGCGCGGCCGTTCGAACCCGCCGCCAGCACCGCGAACCGGTTCCTAAAGTCCTTTACGCGGCGCTACCCCGCGCCGGCCAAGGTATTCTGCAGCCGCGAGCTAGAGAGCGGGTTAACAGAGTACGTGCGTCGCGAGGTAGGACGAACAGGAGTCTTCCCCTCCGACGACCATCTTCGCGAGCGCGCGCGGCAGATCATGGCCATGCAGAAGACCAGCTGCGACGACCCGGTACTTCTCGAGCGCTTCAAGGCCGCCGTGCGAAGTGCTGGTCTCCCAGACGATGCGTCCGCGAGCGCGCACGACGTCGGTCCGCTTACCCCCGGCGTAGCCGCTGATATCGCAACCGTCGCCGCCGCCGGCGACGCGGCGCTCGCGATGCTGCCGGAGGATATGGACATGGATTTCCAATTCACGGACCAGGAGATGAACGACATACTACAGGACGTGAGTCCCGATTTTGAGGGAGGGGCTCCGCTCAACCAGAGCCCCTTGGATAGCATTAGCACTGGCGTTGCTGGTTCGGGCTTCAACCTATAATCTAAAAACGATGTTACGAAAAAGAAAACGAAAACGAAACGCCGTCATTTTTCTTCGACTTCTTTCCTTAGCATATTAGATACCATTTGCGAAGAGTAGCATTTTTTCCCTTCCTGTAGGCATATATGGCTGGGGTTGGCATTTTGGTTTCACCTCTACTCATAGCGTCTATAACATCTAATAAAAAATAGTAAACCCAGAAATTATCGTATTAAATAGGTAGTTATTGCATTATTGTATTGATATTATATAACAGAAACGTTATTGCCACTGATATTAACTACCTAAAACTAGGCCGACTACACGAGAATTTTATTACAGCACTTGAAATTATATTTACTATTCTTAGAGCAGAATTCGTAGAGCATATTATAAGCATAGTATTTGCAACGAGCCAAACCGGCTGGATTGGAAAAAAGGGTATCGTAGAATAATGGCAAAACAACAACGAAACCTCCTGGGATCAATAACTCGACAGTAGAATCTGTAAGCCAATCCCTGTAAACGCCATTATCTCACCGCTCACCGCACGTGAGAATCTCCTCTTAGCACCCCTACACTATACTTATTTCCCGCTAAACTGACGAGCGCATACAATACCTATACTCGCTCGAGTATTTATATAATTCCCATAACGAGAATTAGTAGCGTTGCGGTGTCTCGGGTATCTCCCAAATACCTCCACCTCCATCTTTTGCTTCACCTTTGCTTTGAGGCCGTGCTCGAATCGGAACATGGTTTCTCGGCTTTGACCAAGACTCTTGGATTGATCGAGGAGCAAAGGGTATGCTTGACGTAGAAGTAAACCCGTGTCCGCCACTTTGGGCCGGGCTCGAAGGGACTGATGATGCGCTGAACGTAGGAATTCGAGTTCCATTTTGTCGAGCTGGTGAACTACCAATATGTTCCGGCATACGGATCGGGCTGGAAAACGGAACGGTAGCTGGAAGTTGTCCATTGTGTTGACGCTGCATAAATGTCGCCTTGCTTTCACTCGCCTCTGGAGTGAGTTGTTCCGGAGGACTCGGGGGGAACTCTGATTGGTCGGGCTCAGCTGGTGTTAAGATGGTCGGTACATTTACTGGACTGAATCGCTCAATCTCTGATTGGGGTAGCAAGATATTGGGTAATCCGGTGCCCAATTTTGAAACTCTCTCATCGCCATGCACAGCATTTGGTTGTGAGGGCTGTATGGTTGTATGTTCACCTCCCCCCACGACTGGCAGCGAAGGGTATATTCCAATTGCGGAATCGGAAAATTTGGGGTTCTCGATCGGCTTCGATTCCTGGCTGGCTTGATTATCCCTTCTTGCCTTTTCTTCCGCTTCAGCTTTTTGCCTAGCTTCTTTCTTCTCCTTGGTGAGCACATTGATCTTAATCTTTTTCATACCACCAGTGATCTTTTCTATGTCGGTTGTAGAATCCTTCACGATTGCGGTCGAATCTCCAGATGAATCAACTGGAAGCTCTTTTCTCGCAGGGTGTGAAGCATCCTCAGTTTTGACAACTGGGGCTTTGGTCTTTCTTGGTGCCCGAATACTCTCCTTTTTAATGGGCACCGCTGGTCTAGTCTTCCTCACATTCAACGCGGTAGATGCCTGGGTTCGTACACTCATAGATGATTCGGGGCGAATGGTTTGTGAGGTACTAGGCCTTGGTAGTGCACCGGGTGCATCATTAATTGCGACTACCGCACCAAGGTTTCGAGTTTGTCCGGACCCATTTTGTGTAGGAATCCCTCGAGCGAGAGCCTATAGATTATCGTTAGATACCTACTCGAGATGTGTTTTAAGTGGGAGCTTACCTTCTCCGTGGCGAGGATAGACGAGCCCCCAACTGTTCTCCTACGTGGTTTTGGGTCTTCGCTTTCAGCATACTTAACCGGCTTTCTCTCCCGCTGAGACTTCCTTACAGGGGCGGCAGTCGGGGCTACAGTTGGAGCTGCATCATTACTAGTTGAGCCGCTCTGAGGAAGAGACTGACGTTCATGTTTGGCTTTAGTTGCACCAGCATTCAGCTCCTCGAACTTAAAGCTGCTGACCTGGCGGTCTTTCGGAATGAGCAGCTTGCTTAACTCATGAGCAGCAGCAGTCCAAGGCACATCAGGTAGAGGTGGAGTTGGGGGCCGGGAAACGGATAACTGAGAAAATCCCGACACGCTCCGTCGGACTTTAGTGGGATCGATTGCCTTTGCGCTTGATGCCTGTGTCGGGGAAGAATAGTTCCCAGGTACGAAAGCCCGCAGCTTTTTAGGCTGTTCTATAGGTGGTGCATTCACGAAGGCATCAAATTGGTCGAGTTCAGAACCAGACCACCAGTTTGGGTCATATGGGAATCCTGCGATGCCCTGCCCAGTCAAGGTATTTCGTCTGCTGAGCGAGCCAACCCTATTGCCCATCTCATAGCCGAGTCCATTGGGAATCTCTTCCTTTACCGGAGTAGAGTCATCACCAGCCAAACCACTCAGATGACTGAAAACACCTGAATATAAGGCCCTGTCGCTATAACCGCCTTCGAGGACGCTAATAACTCGGCCATCAACACTAAGCCCTTCTTCAGATGCAAGCTTGACCACATCTCGAGTAAGACGAGCATAGAATTCGGTTGGAACATTGACCTTATGTCGTTGCATCCCCGCGCCCTCCCATTCGCTCGCATCGAAGCCAGCAGACAAAAAGATGACGGCTTTAGGCACCTGACCAGAAGCGCGATATCGTTCGGTCTGCGTTCGGAGATAACTTCGAGCTTTGTCTAAGAGAACCGAATATTTGGACTGATATAACTTCCAGAACTCTACGTCTGACTTCCATTCCTGTAGATGAACATTCCATATAGACTGCCCATGCGCATTTTCCACGCAGACACTGGCATTCCTAACCTTCTCATCATCGCCGTACTCGCAAGGATAGGAGTTAATATCGTGGAGGCTGAAATATCCAATAGATGTTCTTTTCCATGCAGACATATTCTTTGTTGCTGTAAAGCTACGCTTGTTGTGGTCCCAAGCGATGGCCTGGGAACCGTCTCCGTGGTGCAAATCAAAGTCGATTATTGCCGCATGTGTCAATCCATGATTCAAGAACCCGTGCATAATACCCACATGCGCGTTGTTGACCCAGCAGAAACCTGACGGGTGGGACGCGGAGCAATGATGACCAGGAGGACGCACGGCGACAAAGGCACGCTTGTACGGGGAGTCATTGAAAACTCCATCTACGGCGTCGCAAACGGCCCCGAGGGCGCCTTCGAATGCATTTAAGGACTCCGAACATAGGTAAAGGTCTCCCTTGTGGAGCTCCTGGGGAGGACTTGCATGTGATCCCCTATTCATTTCGGGTCTGCGCAACTCGTTCGTGTTTAGGGCGAGTTTCGTTTCGGCGGATTCGCACATAATCTTCAGTTCTTCCATCCACTTCGTTCCATGAACATTGGTCACTGCTGCTGAATCTAGTGCAAGAGTGCGGGTTGTCTTGCGGATATGAAAAGGGACAGTGGGAATCGAGGTGGGATCAAGTTCGGGGTAGATAGGGTATCTTCCGTCGCAATGTCGTTCCCCGAGTCGAACATATGCCATTGATACACCAAGTACACTCGCTTGGATTCTCTCAGGTCGTTCGACAATGCTATTCAAGTCGCCCTTGGTGGCGCGAGGTCTCGAATATCGATGTCCATAGCATGCATCATTCAGAATGACTATAGTTTCTGGATGGTAGCTTGCCGATTCGCTATGAAGCAATTCCAACTCTTTCTTCATGTAAGAGCCTGCTACAAAGGAGGCAGTAAGTGCCGGCTTCTCCCTGAATTCCGCTATGTTCAATGGTGACCTGGGACCATTTGGCGAGAGGTGATTAGAGCTACCTCGACGTGAGGGTGCGCGACTCGGGGCAATCCCGTTCGAGGAGTGTAGAGAATTCATTGAAGTCTTCCGTAACAAAGTCGGCGTTGAAGATCGGGACAGAGAGGTGAGTCCGTTCGAGTTAACCCGGTTTACAGGACTTCGAGAGGGCGCCCTAGCGCTAGGGGAAATAGAAGTCAATCTTGAATCTGTATGATTTGATTGCGCATTCGAGGTTGGAGAGGAAGATATGCGCAAGGCCGAGGGTCTCGTCGTAGAATTCGCAGAGGAAGTGGAAAGAGACAGCTTATTTAACGAGCGTAAAAGTTCACGTTCGTCGAAGGGGTTAGCTGTTTCTTCGAGCTTCGGCTGAGCTCGACCGCGCTCAGGGAAAGCCATGGTTTCAATTTTGTGTTCATTGGAGGAATTATGGTAGCCAGACCGATTAAATGCGGATACTATAGATGTGGACGACGATGTTTGGGCAAAGACTGATGGATACCTACATTGAAAGGAGGGGGTGTTCGACGATGTTGATGTTAAATTGTTTGATTTAAAACGGACCCTGTCGATATGTTTTCCATCTTCACGTCGCGCAGACCCGCGCAGACCATATCAGGTTTAGGTAGTCCGTGCGTTACTTTTATGCAGTCTCGGTTTAATATGGGTCATTACGTATGGATCCAGCTGCATATCTGCATGTTAGCGATTCCGGAGGCTCACTTGTACTGTCCTACGTATTTACCCCACCAAGTGACATAGAAAGAGCCGTATTATCGATAACACCTTCGATCCTACATTTACATGTGCCTATTATTTCTCCCAGATTTCTAAGCAAAGCTTCATACTAATTAGCAACTTACCTAATTTAATACACCAGACTTCTTTCCGAATAGAAATACCACTGATATCCTCCAGATATATTGTTGTCTCTATTTCAACCCGCTCACATTGTCTTTTATCGTAACAATGGCGCCCTCCTTAGAAGAGCCCGAAGCCGTCCAGGACGTCATCGACAACCCGCTTAAGGCGCGTCCCCAACTTGTCGCCCCTGAACCCGAGCACTGCCCAGGCCCTGAATCTGAACAAGCCGGCAAGGCCGATTCATGTGCTGGCTGTCCGAACCAAGCGATATGCGCATCGGCGCCCAAGGGTCCAGATCCGGACATACCGTTAATTTCAGAACGGCTATCGGGAATCAAGCACAAGATCCTCGTCCTATCCGGCAAGGGTGGCGTAGGCAAAAGCACGTTCACGAGTCTCCTCGCACACGCATTCGCAACGAACGAAGACATGACTATTGGTATCATGGACACTGATATCTGTGGACCCAGCATACCCAAAATGATGGGCGTGGAGTCTGAGACGATACATATTAGTAACACGGGTTGGTCGCCTGTCTGGGTTGCCGACAATCTTGGCGTCATGAGCATACAGTTCATGTTACCAAATCGTGATGACGCAATAATCTGGCGTGGTCCAAAGAAGAATGGTTTAATCAAGCAATTCTTAAAAGAAGTAGAATGGGGAAACATGGACTTCTTACTCGTCGATACACCTCCGGGGACAAGCGATGAGCATCTCAGCGTGAATAGCTTTTTGAAAGAGAGCGGGATTGACGGTGCCGTTATGGTTACAACGCCGCAAGAAGTAGCACTTCTCGATGTAAGAAAAGAAATCGATTTCTGCAGAAAAGCAGGGATAAGAGTGCTAGGTCTAGTAGAGAACATGAGCGGTTTTGTGTGTCCGAACTGCACACACGAGAGCCAAATCTTTAAGGCTACTACTGGGGGTGGCGCGGCTTTGGCAAAGGAAATGGGCATCCCGTTCTTAGGCGAGGTACCACTTGACCCAAGGATAGGGATGGCATGTGACTACGGGGAGAGCTTCTTCGACCATTATCCCGATAGTCCAGCATGTAAAGCACTCAAGGGTGTCGTTCAAGGCGTTGCTCGCGAGATAGGCCTCGGCGCACAACATATATTACCCGACGACTGAAAAAAATTCAAGTATCAGACAAAGATAGCATCTCGCTGTAATTGGTATAGAGAAATCTCTAAATATCTGGCAAGCGGGGGCTGGCCGGGTCGGAGGTAGCCTATTCGGTGCTCAACTTATTGGGGATATCTTCTAAATCCTCCGGGCTCTCCACATCAATCACCTTACCGACCTCGGCCGTATTCCTCAAGAGCTCCTTCGCGCCGGCATACATCATGCGACTCTCCGAATTACATGTATTCGGTAGGTAGTATAGGAGGACGTAGGGCACAGACAGGCGGCCGGATGGCTGCAGCAGTAGTTAGCAAATCTTGAGCCATGTAATTGCTCAGCAGCAAGGGATAGGCGGGTATACCAGAGTCAAGGGGTAGCTTAGAAGAATATAGCGCGGCGAATTATCAGGCAGGTCGTCGGCAATTTCGTCGAGAGACTTGTATACTACCTTATCATCATCTTGCTTAATCTCATACGTCTTCTTGTCGATGTAATCTGTTTAGATGCGCATTAGATCAGCTATACTCGAAATACCCTGGAGCAAGATGGGGATAGAGATAGACATACATACAGATCACAGCTTGTGGCCCACTGGCTCTTGATGTAGTTAAGCGGAATTTGCGTAGGTGGTCTTTAGTCTCCTGAGAGAAGGTGTAGAGTCTTGCCTCGGAGCTCTGTTTAGTCTTTAGTATGTCAAAACTTTGGAGCAATTCGGATCGTGGGGCATTACCATCTTGACGAGGTTCCGTAGTCCCAAAGGTGTAATTGATTCTACGGAGTCGTAATATGTAATATGTCAAAATATCGAGGGACTAGTTGGGTACCTAGACTAGTACATTATAAGCAGATGCGGTATGCTGTGTAAAGTAAAAGCATATATGTAGTGTTACAAGACTGTGGCAGCGATGCGGCTGGCGCAAGTCAGTCGATACCTCTCTCAGCCCAGCCCCGCCCCCGCCATGACGAAAAGCAGCTGATTCCCTATCGGATGTCTTAGCTTACCTAAGCTAATATCTATGAGTTGCATTATGTAAGACAGAACAAGTCAGTTACTATTAGCTACTAAAATATAAAGGATGAAGTATAATATTCGAAGGCAATATTGAGGTCTCAACTATATGAATAACACTAAACTCACTGCGTATTGACATCAGTGAAGTCAACAATCGACTTGAGAAATTCACTTGGCGTAGTTGAAATATATTAAATTTATGATACCGTTAGTATCAGATATACTAGTTACTATGTCATCATAGGTATGTCTTTGCCGTGAAGAAGTTGATAGCATACCTAATTGAATGAAAATCTTCGCTCAATCATAGTCATCCTGTCCCTCCCCCAAACTCCGAAGACAGATATCGAGCACTTGGATCGTAACAGCATAAACCCCTGGGGTATTAAAGACGACAACCACCTACTCACGGCTTCGTACTTAATTACAGTAAAATTTGCAAGCTTCATTTTAAGCTTAGACTTCAGTAATAATTTTATCATTCCGCATTACTATGGTCTCGATAAAAAAGAGGATTTAATGCTCAAAGCATCCAATTATATAAGCGACTTTATCCGTAATATGAAGACTTCATCGGCGCCGGTCCCGGTCCTCCTCGAGGGTAGCTGTTAGGGGGGTAGTTAACACCGTACTGCGCTGGCCATACCGGCGGTGGGTATACCACTGCAGCAGGACGGATCCTATTCCCTCGTTGCGTTTCGACGCATGCCCGAACGAAAAGACTGAAGTGTATAGCCCTGCTCATTCGTCAGGAACCTGACACTAAAAACGCCGGGCGACAGGAAAATTTACCATAATAGACCGCAGAACGCGATAAGAGCCTGCACGGCTGACTGAAACGACTTGCTATTGACGAGAATGCGGTTCCTCTCCGGACAGTAATACGACATGGTGTAGATGGAATTCGTACGCCAGTCGATTTCGGAGTAATTCTCGATGACCCAGTCCGGATCCTTAGGATCTCGTTCCCATTCGTTGCACCGTATAATGCTGTTCTGGACACTCCTCCACAGCATACACGAATAGAACAGCACATAGATCATCGCCAGGAATATGATAAGCTGCACGCCGACGTGGGCGCCGGGGTGAATTCCACGACCTGGAGAGCCTCTCCGCTTCCGGATAAAAAGAGTCACGAACTCGGCGATCGTCCAGGCCGCCGTCGCAGCGGTGACAGGTACCGTCAGTATTCCCACGCCATAATCGCCTTCCCACGTCTTTCCAACGCTGACCCCAATGACTATAATGCAAAACACGAGCGAAGTAGACTGCAGCACGATTTTGGCAATCTGCCACTGTCGACTGCTTACTGGCTGGACAATTCGTCGCCGGGTCTCCATCGCGATTACCGGGTAAGCCCCTCTGAGCAGGGCCTTCGCAATATAAGCGCGCTTCAAGAACAGCGGAACTCACGAGTCACAGCAAAGCAGCTGCCGGTTATTAACAATTAAAAAAAAATCAGATAGGGAAAAGAGAACGTATTGATAAACGAGGGTGGGAAGGTGATCGTAAAGGGATAAAGAGAGAAAAGATCGACGGGAAGAAATCGTGGGGAGAAGATGTTTCTCGGCCTCTGAAGCACAACGACTCCATCCTTTCGGTCCATGCCGAGAAACTCGCCAGACCAATACCAGGCAGACAACCTTTTCGAAATGGCCTCTGCCAAATCTGCCAAGGTCTTGGGTGGGATGCTGGCTTTAGATCTCGTCCCCTAAATTGCTCCGTCCGGGGTCGATATTTCTCCTAACTACCTAAACTACCCTGATTCTTAGCCCTATCAACCTACCTAACCAAGCCTACTTATAAGATAGGCCACTCGCTATCAAATAAGTCGGTAGTCCTGTTGAACGCTCATTGTTAATATAGGCAAGCTACGAAGACCCCACGGTAGAGTAGGAAGGGGGCTACCACACCGCAGTGCGCGTATATTAGGGCGACGCGGAGGATAACACGCCCAGTTGGCGAAGAAAAGGCCAAGAAATAATAGCCAACCATCCCGGTTTTTTCAGGCAAGCTGTGCGGCGCGGACTCGCGCCAAGAGACACGGCGGCCTAAATTTTCCAATGCCACGATACGCTGTTGCGCGTTAGAGGCAACGGCGCCAAGAGCTCGCACACCATCGAGATCTAGGGCTTTTGAATACCTCTAGGTTTAGTAATTAGGGAGCAACCCCCAGCCAGTGCTTAACTTTCACGGGGCAAAAGTCTATCAAAGCAATATGCGGTCTAACAATTTCAAGTTAAGGCTGAGATCTCAGTTCAGGAATTCATTGCAATTCGTTTGCCTTGCGGCTGTCAGTCTACCGGGTATAGCAAATAGTACATTAGAGACTTCATAGTCTAGGCCTTCACTCTGCCCTATGTGCCACGATGAAAAACATCTCCGAGTAGCTCTTTAATCCGAGCCCACATAAAACTCCGTTCAAGCCTTTATCCGGTTTCTTATGCGCACTTGGCTCCTTCGACTGTTTCATTGAGCCCGATATCACGATCTCGTATCATCTAGTCGTCATCAGCTATGGCTTTCTCCTCAGCATTTGGGTTAGAGGCTGATGGAGGTGGGCGCGTGCTAGGAGCAGGGTCCTTCCAGTTCTCCATCAGGATCTGAGGTAAGAATAAGTCAAAAGAGACGCGAACGTCCTTGACCGCCTTGATGAAGCGTACACCAATGTTGAGCTCGCATACAATGGCCTTGACCTTCATTCCCTTGTCAAACTTGTCAAGTAAATCGTCTTCAAGCAAGTAATCTTCTGACTCTGCGCTAGTGAAGTCGACTTGATCCGGACGAGGTAAGTTATTGAAGCCGAAGTCGACGACGGAAGGCTTTAGAACAAGAATACCTGCCGGTTTTCCCTTGCCGGAGTGGCCAGCTTCCTCTAGCTGTTCCTTTACCATCACGATGTCTCGCTGGCGCGGCAGGATTATATCCACTACTTCGTAAGTCTCCTCCTTTGTATTAACAACATGAATAGTAGTAGGGTCGGAGTCCATAAGTCGCTTCTTGATTTTCTGGTCAAGTGCTGATGAGAAGACTGTAACGCGGAACGCAATCAACTTATCATAGTGATCAGGCACATCATGCTTGTCTACCTGTCGGTCGCAGAAAAGCGAGTGCGCAGCAGTATTGAAGGAACCCGGGAGTGAAAGAATAAGCTCGTGCACCATGCGTAATTCATAAGGTGCAGCGTCGCAGATTCGTCTAGCAGCCATGATATCAAAGGTGTATTCGGGGCAAACGTCGTGCATTAGAACATAGTTGAGGAAATTCTTGATGAGGCCCGCAGCTTGGAGATTAGCTGCCTCATCGTACATGTAGATGATTGGGACAATTCTAGATCTGATACTGCTGTTAGCTATCTCGTTGTTCTGAATCTAATTTCGCCCATATAACTCACAGGAAACATTTCACGATGCCCTCGAAGTCAACGAACCAATGCTCAGGCTCTAGAGGATCGTAGAAACGGGTACCACTACCGCCAATGAAGTCAGTTGCCGTCATCTGGCGAATCTCATCGGCGTCTGCCTCGGCAAGAGCCTCGCGGTCCTCGGCAAAGCCAGTGAACTGGCGTGGAGATGAGTCGATGCCCCCGAGCCACAAATATTTGTTGAAGAGCATAAGACGTTCGCTATCCATTCGGCGGCTAGCTCGGTATCTCTGGATGCATTCTTCTATACGGCTGTTATTGGTTAGTCATTAACGTCCCGTGTGGCTAAGTAACATTCGTGAATCATACTCAGAGAAGGAGCGTGACCTACGATAACGTTAGCATGATTCGTTTCGAGGTAGGATATGGACACTTACGCGTTATAGATTTCTTTCTTCTCCTTGGCAGCTTCGGCCGGTGTTATAGGAGTATCGGCATAGAATTCTAGACTAAATGTTAGACGAGACTTCGCCCTGCATAACCAAGCATAGAACCAACCTTCGAAGCCAGTAACATTTTTTCGAGCAGCAGCACCTTTCTTCTTAGGCTTCTTCTTCCTCTTCTTTTTCTTTTCCTCGGGTTCAATACCAAGCTGAACCCCTCCATCAATAGCATCGGAAGCCTCTTCTACGTTGGCGGAGTCTGCTTCACCTTCGGCACTAGGAGTGCTATTGGTAGCTTTTTGGTCACCGCCCGGCTCACTGGGCTCAGAGTTAGGCGATGACTCTGCGACATCTGCTCCAGCGGTTATTTCCTTGTCGCTGTGCGCGTCAGACTGACCGCTAGTTGGTTCGCTCAGGGACGTGGCCATGTTGGTATCGTTAGTATGCGGGGGTAAGTCGCACATTGCTACTACCCCTTCAGCTTATTTGATAGACGAATGACTAGGTAGGCAGATCTGTCATATTATGTCGTCAACAGCGATGAGCCGTAGCCGAATTCGTGTTAGTATTTGAAGAATCTGATGTTCTGGAAAAGTACGAAAAAGAGGGCAGTGACAATGCACTGAGATGAGGCTGAGATGCATAAGATGCACGGCTAGCGTGAGGCAGGTGTAAAGGGAGTAGCGTGCCTGCCAACGAAGCTGAAGTATGTGAATTGCCCTTTCCTTAGGTACCTACCTAGGTTACAAGAAATGGTACTAATGTTCTAAGCAAGAAATAATTTGGTTGCTGGCGCCTTAGGCAAGAACCTTATGGGAGAAATATTTAAGCCCAGGGCTGAGGTCTGACTTGCTGACCTAGGGTAACAGTATCTTGGTAAGTGAGAATAATAATAAGAAACGATGACTTCAGCAGGTTTCTTATTATCTGCATTTGGGTAAAAATTAGAATAGATAAAATTATCACACTGATCGCAATATCAGGCACGTGGTTGCTAAGTGAGATGCTATCCGTCATGCTTGAAGTAACACCTACACCGGCTTCAGCGCCTTGCAATGACAAACAACTTATGAAGGTATATTGACAGTTGACAGCTTGAGCAAACGCACGTTGTTTGTTATATTATATTGGTTGTCTGTAATAGTTTAATAATAGGTACCTGCGTAGTTTCAGGAGATGTGACATAGGATACCTGGGTAAGTACCGTTTGTCTATCTAACGAAGATATATTTTGTCGACGTTAAGACACTTACACAAAAAAGATGCATCGTCCCGAAATACTTCAGGTAGCATCCACTCCCATTTATAGCTAAAAATGTATGAATGGATGATCTCCATCATGCAGATTTCCTGCAGGAGGCCGTCTTACCTTTCCCTAGGATGCAGAGGGAAGAATATTAGAAGTTGACAGGTCTATTCGGTAATTTTGGAATAAACTACCCCTATTAAATTAGATCAACACTGCCCAGCCCTACTCTATATGTCTCCAACGACGAAGATATAAGGCATGGATACACCAACAAGATGCAGGTGATCTACTAACTGCAGCGACCTGGATGGAGGTTGGTCAAAATTGTCCTGCCGCCTTGAATGAGTCAAATGATGCGGCAAATAAACTTTCAAGGCAGATTTGTCGATACATTTTATGCGATATGTGGCTGAGCCAGTATGATTCTATCAATTTACGGCTACGAAGTAGTAAACGTAGTAAATTCGCATACCCTGCTGGAATCCGCCACAGAAAAAGGCGGGAATGCCGTGCCATCCGTCTCCTATGTGCATATCTCATAGTAGGGCAAAGCTGAGCATTAGCGCTTTTACTGGCTGGAGCTGGCTGGGGTTTAACGAATTGCCTTTACCACAGCTCGCATATACCTTGTTTGCCATCCTATATCTGCATGCTGCGGTTAAGGGGGCGTTACGCTAAGGTGCTAAGGGGGTTAAGGCAAGGCTTGTTGCGCAATGGTGCAACGCAACTCCCATTAATGGATGTACCTATGTATGTATGTCCTACATGTATTAACGTTTTCCCTCTTTTTGCAGTAGTCCAGCTTAAAGTTGAGCACTGCATACATTAGGTGCGTGCACAGGTGCGTATATGCACGTACGTACATTAATAAGTGCTGGGGTGGGTGTAGGTACCTGCACACCTGTACCTGATATTGTAGCAGGTACCTAACCTTAGGTACTAATCGAGATTTATTCCATAATTCTGGTTAGGTACGCGGTAGATAGGTAGCTGACGTAGGCGGGCGTGGACTTGATATTTCAGCAGACCCGTGTCGGCCTTTGACCTCGGCGGGACCCTTAAATTCTACAATTATGGCACTCTTGCGCTCAGATCATCCTTCTGGCTCCTTTGTGTCGCCTTGTCCCACATTGATATTAACCTTCCTGAATCTCTTACTTTTAGCAACCCCGTGAATCACTAGATTTCTGGCAACATACCTACCTCTTTTGAAACTCATGAGACAATGTAACATACACCCAATTACTACCCTCATTCAAGAACACTCATTCTCCCCCCTTTTCCACTAGAATTTATCAGTCAGGTGTTCGTTGAACCTGATCTATTCAACTGCAGCTTGCCAACCAATCAAACCCACTTTCCGTCTTCATTACTGGTCCTTTCACTACCTAACTTCCAGCCCTACCAAACATCTTGTCCCCGTCGCAATTTGGAGTATGCGGGACGAATAGGCTGGCCATTGACCATCATCAACGCTGCTACCGTCATATCTTAGGAAGATGCAAGTTATGCGAGACATCGGCAAGAATGCCGGGAGTAGAGAGCGGGAAATTCCAAAGAGAGACGACTTGAAAGATTATAATTATGCTGTCGCTGGACAGTCAGTATTGCGCTACTTTCCCGTCTGACTATTCTTTTATGCTAATCTAGTTGTGCTGGTAGTGCTGGAACCATGTGCGACGCAGACGGCGAACTATTCATCAAGCCATGTACAAAGTCCGAGGTCGAATTCTACGAATCGGCACACGCCCTCCATCCAGATTTCGCAGAGTTCATGCCCATGTACATAGGCACTCTATCATTGAATGAAGGAACTGACCAGGCTGCAATACATGCGCGAATACCAGACCTTGTCGAACATGCCGACATCCCTTTCTCTGTCAAGGAAGAAATCCAGTCACATTTACACCTTGACGACCGGAAACCTATACTCGAAGCGCCTGTCCAAAAGCAAATTATCTCTGAGAATATTACATGGGTTCCTAACAAGACGAGGAAGATTACGACGGATCAGGCAGTGGTGTTAGAAAATGCATCCTTCGGGTATAAAAAGCCAAATATTATGGACGCGAAGTTAGGAATTCGGCTATGGGCTGATGATGCACCCTTGGAAAAGAAGGAGAGATTTAATAAGATCGCCGAGGAGACTACTCACAAGAAATTCGGCTTTCGCGTTGCGGGAATGAGAGTTTATAAGGGATCCACAGACGAATCGGAATTAGATGAGGAAGGATTCAAGATTTATGACAAAGATTGGGGGAGACTTACGGTGAACGATGGCAACATAGTCGACTCGTTCAAAAAGTACATATTCAACGAGGCTGCCGGCATTGACCAAGATCTCGGCAAGATGATTGCTGGGCTATTCGCCCAGGACCTTCGGAAAGTGCAAGAAGTGCTTGAGAAAGAGGAGACTCGAATGTACTCTTCTAGTCTGCTTTTCGTATTCGAAGGTGACGGTGCAGCTCTACGAGAGGCCATCGAAGAGGCAAAGACTACTGCTGCTATACCAGAACACAAAAGAGGCACCTCACGAGCTCCAGTCGCAACCCTTAGGGTGGATAGCGGTATCGGTATAACCGAGGAGGATCTATACGAGCCCGATATGGCGGAAGACTTTGATGAGCTAGAGGACGATTCGGACGAGGAGTCAAGCTTTCCGCACATATACACCTTAAAGTTGATTGACTTTGCGCATGCAACATGGAAGCCTGGTCATGGGCCGGACGAAAATGTGTTGCTTGGAGTCAGGAGTCTTGCGGATATCTTCGAGGAGATGTCGGAGTGACACTTAGATGAGTTGTGACTTTGAAAGAGGAATAGAGAGGATCGCATAGATGACTCGGAAGCATTATTCAGCATCAGCATATTTCATTCAGGCATTGTATGGACGAATGAATGAAATAGAAAAGGTCCACCTGGCGTCTCGAGGGGAGATATCTGGAGTTTTGCCTCAAGATACCCATTACAATACTCTAGTTATATGTAGATAGAGTACCACTACTCAGGACTCACTTACGATTTGCAATGAAATTTAAGTCTCTCTTATTGATAGTAGAGTCAGATGTTGCCTTTTATATACTTAAGTGAGAAAACGGAACTACATATACATACTTATACCACTATAGGTGTCGTATCTTTATCTACATAGTTAGTTAACCTTGGTACTTAAGTACATGCCCATGTTATATTGTGAATTCCATCTGTTCCTTTCACTCAATCTTCACGTATATATCTAATTAAAAAGGAACAGTTGAATGGGAATTGGGCATGCTAGAGGTTTGAATTAGATATACATAACAGGTAGGTAGGTAGTGTTAATTCATTGGTTTAAGTGGTTTACCCCACGCCGACCTATGTACCTGTCAAGTACCTGCATAGGAGGTAGGTAACGTGCAGATGCCCCTCTTATGGAAACTGCAAGGAAGAAAGAAGCCAGAGGGCCCACTATATTTAAAGTTCGGCACGGTACGAAGTAGGTACCTAAGTAATCCGTACGGATCCGTAGCTCGGTACATAATGTTAGCTGTAAGCTTTTGATGTTGTGCTTCCAACCCTCTCTACCTTCCATCTAATACCAGTTTCTCTTCCTTAAGTGACCTCGGTTTACCAATAAGTCAACGCAAACATGTCAATACCAGGACTAGGAGAGATACCATCAGCCGTAAGCCACTCCAATCCAAGTCATTTCGAACAATTAGCTAATATCCAACAGGCAGCCCCGGTTATAACATCTTCCTCCGCCGCAGCACCGACTACAACAGAGATTCTCGAACCTTTCTGGGAGTATCGCTTCGAGGTCCCCCATGGTTCGACTCTAGACATGAAGTTAATCTCCGGTACCGCAGAGAAAGATGGCACCGAACTTGCCCCAAATACACCCTATACTTTCACCGCGACGAAGTCCAAGATAAATACCTGGCATGGATGTACACTCGAAATTTCCTCTCCCACCGGTAACTACGATGCCTACACCTCAGAGCTGACAGCAGAAGAGACCCCCATGGTTAGCTACCTAAATCTGCACTTCAAACTCGAGGCGCTTCGCACAGCTGCGGATAAGACAAGGCAGATGGGGCCGCGAATACTTGTCGTGGGACCGCCGAACGCGGGCAAGACAAGTTTAGTGAAGATGCTTACGGGATGGGCAACGCGCATGGGCCGCCAGCCCCTCGTGGTGAATACAGATTGTCGCGAGGGCATGCTTGCCCTGCCGGGATCGCTGAGCGCGGCTGTATTCGCGACCATTATTGATATCACAACGGACTGGGGAAACACACCGAGTAGCGGGCCAAGTGCTGTGCCGGTAAAACTGCCGCTGGTATACAATTACGGATTAGGACAACCTGAGGAAAATATGCGGCTTTATAAGAGGTTATTGAGTAGACTAGCTGTAACAGCGACCTCACGACTTACTGAGGATCCCGATGTAAAGACAGCAGGACTGCTGATTGACACCGGTGGGGTCAATGTTTCTAAGGGAGGCTATGATCATATAGCACATATAGTCGCTGAGTTCTCTGTCAATATTGTGCTCGTGATAGGTTCGGAACGTATCAGCAGCGAGATACAGAAGAAATTTGCTGGGCAGAAGACCAGTCTAGATGAACCAATCACCGTTGTTAGTCTAGATAAATCTGGTGGCGTTGTGGAAAGAGATACTGGATTCCTACAACAGGTTCATGAAGCAGCTATTAAGGAGTATTTCTTCGGTGATACGAATACTACGCTGAGTCCCTTTACGCAGCAAGTTGACTTCTCAGCCTTGTCGATCTGGAAAGTTAACCAAGGTATATATTCATTCCACATGGTTCACCTTAAGAGTAATTATACTAATGGAGAAATAGCATCTGCCTCAGCGACATTAGAAGACGACATATATAGCGACACGATGCTTGAGAAGATCGAGCCGTCGCTTATGATACAAAATTGCATCCTATCAGTTATCTACGCATCAGTCCACGACTCAGCGGATACTATCCGTGATTCCAACGTTATGGGCTACGTGTATGTGGCTGAGGTCGATGAGAAGCGACGGAAGCTCAAGGTTCTAGCCCCTGTCAGCGCCCGCTTAGGGGACAGGCCCCTTCTCTGGGGAAGTTGGCCTGAACCAATGGTCAGCTTACTAGGTTAGAGTTAAGGCTAAAACTTCTCGTTCCGTGGAGGTTTCAAATTATCACATCTCCATTACGTCTTCCTAATCTAGACACTCGACTGCTCATCGCGAGGCCCCTCAATTTACATGCGGAACACAGGATAGAAAGACAACATGATAATGAGAGAACAGGTCGTGTCGTGATAAAGCACACAAGCTACAGTCTAGCTGACAGGAGGTCAACGATGGGATGGGATGAAGTCATACTCGACGATTAAAGAATATATGCGTGTCTCCACATGATGCTATAGAGCATCGAAACGAAGGGCAACAAAATGCTCTAGCAGATGCGTCAGTAAATAAAGGCCAAAAGGGATCTTAAGGAGATGATCGACAAAAAAGAGAACAGTACTAGGACTAGAGTGAACGTCTCTACTATTATCAATCTGCTGGGCTCCGTTCTGGCACTATCAAGGTCACGGATTTCCCACCACGGGCTAATTGTGCGCCAAATTGGTTTCTAGATTCGGAGATAGTCTGGAAAAGAAAAGTTTTGGTTCAATATGGGCTAATACGTGCCCTCGAGCCTACGTTGATATTACTTTATTCCGATTGGCGCTTGTCTCGTTTTAAGGGAAGTGTTTGATATTAAACATCATATCATTAAGGGATGTATCGAGGGGCATCTGGGGACATACACGGTTGTCTTGTCTTGTTATTATACTAGGTATAAAGATTTATCCATTACCGTTAACTCTACCTGGGTAGTCACATCTTTTTACACACTACACTTAATAAATTCAGGGATGAATATTCAAAATAATGAATAGTATAGTTTAACTAGATGATTACCTTAATAACTTATGGTGTATACAGTCCTTTTGATACAACGATTACGAAATATCTTATGTTCACCGTTGTTTCCAACTATCAACAGCTATAGTATGCCATTGTCACTTTTTAACTCCTAAAAAGGGACGTGTTTGCATCGGCTACAGAGCCTAGGTTCGGTGTTAGATCAACATCCGAATTATCATCCCTTGAACGGGCAGCTTTCATAGTTTTAATTCACGGTAGCGAGACGACGCGGTATTAAGCTGCTAGCGCTGGAAGCAAAGCATTCCGGGTGAGGCTCTTTTAACCGCGTTTAGCCCCCTTTTCCTCCATCTTTCTGCTTTTGGCCACGAGGTGAGGTAACACTGTCAACCTCTCTCGTTTGGGAAGTAGTATATTGCGGGTTCCACGTCGGTGGTATCCGTTTATATGTACGTCGGCCTAAATGACATCCTGTAGGCTGGGTGTAATAATCGTTCGTGATAGGAACTCGGCGTGGGAGACGGTTCTCACGGCTGCATTATAGTGTCCCTGAAACGTAAATGTTACGCAGTGAGATTGAGTTATGTGACAGTAGAGGGAGATTTACGCCGAGGATGGCTATCGGCCATGTGGACTATTTCTTGGCAACGTCCTTTTAGACTTCTGATGCTGCCGTATTGGGCTTAATGGACGTAGCTAGGAGAGGGTTTTTGGTCTAAATGGGCGTTCTAACTTTTCTGTCGTAACTGTTTGGCGGAATTATATAGCTTAGTTTGGATATAGTCACACCGGTGGACTAGTCGTCCCCATGGTAGTTGATCAGATGAAAGCCAAGGTTCTTTTTTCTCTCCTCCTGCTAGGATCGTTATCCATGTTGTCGGCCGAGTTTCCAAGGTTAGCGGTCTGAGTGAACGAGAGTAGTACTTGGGTGCTAGGAATTTCGGAGACCGGGTCGACTCAGCCATCAGACAGACCGTAAGGCACTAGGTTAAAGCATTACGGAGAATAACATATATCTGGCGTAGGTAGGGTGAGTGGCATGCATGCCTTGGTTGATTGGTCTTCTAGTACCCATATCTGCAAGTAGTAAATGGTTCCTATCCTATTATGTCGTGAGTGTAGCCCTTCTTGTCCTTAGATTTCCAGGTCGGGCCATTGAAAAATAGCAAGCACCATTCCCGTCTCTTGGTGCTACGCTCGAGGTTACAGTTGTGACTATGTCGACTTTCTTGCAGTAGCCTCTCCCTGTGAGTGTCTTTGAGAGCAACGCAGGGGTAGTGTGCAGAGTAGTAGTCCATTCGACTTAGACACGCTTGACACGGCATAGCAAGCTACCTACTAAGATGACATTGAATATCCAATTGCGGGATGCCTAACATGGTACAAGCGCTAGTTAAACCTAGCAAGCAGGGCACAACCTGATTTGAAGCCTAAGGTCGCATTAGAACAGCTCAAGTGATCTCCGCGTTCGGGACTTAGCGATGCGACACGATTAATTGACTTTCAGGGCGATGACACCCTCCTAAGCTATCAGTTCCCTTCTACTCCGAGCGTAATAATATATCATTTTCCATGAAATAATCTACTTGTTGCAAGAGGGAGAGGAGGTTCCTCTCCGCCAACAATGATACTATTGTAATTAGGTGCTTATATATATAGTTATATATATATTAGTTAAAAGTCTACGGCTTTAAACCATCGTGCTGATCCTTCACATTGCCCCGGAAAGAGTTAAAGCTGAGACGACGGAGCATGATAGACATCAATGGGGAAGCCCTGTATCGACCCCGGCTTGACAAAGCCCTACCCCTGTCTGTCTCTACCGGAAAGCTTCAAAGTCCAGTTCATCTCACTAATAAACCGTCCCGTCTTTTCTCCACCTTTTACCTTTTCTCCTCCGCATTGCAACGCCATCTCCCGTGTGTCACCAGCCTAGATTCTTTACTCCAACTTCTTCGAGTTCGTTCATTGGACTTGGGCATGAAAGGAAGGGCTCGCTATGCTGTTGTCACAAGCCTCCTCCAATTTCTCTCCCCATACCCCTGCAGCAGACTAAAAAACTTGTCATCCTACATACAACCAGAGAACCATGATTCCATAACAAAAAGGTCCCATACTGTTGTGCTCTTCTACACCAGTGGCTTGGCCCTTGCGCCTATGTATTATACATCATAAATAATACGTGCATAATAGTCTCGGCTAGCCAATTTTTTCCGGATTTCATACAGTACCGGACCAGGGTAAACCGCAGGGTCCCTCCGGATAAACCCAACTTAGTTAAGGAGGCAGGGATACTGACGATGGGCGATTACCATTTGAGGTCAATAGATCTTGTATGCCTCCGAGGGGGAAGAGGATACAAGCTATGATGACAAACGGTGGGCAGATTGCGAGAGCCCGTAGCGTTGGCTTAATAGCCACCGCTGGCGTGGCTTTTCTGTTTGCCTTCTTCATCCTCGCCCATCAGTTGATTCAGACCAGTCAGTCGATCGACGAGTTGAAGCGTCCAACCATGTGGAAAGACATCTTCCCCGCAGGGCTACTATCCCTAGGATTAGCTGGCCAGGCATCCGCTACCCTCCTTTATGTGTCCTCCTATGCTGGTACCGTCACGACTTTACGTCTAACCCTGCCCGACGACGGCTCCGCCACCGCTGCTGCTACTACCCTTGAGAGTATCTCCAACTCGACGGGCTGTGGTCCGAATCCGTCATGGCTCTCACTCGACTACTCCAAAAACTTCCTCTTCTGTCTGGATGAGGGTTTCAACGGTCCCTACGGAGGCGTGACCACCTTCTTCACTAACGATGACGGGACGCTGACCACGCTGGACAAGCTTGATGTGATACAAGGGCCAGTTAGCATTGCTGAGTTCGGCGTTGGTGGGAGCGGACTTGCCATAGCACACTAGTAAGCCAACCTTCACCCAGCTTCTCCGCATGCGGCGAACTTGCTCGGTGGTTCGCAGTCCACTCCCTTTTCTTGGCTCTCTTTGCAATATCAAATCACGAGCATCATCTGAACAAAATCTTCTCATCGTCTCTGACCAATTCTATCTAGTTCTGGCTCTAGCGTCAGCGTCGTTGGCTTCAATGCCGAGGGCAATCTCACTCTAGTGCACAATGAGACTTATACGCTTGAGGGACCTGGTCCCAACCCCGAACGACAGGAGGCGCCTCATCCACACGAGTCGATCTTAGACCCTACCGCGTCGTACGTTCTGGTACCAGATCTAGGTGCCGACCTCGTCCGTATCTACCAGGCCGATGCTAGTACCCTCGGTTTGACACCTATCGCCCCTCTCACCGTACGGCCCGGGTCTGGGCCAAGGCACGGCGCGTTCACGGTAACGTCAGAGAAGACTTACTTCTACCTGGTCTCTGAACTCGGTAACACGATCACGGGGTATGAGGTCATATACAATGAAAATAAGACTCTCAGCTTGAACGAGTTATTCTTCATCCCTACGCACGGCGAAGAGAGGACGTTACCAGAAAAGACAGGTGCGGCTGAGATTCTCGTGTCGGTAAGTGTAACAACGAAGTCCTTGGCGTTGAATGCTACGGCCGTGATTTAAGACAATACTAACACGACATAAAGCCCGATGGAAAGTTCTTGATCGTATCATCTCGCTGGGAGGATTCGTTTAACATCACGAACTTCGATCCCAGTAACAGCACTGAGATCCCTTCAGACCCACTCATAACCGTGAGTATTTCAAAGTTGCCCACTGCCCCTCCCCTTTTTCGAAGGAAGTGCTTCCTAGGAGCCTACCTAGGATCTCCTAGTGCCCAAGGCTCATGGCTATACCCTTACGTTGAATTGTTGCTGACCCCGAACACTATAGTATTCGATTGACCGCGCAACTGGAAACTTGACGAAAGTGCAGGAATTCGCAGCTGGTGGTAGGGTACCCCGGCACTTCTCGATCAACGCGGATGGCAACTTAGCGGCTGTCTCACTACAGGGGGATGGCCGCGTCGTTGTGATCGATCGCGATGTCGAGACAGGGTTATTCAAGGATTATGTCGCGTATGCGGATATTGAAGGCGAAGTGACTGCGGCCATCTTCCGCGAGGATTATCATACAATCTAGGAGTGTTACGGAAAGGGTCCGGGCCTCATGATCGGATAGAGTAGACGTATAGATCTCGCACGACTTATAGAACAAGTGACTCTTTTCGTATACCGACCTCGCGTGGCAAGGCTCAGGGGCCAATATACGATGATACGAATAATAGCAATATCCGATGGAAAGCGGGTCAATTATAGTTCCCAGGTCATGTGGCTACCGCACCGAATAATACATATTTCAGCTGAATCTCTCTAGATCCTCTAGAGCCTCATTCGCGAATTCAAAGGAATTGGAGCATGTGGTGTGGGCTCATGCGGGGGTTTCAACGGGCTTATACAATATAAATTGAGAGGAGTCAATAGTAGGGTGCGGGGGTAGGTGGATTTTAATATAGACACGTAAGTAAGCTCTCTGGAGTTTGGTAAGCTAAGATGGGGAGAGCCTAGGTGTACGTAGGTCAATATATGAGGTTGCCACCGGTGAGATTGCCTCGGATGACAAAAATAGCAACCCCGTGAACATGCCTTGGGGTATACATGGCTAGTCTAGCTGGGAATGGGGTAGATGCTGTAGAAAAGGATCACCGCGGAGCTAACAACAGGGTGGGCATTCTATTTGGTAGGAAGATTAATATGCACTATATATGGAAAATTTTTGATCAGGGGCGAAGTTGTTGACGTGGACTCATAAGTTGTATCGTCGACCTCGTCGTAGCCTCTTTAGGGCGGGAAGATGACGAAGACGGGGATGCTTGGCAGACCGTTTTGGAGTAGGATACGGGAAATCGACAAGAATGGAAAAGGTATGACAGATGTGTTCGAATACTTACGTAGCATACGCTAACATGGAGTAAATTATTCTCTTGATGGCAGAACTAGGAAAACTCGGAACCGCTTATTAGATTAGGTAACATGGTATACGTGCATCCTCGATGACTTACAGCTCCGACTAAGGGGTAGTGACCTGGTCACACATCAGGATGGCAGACTGCGGCGCTTGACAGGTACTAGTACCAAGAAGCGAGATATGTAGGTCCATAGCGCAGCCGCTGCTACGTAGTTGAATTCGACAGGGCAGTATCACAAATAATAGCAGAAGTAGTAGTAGCAGGTAGTTAGATGAGATTACTAGATACGGTTGGTGCGCGGAATACCATTTCGGGTCAGGTGAGTAAGGTCTCGACGGGTTCACCTGGCTAGACTCTTCCGTCTAGATTTCGATCGTGTGTTTTCCGACGGAGGAGAATTTTGTTGAACGTCAAGCATGATACCGACGTTGCACTCGTTTAGTAGTCTCCCCCAAAGCGCACGGCCTTTCGTCAAATTTCTTGCGCGGCTTCTTTGCAGATGTCGGGGGCGGTAACTGTCACGATCAGTTCCTAGTTTTTTTTTCTTCGCGCCAGCGACGAAGGAATTCGTTCGCGAAGCTGGTTGGTCGAGCCGAGACAGCCGTACCCGTGGTACGTAGCCTCATAGGTAAGCTGGCCCTGGAGACAGGGTCTATCTGTAGGTACTCCATGTTTGAAAAATTAGGTAGTTAATTTGCCCTGTGGGATCTGGGGAGCAGCAAGGCAGGCATGGGCTAGCGAGAGTCTGAGCGTGCCTAGCAGATGCACAGAAGATCATGTTACTCGATCTTCGAAGGTTGCCTTAGTACATTGGGTGTATGTAGCTCTTCTACGGTGCCATGGCAGTACTATAGAATGATGTGGTCATCTCTTTGCGTTGAAGAGGATAGATACCTATGCTTATCTATTTTGGAATTACCTGGTACGGAACAACTCCGACCGGTTGGGCTTGTTTAGTAAACTCACGATGGTGAAGAGTACATACTGAAGTTTTGATGAGCATTTGGGGTAGTTTGTAAACGAAATCTCGCCATAGGCTGGCGATGATATGAGTGTAATCAAATTCCCACCCCGCTAGATTAGAACATATCTTGGCATTGAATACATCACATAAATACAAGATATGAGAAAGTAAAGTAGGTAGTATAACTACCTCAGATAACTACCTATACATACAAGCATAGTAACTCTGGCTATTCGCGGGCCAGGGCTATGGGAGTAATAGCGGAGCTTGGAACAAACGGCCTCTAAATTTCTCAATTATCAAAGCTGGATTGTTCTAGCCTCGTGACTATATTTCGATCTTTGTCAGTCTGATTGACCGTTATGAGCGAGGTAAGCCGTTAGTTTTAATACGACTCTACCCTGACTACGAAATAACTAGACGTCACTCTGGCGACGTCCCGTGTTAGTTAATACTAATTATTACTTATATGTATGATATTGCTATTTCTCAAAGCGCTAGGGACGTTAGCCCTTCTAGAAGTCATGAAGGCTTAACTTGGAAGAAAGAGGATAAGTGCCGGGAGGATGAAACCACATAATAGCATTATTAAAGCTAGCAATTTTAATTTTCAAGCTACATTTCTCCCCACTGTCCGTCTTTTCAGCCCAGCCCGCGGGAGAAGCCGTTTGCGTTTGAGAAATCCTTCCCCCGCAGAAATGATCTACAGACGGTTTAGGACGATGCTAAGCCCGGTCCGAACTTATAAGTAAAGATTAAGTGTAAGGATATCTTTCTATGCGGCGTGCGGTTGGCGCAAGGCCGCCCGCGTTTTCAGCACATCTAGCACTATCACTTAGTATTCGGCCCGTTGGACGGATATGATCATGCAAGATGCAAGCTGCTGTCAACGCCAACAGCCGACGAGGCAGCAGTTATTACCTAGTCCTCCCACGCACTAAGGCTTGGTAAGTATTGGGAGGGATAGCTGGACGACCTAGCAGAGATGTTGTGGGGTAGGTAGGCAGGCATACGGGTATCCAAACACCATATGTGATAAGTTTCAGTTTGATCAATCTGGTTGACCTGGGGGAAAAAACCGGGCTCATTTCACGAGTCTTCCAGAATATTGCTAGATCTTCACGCCCGCTGTAGTAATCCGCAGTCTGCCTGAAGGGACCGGTCCACAGTTTAGATGAACCCGTCCTGTTGCAAACCCAAAGAGGCAAACCCTGAATGATTTCTCGGTCAGCCTCTTAGTTGCCCGTGCGTACCATAGTAGAGGGTGAGTGAAGCATTGCCCGGTAGCGAGAATTGATCGTCTCGTTCCTCCTACGCTAGCGGAGCGACAACGAGCAAGTACAGTACCTAGGTCGGCCGTAAAAGAGCACAACAGGATTCCAGAAAGGAAGGTCAGCCACCTTCGTAAATAGAGATAGTCATCCGCTTTTATATTGATGTAGTAGAAGAACTGGCTCTCGTGACTCAAGCGAGACGCCGTAAGCAAATCGGTTCGGGCCGCTAAATGACAACCAAGACCCTTGGTCAACTTTGATATATAGGATTTGGAGTATTCTTCACGTGTGCGTAGGAAACTTATTAAGCTAGCGCGCCGAGGAGCTGACGGGGTAGTTTGACTATAGCAATAGCATCCAATGACGGGTCGCGTATGGCATGAAGAGGTATGTATGGTCATTTCGGTGGTTAGCCTGTTCTTATACGAGTTGGAAACCCATAGTTGGGTATATTACATGTCGTTATAGCAAGATATAATGCAGTATAGTAGGCTATAAGACGTATGTATGGGTTGTATTTCGGGGATATCAGTATCTAAGTGTTTGAAGCTATAATGCTTTCTTCGACTAGTTACCTAGGTTGAGTACTAGTTACCTAGGTTGAGTACTAGTTACCTAGGTTGAGTAAATGTAGTTGTCCTGTATTGTTATGCACACATCTTAATACCTAATAATAGGCTTAGTGTACATCATTAATAATGAATAAAGGGTATTCCGGACAGAGATATAGTTGTTATATCTAAAGTGACACCGTAAATCAGGACGTATATCACATAATCATGATGAGGGGGTGAGTTTTGGCTGTACGTAGGGTTATCTGCATGGCCCATGTGCTATGTACAACCGGGCAGATTGAAGATGGGGTTGACATGGATTACCTAGCTACCTAATAATGGTAACAGGTTACAATTCTTTAATATCTACGGAATACGGTTAGAAGAAGCTAAGGGTCCAAGCTAAGTTATGTTTATACATAACTAACCAAAAGGCATAATTTATCTGCATTTAGATGTCCATAGGAAATTACATAGGACCTTGAGAAGACCGACGGATATGCGATTCTAAAAGATGCCGGCTTCATGTTGCTCATTTATGTCTTCAAACTTGAAAACAGGCGCTTATACCTAAGCACCTTAGGCTACGTAGGGATATATCATACCCACGCGTATGGATATACTTATACTTGATGTAGGTTAGGTAAGGTATCTATCTCCTTAATTAGGGCTACTAGTGTTAGCCGAATTGCTATGTAGTATCTAGGTATCGTCACCCCTCTGGATTGTATGTTATGGAGGTATCAGAGTATAGTGACCTAGTGTAATGTAAACACTCTTAATTTCCTATGTCGGATACATAGTGTTATAGCTGTATGAGCACGTTCATGTGGTAGAGATACGTACTTGTTAATTCACATTCTCTAAATCGTCCCCATGGAAATTTTCATGTTCCCTTTCATCCGACCCCTGCCACCCCAGATCTTCCCCAAAAACCGTACCCTTAAGTATTTTGTAACTATTCCTACAAGTCATTTTCCCTATGCTACAAGAAATCTATGCCTATTTCAGTTCATCGAGGTCACTGCACCTTAAGTCCAAGCCGAAGGACCCCTCGGAATACGGGTATTTGTACGTATTCTGGTAGACTATTTACGACCCTGGCTTAAGTGCGAAATCATGCTATGGCATCCTAGAAGAAGCGGGGATTTTGAGAATCTACCTACCGCAGAAGTATTTGCAGTCCCGAATTCCGTTGACATCAGCGCTTCGGCTATGCCAGCTATTGCTCGTATGAAGAGGCTCCATCCTATTTAGTCCGTATGGGGTTGGCATACTACATATGTAGCATGATGCTCAATGTCAGCTGTACATAACATACCGCTATGGACAGCCCGTTTGCACGGAAGATGGAATTGAACGGTCAACTTTGTGTACAGTATTGTACCGCGAGCTTCCAGAAGATGGGCTCCAATCAGGGGTTAGGTGAAAGGGCGCGAATACTACCCTTGCCCTATTGGTAAGTACATACCAATGCTATGCTGTACCCTTACCTAAACCACGATGGGAAGCAATTTTCTGGGGTTTTATTTTTTTGGCTGGCCTACACTCTACATACCATGTACGCTGGACCCTCTAGGCGGACTGGGATTCTTACTAGGGGCTCAACGGTTCTGCGCCGCTTCTGCAGGTGTGTACCATGTGGAGGAGACACCACTGTCAAATCCTCCATCTTTCCCGTCATAAAATATGATAAGCTCGCTGCCCCGTGCCTTGCAGACCCGTATACCCTCTCCCGTCATTTTTGTCCGAATCCTATTCCTCTGTACGGCGTCTTGGGTAAGTAAATACTTCCTTACCGAAGTCGTATGCTTCTCTAGGTCCCCGGTTACACGACTTCATACGAAAAGGTAACAGCATCGTCTAATACTTAAGCGAGACTGCTTGTCGTTGACTATACCGGAGAGGTGCCGGTGACCTGTTGGCTCGAAAGATGTCGCCGTCGTCGACGGGTGATTCGCCTCTTTCCGCCGGCGCAGCGAGCAATTCGGGGCGGCCTTTTCCCTTACCCTCGAGAGAGACATTCTCTATTGAGGTTCCCTCGCCGCAGCTTAACCCGGCCACCAACGGCTCAGCGCTAAAGTCTCCGACGGCCGTCAACAAGGCCCAGCGCACTGCAAGTTTCAGCCGGGAAGGAATATTAGGTTCGGCACAAAAAGCTCGGAACCTTTCTCAAACGTCTGAGATCCGTACTGAGCAAATCACCAATGGCATGTCGAAAGCATCTAGCGACGAAGGGGGAAACCCGCTAAAGAGGCGGAATACGGATGCGACTGTTGACTACCCTCGGAGACGAGCCACCATCGCGGTAGGTTAGATGGTATTAAAGGTTATTTAGGTGAGATTCTAATTAAAGTAAATCATAGTGCGAGGTTTGCCGTTCTCGGAAATCAAGATGTGACGGCACGAAACCAAAATGTAAGCTTTGTACGGAACTCGGGGCTGAGTGTATATATCGAGAGCCCGGGATCAAGCTTGACGCCGGCGACAAGCTCATTCTCGAGCGACTGAATCGAATCGAGAGCCTTCTTCAAATCAACCTGACAAACGGTCACCCGAACGCAATGCAGATCACCCACGATTCCCCGCCCATAAGTAACGGGACTGCTCTTAGCGGCGATAATGTCATGATTCAAAACTCATCCGGTAACTTTGTCTCTATTATACCGAGCGGTGGCTTAGGTACTTGGACAAGTCATCCCCAAGGTACTAACATCTCTACGATGCCTAAAGTTCACACCAACGCTGCGCTTCACCTGCTTCAATGGCCATTGATTCGGGATCTGATCGGACGACCGTACGACCCGCAGATTATTCTACAGCTCGAGATGGCTCGGGAGCCACTACATTCCTTGGCTAAGACGCCCTGTGTCGATTTATCAAATACTAATGCTTACATCGAAGCCTACTTCGAGAGAGTGAACGTATGGTATGCCTGCGTTAATCCTTTTACTTGGAGGAGCCATTATCGTACGGCGTTATCGACTGGATTTCGCGAAGGTCCAGAGAGCTGCATCGTGCTACTAGTACTTTCACTCGGCCAGGCAAGCTTGCGAGGTAGTATATCCAGGATTGTGCCTCAGGAGGACCCTCCGGGCCTGCAATACTTTACGGCTGCATGGTCACTCTTACCCGGCATGATGACTGCGAATAGCGTTCTGGCTGCTCAGTGTCATTTATTAGCCGCTGCTTATCTTTTCTACTTGGTACGGCCGCTGGAAGCGTGGAACTTGCTATGCACGGTGAGCAGCAAACTACAACTATTACTTATGACCCCGACTCGCGTACCGGAAGACCAAAGAGAACTCTTAGAACGAATTTACTGGAACGCTCTCCTTTTCGAAAGCGACCTTCTCGCGGAATTAGATTTACCTCATTCCGGAGTAGTTCAATTTGAGGAAAACGTTGGACTTCCCGGTGGATTTCAAGGAGAAGAATCCGAAGCAGTCGGTCGAGATGATCTCTGGTATTTCTTAGCTGAAATCGCCCTAAGAAGGCTCCTCAATCGAGTTAGCCAACTCATTTATTCCAAGGATTCCATGGCTTCAACTACGAGTCTAGAGCCTGTCGTCGCGGAGCTGGACTTTCAGCTTACGCAATGGTACGAAAGTCTCCCTTTGGCCCTTCAATTCCCGTTCACCCGTACGACTCTACCGGACCCGGTGCAAACGGTGCTACGATTACGTTTCTTTGCTTGCCGAACCATTATCTACCGTCCGTATATCTTGGCGGTGCTGGATAACGAACAGGCCGTATTAGACCCCTCAGTACGGGATAGCTGTCACAAGTGCCTCGAAGCCTCAATCAGGCAATTGGAGCACATATCTGCACAGTAAGTAGAATTCCCCTTTTATGATTGGACAATCTCCCTAGCCTCATGCTCTTATTCCCGGCTCTTCATATTCTTGACCCAATCTAACGATTTGACCGTAGTCACGCCGGCCATATGCCCTACCTCTGGCAGGGCGCTCTCTCTATCGTTTCGCAGACATTACTGGTTATGGGGGCTACCATGTCACCGTCTCTGTCTAACATACTATTAACACTCGTACCTCACCGTGAAGTCATAGATCAAATCATCAATGACGTAATTATGGACATCGAGAGGATGGCAATACTGGCGCCCAGCTTGAGTTTGGCTGCCGAGATCATCAAAGAGGCCGAGGTCCGCAGGCGAACATTCCTGAATGGTTGATAAACGGTCGAGCATGACGCAGTGTGCCAGTCCTGATGAGCATGTTATGATGGGTATGGCCGGTCCGAATGCTTTAGAGGTCACGACGATCGGATGTTATAGTCTGCATGCGAGCGTTAACTTTTACGATGTCATATCTACCCGCTGCCTGGGCCGGCCGGTTCGCGTATCTAGGAACGAGTGCAGGTACTTGCAGAGATTCCCGTTCAGCATTCTCGGCTATGCTCGAAATGTCTTGTCTCTATTGCACGAGGACTTCTCCCGGGGCATGCAAGCTGCGATACGACGCCCAATTAGGGAGGTTATGGTAACTAACTTGGTGCGACTAGCCACCGGATTCCTTTTCAGCCTTGTCGGGTCCCTAGGGATCAAGTCCCTCCGTGGCTGATTTCTTAGATGATTGACGAGCCCCTAGGAACAAGGCCGTTGAAAAAGGGCCTAGGGCGGCCAAAGTAGTAGACTGCAGCGCTTTGGCAGCACTGCGGTGCCCTGGGGTTGCATCCTGGGGGTGGACTGGTCCAGCGTGGTTGGCGGGGAAAACTCTTGGGTCTGGGCGATGGCTGGATGGCTGGGCTTTGCGGTCCGGATTCCCGATAACCCTGCTCACATACCTGTTCACATAATTTCCCCATCACCGAATATGCGATGGTGAAGGGTCGGATTCTACAACCGTCGCCAAATCTTTCGTGTTTCTAGAGTTGGAGAAATGTCCATGGACGTTTTCCTATACGTTGTATCTCGATCTGAGGACATGCGCGGCTATTCTCATCTTCCTATACTACCTTACCTTACCCTACTTAACACCCTACTACTATCCAGAACGGCATCATGAGTGCCGATGAAGTCATCGGCAAGGAGGAGGATCTTGAATCGAAGAAGACATAGCCAGCTGGCTGGCCCTTCCAACCCCCAACTCCCAGCCCCCCTAGCATCTCACATCCTTACATTGTATACCTATCCTTTAACTACTTACACTTGGTTGCAGCATGTATGTTTCTTGGTTGAGCATAACCAATGTGTACTATTCAACTCCCCAGCGGATGCAGTCTTGAAAGTGTTGTTCGGCGCTATCGGCGTTATTTCCAAGCGTCTTGGTCTACAGAGGCTGCATCGTCATCATGGTTAATTCAAAGGCAGGAATATGTAGCGGGAGATTATATCTCGCAGAGTGGCTCATACTTGATGGCGGGAGTTTACGAGGCAAATGACAAAAATTAATGAGTCGAGACAACCACGTCGTCATCTATACCCAATCGATTTTCAGATATATATAATATGAATACCTACTTCTATTTATACACTTACCCACTTGCTCGCCTTTATAGATATCGCGTGCTATTTTGAGAGATCTAACACACCTTATCGGACAGAGGGTACTCGTCATCTAGCACGTGGGAAGACATAAGCGAGATGCAATTGAGCGGCTTCATTAAGTACAGGTTAGGAGGTACCTAGGGTAGTCCAGATGTTTAACATATAAATGCCATCCCGGCATGTCATGTCAGCCACCACTATCTGCCAGGCTCACTTACATACATGCACTTTCTAGGAGGCTTTCGTTCCGCTAACAAGAAGCATTAGGTACATGGGGGGGGGGGCTCTAGAACAGGGAAGCATACTTCAAGAAATAGGTAAAATATAATAAGAATAAAGGATATAATAAGAATAAAGGAAGGAATAAAAATAAACAAATACCTAACCCCCCCCGATCCCGTGATGTCGAGGCCCTTTGCGGGGCTCCGCATTTGCCTACTTGCATGTGCCTTTCATGCACACCTACCTATATAATCTCCCTAACCTATAGGCCTCCAATTCCGGACCCTCCCCCGTTTCCCCTCCCCGGGAATTTGCCATACCGAAGCCTGTCATAGGGTAGACAGCCCAGCCTAGCCCACCTACCTACCTACCTGCCTGCGGTATTTCGCTGTCAGCAGGGAACGGGGACGGAGAAGGATTCGAACGAGAAAAATCGCGGTGTGCGACAACCAAGGGCACCGCAGCTCCTTCGGAGATTTCTTTCCTCTTTCATAGGTACGCGGGACTGCGGGTTTAGCGGCAGGCCCTGCCAGGAACCACCCCCTCCCCGGTCCGTCGGCCGTCCTCGAATAGGGTACCTAGGTGGCTTTGCCGGCATCCAGCTTGGCAGTTGGGCTACATACATACATAACATACCTACCTACACTAATGTAGGTTTCTACATACATAGTACATTAGTAAACTTGTAGGCGTCCATAAAGTATCTAGCACGGATATACTGTGATGAACTAGGAAGGAAAAAGAAGTAGGGGTGCAGAGACAAGCTATACATTGGTTTCATATAGTTAGTAAGGTGACGGGTAACTATTGACAATAAAAATATCACTGGAGTTTTATCATCTGAAGATTTTGGTAAGAGTGTTTAAAAGAGAGGAGTCAGTTAATAATTACCATGACAGTGGTGAAATTGAAAGCTAGAGACATTTCTCATCCGTGTCCTCAGAATTTATGTTATGACTTCCACGTATGAATAGCGATATGATATAATTTATTATTACCATCTAGACGCGCTATTGGCTTGTGCCCGACAGGCACAGCTAAAATAACTACCTCAGAAACTAACGAAAGCTAACATCGCTACATTAAGCATCCTTGCTCCTCCATTTCTAGTGAACGTGATCCGCTGAGGAGTATACCATATTTATCACTTAGTCATGTAAATAGTAAAAGAACCCCCTTGGTAAGCTATCCGCCTCGTGAGAGAATGACACATGGGCCGTGTCAAATAAAATCTTCATTGCGTCAAGCTGTCGGGGACCGAGACAGCATTTTACAACGGCGGGAATGTACCGAACGTGCTTTAGACTAGGCAACAACCCTCTGAGAAGCTCGGAGACGAACGTAGTAGAAAAAGCCATTATGAAATCCTCTTTCCGAGTGAAGCCACTTTCTAGATTCCCCCACATCTCGACCGCGTCAAGCGAGATGAGATTCGGTGGAAGTTTTTGAAGTATCCTGGTGTCATGTGTATTGGTTTGGATCCCAGTTATAAGTGGTATTTCAGTCGTTAGTGTTTCAAGCTTCTCGAGTTGAGGCAAGCAGTCAAGAACCTGAGACGGCCCAAGCTGGCCTAGAAACCAAGTGTTTTGGCAGGTCCTTAACTCTAACACCTTTAAAGTACTGGCCACTTTTACTAGTGCGTGGTTGAGATCTCTGCCTGTCGACGGTAGAGGACGGTGTAAATCACGAGACTTCGCCACGATCAACGAGAAACTCTCCAGTTTAGCAGCAGAGTTGAAGATACGGAATATTGTTTCGGCATCGACTACAAGATCCGTAGTGAGTGGCGATTCTTCCCAAATATGCTAGAGATGGGTCGAGCGACGGGCTTGGGCTGGTACTCACCGCAGGTTACTAGCTTCAGCTCCCTTATTCTTCCAATCCACGAATTGTCACGACCTGCTGGGAAGGTAAGATATCCGTATTGATACCAGACATGGAGTCGATGGACCCCTCCGATTTCAAGAAGCTCTGTTGCTATTTCCATGCTGGACCCAGAGAAGGATCTAGAAAAGGCGAGCTGTTGAATATACAGCGTCAGTAGCTGAGGAATAATGCTATACCTGCTTTGCATCGTCGCTTGGCGTAGTAAGTAATCTAGTGTCTGGTAACGACTACTGTCGTACCAGCGTAGGAGTAGTCTAAGGTTGTAAGATAGACCGATAAGAACCGCTAAGAACTTTAGGGTCAATGTAGATAACTAGGCCACCCGGATATTATATTGATCTAAATGAGCCCAGTGCATTATAAATATTTGACGGTCTGAGAGGTCATCCTCGGATGGCAAGCTGGAAAGGAGGGCTTGTATATTGCTACAGCCCCTGAAATTAGTATATGTTTCTATAACGTATCAGGGTTATTATACAAGCATCATAACCCCTTCAGAACCGACAACTTGACCGATATATATATAAAGAACCCTAGGGAAAAATAGAAAAAGTGAAAACAAGTCTAAATGTTACTCACCTGGTTACTTCGCGTTCTATGTTATCTGGGATTCCCCAGTCGTGGGGCTTCAAACTCCCGGGGCAAATTATATTTTCGATATGTTTACAGTAATCCTCCTTCGAAAGCAGAGTCCGCACTAACATTATTAAACTCCTTGGGCCGCCATAGGCGAGGGCGCGGAGATAATCATCATAGTCCCGAGAGTCGATGAAAAAAATGACCGTCTGATAAAGGAGCGGCGTTGCAAGGTCGTTGAAGAGACTGGAGGTAAGACATAGATTATAGAGGACTTTGCGGTTTACTAGGAACTCGGGTGCGGGTAGTGTGGAGGTTACGTCTTGGATTGGGAGTCGGAAACACTCGACGATATTTAATAAAAGCTCGGTAGGTAGTAAATGACTATAACGAAGCTGTTGAAGTTGGCCGCACAGTTGATCAATAGCACCGTCATCTCTCTCCTTCGGGGACTGAACGTCGGGGGTTTGTGTCGGATTCCTCGCCATCACTACTATTGGAACGTATGATATAATAAACAACACCTAACTCTGCGAATGGAGATAGACTGGGTGGCCGCGCGACTTGTCTTGATCGATTCAGGGCATAGTTCAAGAAATTAGGGGGGAAATGACGAATGTAGGTAGAGAGGTTGCTGGATCTTCCCGTCTAAAACTAGCTCTTGAGGCGCCACATAGGGCTCTTTCCCAGCACGTAACTTTACTCTCGAATTTCAGTAAGAATGGGCTGTAGTTAATAACATGATGGCAAGTGCCGTGCTGTTCCTTGGAAACATCTTATGTAAAGAACCTGGATGGATAAGGCATAGGTGCATAAACTGTTAATGCGGACTTGTATATGGAAAATCCATATTAAATAGGTACATATCGCTAATGTCAATGCCGATTTCGCCATGCTACGGTTGACGAGCAATACAATGATGCCGTTATGGAATACTGCGGTCCCGTAGAGAAATACTGATGTGTGGTGGATAGTCACGCCGTTCTCTCGGAGCGTCTCCTTGAGTACTGAGGCAGTTAATTGCGATGAGAGGGAAAAAGGCCTAGGATATTGAAAGGACTAATGGTCAGGCCACTCTCAAGCACATATTTTAGGTTAGACCATCAGCTTTTCGCCTTGGGAATAGCTTTCTAAGTCCGCTGCCGAACCTGGAACCCGTGTGCTTGATAGTATGGTCTATCGACATTTTACGAGTTGCTTGTAGAGAAGTAGGAGGAAGGGGGGTAGCTAGCTGCTCATTGTTCGGCAAATGCGTCTGACTCTGTTTGGTCATACTTTTCTCAACTCTTCGACGTCTCGGCCCCTGTTCTGTGCCCCGGCGTGGTACTAACAATTCTGGGAAACGGAATTCAAATCCATCCTCGATAAATCCTTGAGATGATTGGCTCTCGCTACCATTAGCTTTAACCCTTTCATCTTTCGCTTCTTGGTTCTCAGTTAATTCGATACCGATACGCTCTTCATCACCACAGACCACGACATACCACCGGATACTCTCTTTTCTTTGCAGTTGATCGCGAAGTTTCTCAAACCATCCTGCTTTCTTGTTGCCGTATGTATTTACCTTATGGCAAGTTTCCTCACTCATGCCGCTCATGGGCTTGTAAGGTTCCGTCTTCATCCGCGTCTCGTATCGACTTATTTCTTCTGCAACTGAAATCGAAGTGTCTATGCGTACCACATAATCTGCCACATATGCCCATTGTCCGCTTACGGTGGTCAAATCTGACGGATCAAATTCTTCCAAAAACTTCACGATAGACCAATCATTGAACGGTATGTCGTCGTCGTTAGGATCTGGTAGTTCCGACGCTGGAAATATAGTTAACTTGTCGCGTTGCCTGGTCGTCGGTAGCTGCTCTGAGGCTTTGCTGCGACTAGACAGTTTGCTCCGTCGACTGCCATTTCTGTTCTTGTTATTTTCAAATTGGGCAACCTCCTCCTTGTACCCTTGGCCGCTGCATGGACGTGTGCGTGAATAGGCGTGTCCATTTATTGCTGGGAAGTCATTGCGAATGTGATGGGGCGAGGGGCTTAGATTTTGTGCCAGACGGGGACAAGGAGGTAGGAAGTCGAATAGCTCGTAGAATTGGTTAAGGAGGGCGACGGGACTCTGCCGCGCTATAATCCATTCCGACGCGACGTCGTCAACGTTCTGGATAACAACGAAATATCGTATGCTTGGGCGATGCCAGCGAAATCCGTGGCACAGATACGTCGGCATTATGTGGTTACAAGTCTCCTAGCTAGTGTGGATCGAGTAGCAGGGCATTACAGTAGTGCGTCCTGTATGTACGTGCAAAAGGCGGAGGGTAACCACCCGGAATCCTGGTCTGTGGGGGAAGAGACAGGGGGGACCCTGAATTGGGAGAACGTGAATGTGAATGGTCAAACGGCTTTTTTCTTTACTGCTCAACCACGTCTAACGAGATCGTCATATCAAGCACAACAAGCCAGAAGGATGTTGTCTTTAAACCTACAATCATCGGACCCCTTCGGGAAAAGGGAAATATAAGATGGTCGGTCAAAGGTTTAGCGAACAAAAGTTAGCAAGCCTAGTACTCGAACAATTAGACGCAAGACAGTCACAACTGGATAATAGCCTGTCAGATCGGATCACCGCTAACCTGACTTAGGAATTCAGGGTAAAAGCGAAAGGTGTTGTAGAGTCTTTACTCACGTTATATATTAATAGGTAGTAATTTATATGGTCCCAAAATGTCAAGGAGATATCGGCTGTTAGTGTTTGCAGAACTGGCAAAGCTGGGGTGAAAAAGGCTCATACAGATAGGTACCTAATCATATGTCATCTTTCCCAACTCAAGTTGCATTTGTTGCAAGAGCCGGTCGGTTTTACGATAGGAAGCTCGATTATGGGTCCGTCGTGTCGCGAGTCGGTAACCTATCTATATGGCGCCAGACTCTTTCTCTTTGAGCCTCATCTGTCTTAACGTCATAGCAAAGAACTTGATACAGTCTTATATCGAAGTACTCTCTGATTGGTATTTTCCTTCTTTTAAATATTCATCATTAAGTTTGCGTATAAGCCTATCACATATGCTTAGTCGTACCTAGCTAGATGGCTTCGATCGGGTTCCCCCCCCTTTCGAGAGAGTGAAGTCCGGTTTGTTTGAGCTCTAGCCCACCCAATTTAACGGTCATATAGCGGTATCCCACGTCGCAACCCCGCCCCGAACGTGTCTTCAACTACTCAGTACCTCCGTCTATGTTCGTAGATATAGTTGTACTATATCGGTTTTCAATGTATATTGGTCTTGATAATATCCTTAAAGAGGGGACTCGAATTTACGTGGCTCTTATTCCAAGTCATCGATGCTGAACCCGTTCAACGATATATTCTTTAAAAGCGTAAAAAGCCCTTAGCCAACACACATATACTTAAACCAAACGAACTGCCTCATTAACACGTTTTGGCTTCCTCTATGTCTTTGACATACTATTAATAATGCTTCTTGGTGAATTATATGCCAAGACACATATAGAGCTCAGTGTTCCTGTCCGGGAGTGGTAGATACCTTGTTTAAGAAAGCGAACCCCGATTTTAATCGACTCTTGGGGAGTTGCTTTGGTATCTGATCAGTTTTCGTGTACATGTCTTACGAAATGACACTAAGAATTAAGAATAGCCAATGATATTAAAGGGAACTTCCCGATTTGGTCTTGATACAACGATTTACTAGCCTAGTTGATGCAGTTGTAGTTGATCTGTAAAGTCACCAACCGCATGCCTCATAAGCTAAACTATAATACGTCTTACAGTGTATAGCTTATCATCAGTCAGTACCGTACCTTATCGGCCTCTTTTTCCGTTGCGGCGTGACTGAATGGGGCTTTCGCACATTCGCTGCAACAGGAAAGCTGCGCCGGGCTTACGGAGGAGAGACCTGAGGACCCGGCGCGCCATCCTAAATAGTTAAGTGGAAGAGTCGGGCCCCACAGAAGCCGTAAGACTAGTGTATACAATAAAATCTAACGTCATGGTGTAATAGACATGGATTCATTGCCCCTCAGCTCTCTAACCCCTCATCGCGAACTCAATCACTAAAACTGTCGGTGGAGAAGCTTCAAAGTGAAATTCAACGCCTTCTGTGGTATATAATTGAACCCTTTCACCTCCTTGGACGTGTCACCCAGACTCTTTTCTCCTTAATATTAAAAAACAACCTACCAATTCCTTGTTAATTATGGCAACGAAAATACCCACCGTAAAACTGGCCTCTGGCTATGTACGTGACCCCCCTCTGCTTCTGTGGGCTGAGGCTTATAGGAATAGGAAATGCCCATAGTTGGCTTTGGTATTTGGAAGGTACCGAACGATACCTGCGCTGATCAAGGTATGTCTCCTGTAGTCTTTAAAAAATTGTTCCACATGTAGGTCCATCGGTCGCTGACACCTGACTCGCTACTCGGTAGTCTACAATGCTATTAAGTTAGGCTATAGACACATCGATGGCGCTTGGGACTACACGAACAGCGCCGAGGCTGGTAAGGGTGTACGGAGAGCCATCGAAGAGGGTATCGTGAAGCGAGAAGACATGTTCATTACTTCCAAGTTATGGAACAATTACCACGCTCGCGAACATGCGTTCGAGATGGCTAGGCTGGAGAACGAGGCGTGGGGTCTGGGATACTTGGACCTATTCTTGATCCACTTCCCCATCGCGCAACAGTTTATCCCCTTCGACAAGATCCGCTTTCCCTGCTTCTGGTCCGATAAAGAGCAGACCAAGGTTACTCCGCTGGCAAAGGTGCCAATCTCAGAGACCTGGAAGGCTCTGGAGGATATGGTTCGGACTAAGGAGAACCCCAATGGCTTCTTCAGGAGTATCGGCATATCAAACTTTCAGCCTCAGCTAATCTACGACTTGCTGTCGTATGCGAAGATCCATCCGAGTGTCTTGCAGATCGAGCATCACCCGTACCTAACGCAGCCCGGCCTTATCGCCCTAGCGCAAGAAAACAACATTGCCGTAACCGGTTACTCGACATTTGGCCCGCAGAGCTTCATCGAGTTGGGCAATGCTACGGCCAAGAAGGTTAAGCCTCTATTCGAGACGGATGTAGTGAAGAGCGTCGCAGCGAAGCACGGCAAGTCTCCCGGACAGGTTCTACTTCGATGGTGTACTCAACGCAACATCATTGTCATCCCTAAATCGAACAATGTCGAGCGGCTGAAGCAGAACCTGGACTGCTGCTCTTTCGACCTGAGCGACGATGAGATTAAGCAAATTTCTTCTTTGAACATTAACCTGCGATTCAACGACCCTGCTGCTCTAGGAAGTAGTAGGATATTCGGTTAAATACGGTATAATACCATTTAGATGGTTTAGAAACTTTAAAATAATAGATTGCCTAATTCCTTGTTCTTCCTTGTTCTTCGCGGAGACATTAAATAATCCCAATACGTAATGAATGGAATAAAGGTAAAAATAAAACGCCACAGTTCAGCACCGCCATACGGATCCGCACCGCCACAACCATATCCAATTAATTAATCAAGTGCCTGAAGGCGCGTCGCTTTCCATGTCATTGTCGCGTCTCTTGTGGCCTCGCTTCACAGTGAAGCTTCACCAATTCCTTTAATTAAGCAATAATATGGCCCTCCCACTACCACCTGGCCTTGTGCCAACCGAAGTAGCTTTCCTCTGCGAGATGGAAATGGTTACAGTCGTTCCTCGCCAAAGACTCGAGTCAATTCCGTTACTTAGTGTAAATAATCCAATTATTTCAATTATTTCAAATAATTTAACCCCACCACCCCGCCATCGCCATCGTCATCGCCATCATCAAGCAGCTCTACTAACAACACACAATCCCATTATATAGGGCAAAACTCCAGCTTTACGTCCACCGCATCGCGCCCAGCTTCCCCTATGGCTTGCGATTTTACTTAAGAAGCAACGGCGCGCGAATATCGTCGCACCGCCTTGGCTATATCCGGATTCGCTCAAGGATATCATCAATCACGAGACCAACATCGACCCCGTAGCATTCTCCCCACCCCCACCACCGCCCACGAGGTCCGATGGCATGGGTGGCGCGAGACCATACGCGCAATCTTCGTTTGAGTTGAAGCCGGGGGAAATGTTACTGTCGCCGCCCTTTCTCCCCTCGTGTACACAGGAGGCGCCTTCAGGCTACCTACCCTACCACTGGCTGGAGCTTTCAGAGACTCTGCTTGCGCACGCCGCTGACGATATACCTAACGCCGCCGAGGTTCGAACGTTACTGCGGGATCTACAAGAGGTGCGTGCGGCGAAAATGCGCAGTAGTACGGTACATCTAGAAGGCGGTGGTGGTGTACTCAAGTTGCGAGGTGTCGGAGCAATGGAACTGGCTGAAAGCAGGGGGTTTGTGTTAGGCGTCGTCGAAGGTGTGAGGAAGCTAGGCGCGAGTGCTGAGGCGAGTAGGAGGGAAGAGGAAGAAGAAAGGGCTAATGGTGAAGGAGCCGAGGATAGCGACGAGGAGATGGGCTTCTAGACACGAAATAAACGACGCATATGAGACATGGTACAGCATTGCATACGGCTCTAAAATTACGGCATATCACATAGCATCGGACCGGCGTTTGATCCCTTCATCAAACCGGGAAACATTTTGAAATATATTTACATATACCTAACCTATATATACCCCCATTTCTACCTTTTCCCAAGCAATACGCCTATGTTTCGCACGTTACGCTAAACCAATGAATTAATCAAAAATATAATTTGGTATCCTTACAACTTTGCCATCCGCCATATGCCTCCATCGCAACTTATCCCCCAGCCGTTCCGCGTTATGGAAATATTGGCTCATACGATTCTCCGCAGCCCAGTTCAGCGGGTCTGGTTGCGGTATCGCATCCGGATCGACCGTTGTCTCCATTAACGAATATAGACACAGCAACCAAAAGCCTACCTGCAGGGCGATAATCAGTATGTCTGCTACGGCGTGCATGACCCGGTATAGTTCATTGTCCACCGTGCGCAGAAAAAAGAGGAGAACGGAGAGCGCATGCTGGCGTATGACCGCGGATAGCTCTACGATGTAATTGTACGTGATGCGGTGTGCCAGCTCAGCTAGCACGGAAAAGACCACTCGCAAGATATCCGCTATTCGCTGTGAGAATATCACGATGGGCTCGGATTTCTCATCCAAAAATCCCAGCAGGAGCTGGAGGTACGTCGTTACGATGAGGTGGAGGGCAGCAAAAAGGCGTCTGTAGAACGGCAAATAGTTCCGTTCCCATATCGGCGGGAGCCACTCCATAAAGAGCTCTCGGATGTTTATCCGTAAACGCATGATGGTAGATTCGAATGTGCGCTGAAACGTGTCGGCTCTGATATCGTGGGATTCGTCCAGGTTGTTCCTTAGAAGTCCAGCTAAGGAATAAACAGACTACTTCTTAGTGATAGAGAAAGATGTATGCCTGTTGAGAAGCTAAAAGTAGAGACCTTACGAATGATAGGGTACAGCACAGCTTGAGTGTCAGGAGAGTAATAGAAGAGTAAGCATCGCTACGAGAAATATATTCGAAGCCCTTGGTATTGAATAGAATTGAGTTCTAAGGAGATTCGACTCTGACGTCGAAATCCCTTTAGTTACTTGTCCGGTTTGTTTATGTTAATTCATTATCTTGCTGTCGAAGTTACAAGGTCAATATCCAACCCTCGTGTATCACTATTGTTTGCTTCCTTGGTACCTATTTTCCTTGTGCAAGGAGCCTTTGATACCTTTTGTTTGGCTAGGTGATAATAGCATTGTCGCCTGTCCCCTTTGAGTTTCACCTTGTCATAAGCTGAGTCGCCTTTGCATAGAACAAGAGGCTCTTCTATTTAATTTACGATGTGAAAGGAGATCATGTCAAAGTATCACACATGATCAGCTACTGATAATTGATAATCTACTGCCCTGGAGTAACCTTAGTTGAACAAAGACTTGGCTGGGCTAGAGTGTGCTTGCGTGTAATAGTACCCCTATATGTGTAAGATTATTCAAATTTCAGCATAGCAGCTCGGACGTGTAATATACACATCGGAATATTGTTAACCACGCTCTACTTATTGAGTAGAAAGGCTTGCCATAACTGGATATGATCAATATGCTTGCTATATGAATGCTAAAATGCTAATGAAGAACCTTTGGTAGTATTAAATACCATAAACTCACAACACCATCAATTCCGAATATCATATATTGACGATGCATGTCACTCAACTTTAGCTAGATGCTTATATACAGATGCCTGCTATTACTCAGTTCAACAGGCTATGAATCACTCATTCGCATGCGCATCATTGTAGTAATGGATCTGTGGCTTTGTTAGTATGCTACTTTCTGTATTACAGACGGGCGAATTAAGATCCCGGGAGAGAACAAAGATATCTCTTACAGTCTGATCAGAGCATCCACTGGGTGTTTGATAGCCGTAAGCGCCGGTGTTGATAAATAGCGCCTGGTCTTTACAGACAAGCCAAGCAGCTAGGTTCTGACGGTTGATGTCCGGTACACTCCAAGCAAGGGCGTCTCCTTGGAAGACAAAAGTGCCAAATGTATTCTCGGTCGTGTTAAACGAGGTGGCGAGTGTTCGCGGCGGGTTCGCTAGGTCTGCTGGCTTCTCGACGTGTAAATATAGCGGCGCCCCCCCTTCGCCCGTGTTGGCCACCAGCTGTCCATCCTTGACATTGTACTGCCCCGCCGTCTTGTAGCTCTCTAGTATGGCCGTGCCTGGCGCATTACCTGGCTTTGTCTGGAGGTATTTGTGAAAATTGGGTGAGGCCACCGCGCGAACCCAGTACCATCCCGACTGTAGTGTCGTGCCAGGTCCCGATGACTGCCGCGGAGCTACGGGACTGGCCGAGGTGACTGCGGTAAGGAGCGCAACTGCAAAGGGTTGGAATAGCATCATGAATAATGCTGCCTTTAAGATATGTAAATGACCCTTTGCTAGAAAGCACTTTTGATAATAGATACGGGCACGATGTTGGAAGAGATTCGACAGCTAGAAGACAGGGATGTCAAGTTACATTACCAAAGTGCTGGAGGTAGGTGGTATTTATTCTGGCAATGATTATCCCGCCTTAGGTTCATCAGGAACACACTCAAGTCTTCCGGTGGATGAGCTTGTATAATGTGCAATATAGCTTCCGTGTTACTACGTCGGGTACGGAAAGCGTGGGAGACTAAGTGAAGTCGTGGTCGCGAAATTATTTAGCCTAAGCTCAAGATCGGCAAATATACCATACGTAGAAAACCTCCGTGGAGGAAGATCCAGACTAGCTTGCATTAAAATATCTAGATGATGCCATGTCTCTAACCTAGCTTATTGTTAGCTAAGCCTCTCAATGGTGTGCTTATGCTCTGGCGAGGAAGAGAAATAAAGATACGGTGTGCTGGAAGTCATATTAGAGATGATTGATTGAAAGCCCATATGGGCGGAGTGAAGTCGGGGGCCGCTATTTTAATTTATAAAGAAGCAAAAGCACATGGGATACTCACATGGTGAAAATTAAAAGAAAAACAGGCTTACTCCTTTGACGACAAGTCATGGCAACACGATATTACCTTAGGTATCCGGTTATGGAATTTATCGTTAGGCACTCCCCGTGACAGATTCCGGGTAACACCACATCTTTTACCCATATATCTTCGTGGCTGTGGTAGAAGTATTTTGACTTATAATAGTAGGTAATCGGGTTGTGATTATTAGTTTGGCTCACCGTCCCTCGCTTCTCCCAAGATACACGTTTGCAGCCCCCTCGATGTCAAGTCTTGTAGAATTAAAGACTCGACGATGCGGCTCCTTTGGCGGGCCCACCAAGATGTCGAGCTGGTAAGCAAAATACGTGCGGCTTGATAAAAGTGGTGGAGGATGACCAGAGCCCTGGAGTCGTGCTGAAGAGCAAGCTCACGGAAGACTACGCTACAAAGAACAGGGAAAGTAAAGAAACAACGTTCAATGTCAGGCTGAAGGCGCATTAACCTCTGGCATGGCGGGTGTCCACTAGAGGTAGATATGGACGCTAGGGAGAAGAGAAGAGATAGTCTCTTAGCAATGCGCTCAAAAGCCATCCGCTGGGGGGTCGCGACGTGTTGCGGCGACCCCGATGTTATCTCGGTGCCAGCTACGTCTATATGTAAACCTAAGTGCTGTTCCTCTTGGGGCGCCTTGTCATTATAAGGGTAATGTGTCGACGTTTGGAAAGCTGCGCACGTATAGTTTAGCTTTGCCATAGTGCAAGTATAGTTCGTCACCTTCTCTCGATCGGCAGAAATATTGAGATTCGGAGGAGCTGACGACTGTTCTTGCGCCTCTCCTTGCTTCTCAGATAATTGTGGCTGATAGCGAGGATCATCCCAGATTGCCATGAAGTAGTTGACAAATCTATAGGGGTTGTCTCCATATTGCAGGATGGTTTCTTCTATCGCAGCCTTTGGACTGTAAATACTTGCAGAAAGGAACACACTGTCGCTACCCCAGAGGATTAGGTATGCCTCAGAAAGTATACCTCGTACTCCGGAGCTTAGCTGGAAGAGGGGGTCTTGTGAAAGGCGCATGATCAAATTGTCATGTCCTTTGTAGTTTGGAAACTGGTCCCGCTCCTCAAGGAACTCTACATGACTCCACGAAATGTAGTGCATGATGACAGAAGTTGCTATCAGAGCTTCGATGTTCTGGGCCGTGACAGGATTGGACAGCTTTCCTCTAAAGAGCGAGGCCGACTTTCCTAATAGTTGGAGAGCGACACGAGAATAGCGAGGAACTTGAGGTCGTAGGGTAGAGATGTGGGTGGCCGCAAGACAGAGAATCGTACACATGATGTAGGGTTCCTATTATAACCGCCTTAGTTAATGCAATGCTGATGCATCTGTCACGGCTCCCCTCTAATCCCTATTTATAATGATATACGGACAGAGAGGAGGGACATGGGGAAGAGATTGCCACACCTGGAATGACCACGGAAGAACGTGCGGCCAGATTTCAGAGAAGGCGAGGGTGTTCATAATATCCCTTTGAAAATGATAGAATAGCTCTAAATGTAGTAAATTGATCTTGGTGTCATCCGAAACAGGATGACTAGTAGGTTGAGAAATGCATGGACTCAACCTGTTGTTATTTTTGTATATATCAGCTGTTGAGTGGATGCATCTTTCACTCCTCTTCAAACAGTTCGAACAGGGGGACTGCTCGTCACACTGCAGAATCACATGTTAATTACATATCGTCCTAATAGGTATTAAACCAGTGTACTACTAACCTTAACTCTTCGCCGTTTGCAAGCGAGACATCCATGGCGGCTCTTGTGATGCGGACGCTTCTTTCCTCTCTGATTCGACGGGGAGCCGGTCTCTATTGGAGGTCTATCGTTTGTGATAAACACAAAACCGCCGCTGTGGGCCGTCCGAGTTGCTTCTGCCCTATCTTCCATAATGATTGGCGGTATAAAATACTATGAATATGGGTTTAGGAGGTATTGGTGTTGCGTTATTTCTCTAGGATGTACCTAACCTTCAGTATGTTAGGTATTTCGCTATTTGTGCACGGGCCACTACCGAGGGGGGATAGTACACAGAGAGGAAGAGCTGGAAGGTTACCATAATGCTGGGACTGCACGTAATCAAAATTATGACCAATAGGGGAGGAGTGGACCTGCTTGATCGTTCTCTTTGAGGAAATAAACGAAATCGAGCCCCACCAGGCGGTCCCGCCCCGCTCCGTACCACCTCGTTCCCCTTCGAGAAGTAAACGAAGGCACGGAGACTGTTCCATACATGTTATCTAGGATACCTTCTGTAATATTTTGATGATATTGATGTTTTGGTAGAATTCTACACTATGTATAAGGTACTCATTTCTTTTATAAATATAGCCATATACCTTCCTCCTTCCAGAAGACATAAGCCCTCAGCACCTCTCCTTTCACTAGATTTCATTTATCAAGCATGAAAACCACTTAATTGATCACCACGATGTCTCTATCTAACCTTAATACCCCCGTCCCGGGTATTCCTTACTTTACACCGCAACATCTACACTCGCCGGGCACTCCAAAGGAGCTCTCCTCAAAGATACCCACCTTATTCAGACCACTCCGAATTCGCGGGGTCACTCTTCGCAACCGTATCGTGGTTTCACCCATGTGCCAATACTCCGCGGCGCCATCTGGACCTGAAATTGGTTCTCTAACGGATTGGCATGTTGTAACACTGGGCCATTATGCTATCAAAGGAGCAACTCTCGTTTTCGTTGAAGCTACAAGCGTTCAACCTAATGGGAGGATTTCGCCAAATTGCCCTGGCTTATGGGATGATGCGCAAATCAAAGGCTTGAGACGAGTTGCCGACTTTGTCAGATCTCAAGGTGCTCTTACAGGCATACAACTAGCGCATGCTGGCCGCAAGAGTAGTACCGCCGCACCTTGGGTATCTACGGTCCTCGGCAGAAAGTCCAAGAGAGCTGACGAAGATATCGGCGGTTGGCCAAACGACGTGAAGGGTCCTTCTGGTGGTGAAAGCCAGACTTGGGATGGCTTTTTTGATAGCGAGCAGAGCAGGTTCTGGCCTCCCAAAGCCTTGACAATGCAAGAAATTAAAGAGGTCGTTCAAGATTTTGCGAAAGCAGCAGAGAGGAGTGTGAAGGCTGGAATTGACGTGATCGAGATCCATGCTGCACACGGGTATCTTCTACACCAATTCCTGTCGCCAATCTCTAACCGAAGGACGGATGAATACGGCGGCAGTTTTGAAAACAGGACAAGACTTCTTTTTGAAGTCATAGAAGCTATCAGGAATGTTATCCCAGCAAGTATGCCGCTTTTCCTTCGCATGTCAACAACCGAATTTCTAGAAGATACCGACTTAGGTAAGGAACTAGGGTCGTGGGACGTTGAATCAACGATCAAGGTAGCGAGGCAACTTCCTGCTCTAGGCGTTGACCTGCTGGATGTTAGCAGCGGCGGCAACAATCCCGGTCAGCGTATTGACGGAGTTAACGTCAAGAACTGTCATGTCAAGATCGCCGGGTGTATCAGAAACGCCGTGAATGCTGATGGTTTAAAACTTCTAATCGGTGCTGTTGGCCTAATTACCGAAGCAGAACAGGCAAGAGACATCGTCGAGAGTACCGACACTAGTGTGCAGCTCAAGGGTGCTATTGATGAGGAGGCTAGGGCGGCGAAAGAGATGACCAACGCAAAGGATGGCAAAGTGCCCATGGCCGATGTTATTTTGGTCGGCAGGCAGTTCCTCAGGGAATCGGATTGGGTGTTAAAGGTTGCGTGGAAGTTAGGCCTAGATGTCTGGTGGCCAAATCAGTTTATGAGAGCTTCATATTCCGCGACGATGTAAGTAAGTGGTTTAAAGATAGAGTAGAACTTGCCTTGAGTATTCATCCACTTAGCTTTCTATGACTGCCTAGCGTTGCATCGTGCCTTTACCCGAGGTGTTAACGAGTATGACCGTAATACAATAAGATAAAGCGTACCTTTGTAACCGCCTCGCTAGCATTTTCGTTGATGTGTCGGTTGGTGGTACTGAAGGAAGTACTCTAAAACTAGCCCCTTGTTATCGACGCCGCGAAAGCCGATGTTTACAAGAATATCTCCTCGCTTCGCACCTAAACGTTAGTTAACCCGGAACATGGAGGGAGTTCTTGGAACTTCGGGTGTTCTGTTATATCTAGGTAGGTAGTCTCATGGCATAGGAATAATTAAGGAGAAAAGCATAAAATATCACTTTAATGTAGTTGACTCTACGGGCTGCATCAATAGTTATAGGTAGGCAGAAGTAAGTATATTCTCAGGGGTCGCCTGGTAAACTACCTATCTGTTCCCGTCCATAATGACCTCCTACTGCAATGCCCTAGGCAAATCAGAAATCCTCTGGTGCCCCTCGCGATCCACAGACCAACAGCCTCAAAGCTTAAGAGGCGACTTGTTGTTCCGACCTTGATCATCCCGATTGCGATTCCCCTCAGTGGACTGGCTTGGGAGCTGGCTTGGGATTCGGATGTGGCCTCGGGGTTGGCTTTGGTGGCCTTGGATTCGGCATACGAGGCTCGGCGTTACAATTGCCCCTGAATCTACCCATGGTGTTGGTACTAGTCATGGTGCCGGTATTGGTCATGATGCTGGTGCTGGTCAAGACTCTGAAGAGTGGTCTAGTTTTGGATGCGAAAAGTTTCGTCGTTCTGGTAATGCTCGAACTCGGAATTGAGGTAGGTGGTAGAGTTAGGTTTTTGGAATGAAGGGGCCAGGCCAAGGTGCGGGTGAGGTCGACTTTATATACCTTTGTAGAGCGTAAAATCTACCTAGTCACTCACTCAAAGGTCGAGCTCTGCGATATGTTCTGCGTCACATTTTTGACATAGGGGCAAGATGATATACAAGTGATTCATGCAAGCAGGATAATTATTGTGAATCGCTAGGGTCATTTGTAAGAGCCATCGTAAAGGACAGGTAACTAAGTAGATGGTACAAATTCGAATCTCTGACTATTTTTCAGTAAGTGATGTGTAGCATTCTGGATTGGCCTTCATGGTTACTGTAACGCCTTTTAGCTGTCATGATTCATGTCAACAATATGAGGTGTTGTGTCGAGTCTATGCGTGGATGTGACTAGTGGTGATAATGAATTGGTTAATGTTTGAGGGAGGTGTGAAAACTAGCTAGAAGGTACCTACCTAGGTACCTAAAGGTCTATATAGTTTTAATTCTCCCACACACAACTATGGCGTATAGGATGACTCGAGGACCGAGGCAAAGCCAGTGTCTTGCCAAACCTAAGAATGTATGTGACTGGTACAAGACACTTAATTACCTATCTTCGTCGTTCAAAAATATTTCACCATTATGTCAAGCGGCATTACTAGGAGCTAGAAAGCATGTAAAGTAATATATGGGTTAATACGGTCATCAATACACTATTATATTGATAGCTAAACCCCTGCTCTCACTCCGTGCTACACGATATCTTAACAAATTACCACGGTAGCATTTCCATCTAGTGCACCTTGAAACCGGCACCTACTTATAGGTACTTACTTTACCTCTTTACCTCTTTTATCACGTTTAAACATAGTATTACGTTAAGGGAAGGTTACAGAACATTTTCAATAAATCCGACTCCACGGGTTACACCAATAGGTGGGTAAAGGTAAATATATTCTCAGACATAGTCCGGTAAACTATATATCTGCTCCTGTCCATAACGCTCTCCCGCTTCGATTCCTCAGGTACTTCAGGAATCTCCTATGACTATGCCGCGCGGTATCCAATATGATCTAAAGATCAACAGCAACAGATATTGAGAGGCAATCTGATGCTATTTTTTTGTCTGGTGCTGATTGCAATACATATCGCATATCTGAAACGGCGCTGACATGCATTTTTTGTAGTTGGCGCACGTCGTAACGTATTCCGGTCCCCAAATATGGACTCTGCATGTTCTGCAGAAATGGTCTATCATGTAACACATGATGGTAAAGACTTTGGATGCGGGCCGTTTGTGAAGGCAGAAATGTGCTATCGTCTCGTCCTTGTGATGTTTAATTTGTTGTGGTAGGTACTGAGGTAGAATTGGGTTTTGGGATGGAGGAATTAGACTACGGTACAGCTGAGATCGAATTTAAATACTCTCCCAGAGGACAGGGCTTGACTTCTGAATATAATTATGGGTGATTTATAATGTGATTTGTATCGTATCGTATTGCTTGTTTGTTTGTTATAAAAGTGAAATAGGTACCTAATATATAATTAATTCACCCGAACAATATTGCTTAATATAATTTACTAGGTTTATTCGTAAAGCTTATTATAATACATGTATAAAACGAGTAACTAGATAAATAACACAGAATCGTATCTTTAAAAGGTAGCCATTTTATTAACGAGTGATGTTTATAACTTTATACTAGTTTGTATTATTACCACACCGAATTTTAGGTACTATGATTCACATTGGTATTGTTGAACAGTCGTCCTAGGCTAATATATGTGACTAGAATAATATACTTATTCATTATCTCTGTGATTTCCGAGATATTTTATTATTAGGCCGGGTAGCTTGCTAGGAGACATGAAATATAGGTACCTTAGGTACAAAGCAGTATCTTCTAAACAGTTTGATGGGCTAAGATCTTACCTATTGATGTAACTCAGCTTAACGAACATTTTTCATTGCGGTAATAACCACTCGTGAGATGAAATTACAATCAAGTAAGGGGTAGGAGTGCTAAAGAAAAACTACCTCCTCGGTGTTCAGTTCATATACCTACCAGGACCCTAGGTAAGTAAGTATCTGAGTTAAGTTAAGAATATTACAAAATAAGTCTCCAATTGGTGTTAAGCTGAAATAGACTGCTGAAGCGCCCCTTGAATTAAACGTAGATAGATGTGAAGACTTTAGCTATTATAATTGGAAACCACTTTACCCATAGGTGAAATAGGCTATTTCTAGCAATGAAATTAGTAATGGGGCTAAAATGTACAAAATGCTGTGAAGCCTCCTCGTCCAAACTCTAAGTAGAGGTTAGTAGAGGAATACAAAAAAAGGGGGCCAGATGTTTAAGCCTCTACATATAATTCGCGTACCGGGAATGTACCGTCACTGACGTCATCCATGTTGACTCGACTCCTTTATGTCTCAATATTGAACCTAAAGCTTCAACTGATGATAAACGTAACAACAAACTTGGATATATGATCATTTGGTGTAACTACCTAATGAATGCAAACGTCAGTTATGTCAATATATCAAGGGCACTTGAGACTTTTCTCACCAGAGGGTGCGCAAGTACTGCCAAACAAATAGTTGGCCGGTTTACTATTCACTCTCTCTCTAGAACTTATCGACCTACCGGATCCGAAGCATCGACAACAATTCAAATGAAGCGCAGTGCATCAGCAGTACCAAAAGCCACGTCAAGAGCTAAGAAACCTCGACCGGAAGTGCCCGAGTATCATCTAACCCCTTCGATACGAGACGAAGAATCGGGCGAAATCGTATGGCCGGCTCCTAGAGCTCAGATCGAGCGCGCTCGAGAATTTATTCTAGAGTGGCATGTTTTATAACTTATATCATTTCCACCTCTTAAACTAATAATTACAATATAGCGCTTCCGCAAAAAAGAAGACCTTGATTGTACCTGATAAAGATGCAGACGGGTTGACATCGGGCGCTATTTTGCAGAAGACTCTCGTCTTACTCGGTCTAGAGCCTCATCTCATATCGGTCCATCTGCTTCAAAAAGGCAGCAGTATCCATAAAGAGAATGAGCGCGCCTCTATGGCTGCTTATAGTCCCGAATACATCTTTGTTTTGGATCAAGGATCGATGAATTCGCCTCCAGTAATAGACGCCCCTCATAAAGCTTTAATCATAGACCATCATTGGGCATTGGAAGACGATTTCCCCAAGGGCTCAGAGCATGTCACAGCGTGCAACTCTCCGCCGGTCGCTACGAGCTCACTCCTTACCTACTACATTTGCAATGAGTTGCATGAGCAAGTGCAGAAAAAATGCGATTGGTTATGCGTAATGGGTACTCATGGTGACTTAGGCAATACGCTGAAGTGGGAGCCACCTTTTCCAGATATGAAAGCTACCTTTAAGGCATATACCAAAAAGGCACTGAACGATGCCGTGTCACTTATTAACGCTCCCCGTCGAACTGCGACTTATGGTGTTCCCGCTGCCTGGGGTGCTCTGACAGCTGCCAGCTCGCCCACGGAACTCCTTAAGAACCAGAGTCTCCTTGCCGCTAGGGCTGAAGTGAGAGCCGAAGTAGAACGATGCACCCACACGGCCCCGAAGTTTTCGGGTGATGGCAAGATTGCTGTTTTCCGCATCAACTCTCCCGCGCAAGTTCACCCAGTGATAGCAACGCGTTGGGCGGGGCACTTACAGTCGCCAAAGTTGGAGGTGATCCTAGTAGCTAACGAAGGCTATCTCCCGGGTATGGTCAACTTCTCGTGCCGGGTTCCTCGGAGCGCGAGGGTAAGGGATCCGCCTGTAAACATTATCGAAGTACTAAAGGGGATCGCTGCGAGGGCGCCAAACCCGACTCTACGCGAAAGACTTGGAGAGTCGTTTGCGATGGGACATAAAGAAGCTAGTGGAGGCATAGTTCCAAAGGCAGAGTTTGAAGAGTTCATGGACATCCTAGAAATCGGGAAGAAGCCTGAAGGAGGAAGTCCGAAGAAGGTTAAGAAAGCCGCTGCTCCGAAGCAATCAAATACCTTGACAAACTATTTCGGCAAGCGAACTACTGCTTAGGTGCTTGGGCGAGACAAGATGCCAGCAGCCAGCAGATCTTAAGATAAGGGTTGAGCAAATTTATAACTTTAAAATATGCAATTGGATTCTATCAATTAGTGACGAAAATTCATCTGTCGAAATATGATATCGGCGCAAGTCGTCGCGCTCACATTAGAGCGCACACCGCTCCCATAAGCTTTCCCACCCCACGCCTCTTGCTAGCAATTTAAGCCTTTGTCGACGCTTAACTCGTAGAGGTGCAGCACGAATCGACTCACAGTTTTCCTACCGATTTGAGGCCACGCTCACCGTCGACGAGGACGCACCAGCCGCCATGGCCGCTGCCGCCGTCCCCAGCGACTAAGGCGCCCTCGTAGCCACCCTCTTCCGCTCCTTCCGCACCACCGCGCGCATAGTCGAGCACCGCATCGTCCCAGGTGCCCGGCTGAAGCCACACGGCGGGGATACCGAGCTTCTTGGCCTCTTTCAGCACGGTCAGGGTCACGGGTGCTGGCGTGATGACCGACAGCGAGGTGTGCTGCGGATCGGGCAGGTCGGCGAGCGACTTGACGGTCGGGTGCACGCCGAAAGGCGTTTCTATACTGGCGCTCGCCGGGTTGATGGGCGTCACCGGGAGCGAGTGTGCATGGTACCAAGTGAAGACTTGAGCGTGGGAGAGGAAGTTAGCAACTTGCTTTTTTATAGAATGATGTTGTATTTATGTCGTATCTCATGTGCATAAACAGGCCACTTGAGCCTCCAAATCACGCGCACTTGTTACTTTGCGCTTGCAGCTGAGAGAGATCGGGGCGACCATTGATAAATGAGATGAACGAATGAGGTAACGGAGTGTTAAGCAAGGGGGACCTTACCCTTATGGCCGAACTTGGCGGGGTTCGTGCTCGCGCCCACCACGGCGAATTGAGGGGAGTTGAAGAAAGTTCGGACGGTAGTTTCGGTAGTCATCTTGAGCATTAATAATAGGTGGATAATGGGACAAATGTGGTCTAATAAGGTAGGTCTAATGAAAGAATATTAAGAGGGAGATGCGTTTGTTTGATATTGTTAAATGAGAACGATCTGCTAGTTCTAAATGAGTACCTAGGTAATGTTGAGTTAAATCGTTGAGAAGCATATGACATATGAATGATGAATGATGTAGTGTCCCGGTTCTCTTATCAATCCTCGAAGTTGATATCCCGAGGCTTACTTATACCAAATCTTGGCGCTATCGGAGCCGATCGATGGCGTATAATTTACCGGGTGTCGTCTCATTAGATCAATGCAACTGCAGCTGAAGCTTGACATTTTTCCAGCTGAGTGTACTTCTAGCCTTGATCCTTGACTATTCTTCTTACCCCTGACTACCTATTCTATAATACCAACAAATGTGCCTCATACTAAGATATACCAAGATCTAAAAGCCCCAACTTATTCTCGTTAGTTGAGTAGGTTGCATAAGAGATGGCGACATTTGCGTTAGTTGCGACCTTCCTTTTAAGAGGCATCTCGCTAACAGAAGTACAGCCGACCAACATTTTCAGCAAAAGCCTATGCAGCTTTTCGGCCGGCTTACCCCCCATCACTGTTCCGTACCGTGCTGAACTACCACAAGCTACCCGCATCCAACGGCACATTACTGGATCTTGGATGCGGCCATGGCCTTATCGCGCGCTATCTTAGACCCCATTTCAAATCAGTCATTGCGATCGACCCGTCAGCAGGGATGATAACGCAAGCAAAGCAAACAACGACAGATCCTACTATCACGTTTCGTCAGGGTAGTGCCGAGGATCTGGATTTCTTATCTGATAGTTCCGTAGATATGGCTGTTGCGGGTCAAGCCGCGCATTGGTTTAACTACGGTAAAGTCTGGCCGAACCTCGCCCGTGTGGTGCGTTCCGGCGGCACAGTTGCCTTCTGGGGGTATAAGGATAACGTGCTTATCGGCGCCGAACAAGCTACCGAAATTATGGAGCGGTTCGTCTACGGGTTCGGCGAAGTAGCACCGGGCGTAGAGGGAATGGGTCCGTATTGGGAACAGCCTGGGCGTAATATCCTACGTAATCTCCTACGCAGCGTGCAGCCCCCGGAAGCAGACTGGGTGGACGTTACTAGGCTAGAGCACGAGCCCGGCGAGGAGGGGACAGACGAGACTCGCTGGTTGAGGAAGAAGATGAAGCTAGGTGAGGTAGAAGGCTATGTGAGGACATTTAGCTGCTTCATTGGCTGGAAAGAGGCTCATCCCGAGGCGAAGAGTAGAGCGGACGGTGGAGAGGGAGATATACTTGATATCATGTGGGATCATATGGTCGATTCGGTACCGGAATGGAAGGCCATGGGAGAGCGGTGGCGGGAGGCCGAAGTTGAGAATGATTGGGGTACTTATATATTAATGGCTAGGCGCCGGTGATGTATGGTAGTACCGCTGGCGCCTTAATGTCATGATCATAAGGATCGTAGTGGCCTTATAGCATCTCCTGGCTGTTTTTTCAGCTTCATTATAACCGCCCTCGTCTCTGTTCCCCATGGATGCATATTATATTAGGTACCTGTAATCTAATAGAATTGGGTAAATTAGTTTCTTTTTAAAATATTTAGTGAATACAATACTGTATGTACCATATAATAATATAGGTATCTGAGGTGAATAATTAATAAGGTAAACATTCACTGATTCAACGGCAATGATATATGTAAGTGGCTCTATAGCGCTCATTGGTTCAATGCTTCAGCGGTGAATTCTGGCCCCGTCATACCGCTCTAGATTTGGAACCAAACAAATCGTACCAGTTCATGTGCATGAGTAACTAAAACAAGGTTAGGTTACGCCGTTGCCCCGTCAATCAGAAAGCCCAACTTGATCCACTTAATTGCCAGCACGCCTAGACTACGCTAAGGTAGGGGGGTAATTCAATTACATTGTTTCATCTCCGTTATTCAACTTTCCTATTACCTTAACCATCGTCCTCACAACTCCAGAAAATATCATCACAAACGCCGACTCCGTTTTTGCGCCGTTCCTGACCCAATCTGCTTACGATTCCAACATTCAATACCTCAAAATGGTGAGTTGCTCTTGTTTGCTTCGATTTACTGTCTACATGTATACCGTTGGAAAATAAACAAAGGGCTTCCTTGCTGCTGCCCCTCGTAACCCCCTAAGTCCTGGCTTAGTGTCGGTGTTACGCGATGGGAAACGACCAGTCAGCAGAATCCTTTCTCGGCGGCTAGCAACATGTAGCCAGCAGCGACGCCGCACCCAAGAATTACTATTCGCGATCCTTTCATTTCTCCGAAGCAACTCGATTATTGAAAAATAAAGCAATAGCAACGGCCTCATCGTATCTACATCTTTTGTGGATCTCAATTGCTTCGCCTTTATATCTTCTGCGTTTGATCGAGATTTTAAAGAAATTGTCGATATGGCTGCTAACGATGCTCAGGCTTCAACCAACTACAAGGAGGCTTTCTCATTATTCGACAAGCGAGGCAATGGCCGTGTTTCCCTCGACAGCCTCGGCGACCTCCTGCGCGCTTGTGGCCAGAACCCTACCTTAGCCGAGATCAGAGATTTGGAGCGTAATGTTGGTGGTGACTGTGAGTACCCCTATTACCCTGACAGTCTTCCATGCCATTATCTGTGTGCATGCGCAATATACAAGTATACAAAAATTGAGCGCCAGATGCGCTCTGTATATAATTAGGATAGGGTTAGCTAATATAACCGTATCGTTGTAGTTGACTTTGAGACTTTCTCGAAAATCCTGAATCGACCAGGTGGCTTCCGCGACCCCGGCGAGCCTGACGAATACTGCCGCGGCTTTCAAGTTTTCGATAAGGACATGACTGGCTTTATTGGTGTTGGTCAACTCAAGTACATCTTGACGAATCTGGGAGAAAAGATGACGGATGAGGAGGTGGACGAGCTACTTAAGGCTGTCGACACCAGCTCAGGACAAGTCAACTATACTGGTGAGTACAGGATCCTCGAAATCAACTAATAGTTGGGAAAAGAGCAAAGTCAATAACTAATACGGCGTAGAACTTGTCCGAACCATCCTAGCCAACTAAGATCATTTCATCCTCACGAGCATTGATGGAAGCTGGAGTTTAGAGGCGTAGAAATTATTACATGCACCCACGACACTTCTCATAAAAGAAGGGTATCAATACAACACATCATAGGCATAAATGGGAGGACGACATGGCGTTTGTTCATTGACGGGATTATGCGAAACTGGATTGACCTATTTGGTCTCTTACGATAGTCATAAGTCAGATACGGAAGAGAGGTGAATAGGATTGTATGGCGGTGGTGTGGGCATTCGGAACCCCTTTGCTTTTCACCGATTCTATACGTACCTAATATAAAAATTCTTCTCAATCCAGGACAACGGATTTCAATGGTTGCATTCGGCTTTGCAGATGAGAGGCTTGTTGGCTTTTGGTGTACGAGGTAGGTACCTGTTTTAATTGGCTCGTAACGTACCTAATTCTAGTTACGATACCCCTAGATTACAGTGTGATCCCCCCGCAATCTAGAAAAGGTCGGTGGGACGGGACTCGCAGGTGTCTTGGCTTCGTCACGATCAGCCTACGTTTTAGCTCCATACAACTTTCTAGACGCATCAATCAGACCGTTTAAACCCTCAACCTTACATTGTCACATATCCAAGGTGGACACCTGCATCTGATAATACCTACGCACACGCAATTAGGCTTCTATATGCCTGTTTGCCTAATACCTTCCCAGGCAGCCAGGTAATACCTACATTAAAAGCCCCGCGTCGGTCTTGCTGTATTTGACCCCCCATTGGACCCCTCAAACCCCTCGTGATACATACTGGCGAACTCTAGCAGAGCTACTTCCTCTAGAAATTACCACCGTCCTTCTTTCTTCCTAGTAGCTTCCTTTCTCATCCTCCTGCTCGCCATAGCCTACAATCTGGCTGCCCCACGAGCTCTTTCTCGTCTTACCTCGTATCTTAACCAGATACGACCAAAGACGATTCCCCCAACAACCATCTTCCCTCTCACACGCTCAACTTCTCCGGGTCGATCGATTGTGACCGCCACTATGGCTCCCGATAAGTACAAGAACCCTCCCCAGGCACCACCGACTTTCACGGGTACCAAGGAGTCTATTGTCAAAGATGCCCAGACCATTTGCGACACCACGAGGTCTTTGCTAGACAAGCTTGTTGCCGATGTGTCTGCCCCAACCGCAACGTTCGCCTCGGTCCTAGCACCCATGGCAGAAGATGAGAATCAGTCCCAGTTGAACACTCGGATCCTCGGCTTCTACCAATATGTTTCGAGCGACGCCGACCTACGCAATGCTTCCACCGAGGCGGAGAAGATCATGGATGAATTCTCCATTGAGTGTAACATGCGCGAGGATGTTTTCAAACTCGTCGATGCTACCTTCCAGGCTCAGAAGAGTAAAGAGCCCGATCTCGATGCTGAAAGCGTGCGGCTACTCGAAAAGGAACGTAAGGGTTATATCAGGAATGGATTAGGAATACCCCAAGGTCCCCAGCGAGACCGCTTTAAAGAGATCAAGAAACGTTTAAGTCAGATAGGTATCGAGTTTCAAAAGAATCTCAACGAAGAGAACGGCGGCCTATGGTTCACCAAGGAAGAATTGGACGGCGTTCCGTCTGACGTGACTGATGGTTTAGAAAAGGGAACAGGGGAGAACGAAGGAAAACTGAAGCTCAGCTTTAAGTATCCTGACCTTTTCCCTACCTTAAAGTTCGCTAAAAACCCGGAAACGAGGAAGAAGGTCTTCATTGCGAACGAGAATAAGGTACTTATACATTTATCCCCGATATTTTCTACTCGTACTAGGTAAAAAAGCTTTACTCGGACAGTCTTGGCTAATATACCACAACAGACCAACCAGAACGTCGCCCTCTTCAAAGAAGCTGTTCTATTGCGCGATGAGGGTGCCCGGCTCCTAGGCTATCCCAATCATGCCGCTTTCTGCATAGAAGACAAGATGGCTAAGGAGCCAGCTACGGTCAACACCTTTTTATCAGATCTTCGAAAACGCCTCGCACCGGGCGGTGAGAAGGAAACGAAACATTTGCTCGAACTGAAGAAAAAAGACGAGGAGTCGAGAGGTCTAAAACCGGATGGAAACTATTACCTCTGGGACCATCGCTTCTACGACCGCATGATGGTAGAGCAGGAGTACAACATTGACGAGGTCAAGATTGCGGAATATTTCCCGCTGCAAAGCACAGTTCGAGCCATGTTGCACATCTTTGAAGAGTTATTTGGCCTAGTTTTTGTGGAATTAGACCCTAGCGAACGTAAGAGGTTATCTCCGACTAGTAAAGCCGAAGACATTGCCTGGCATGAGGATGTCATACTCTTCTCCGTCTGGGACGATAGCTCCGAGGGTGATGGCTTTGTTGGCTATCTCTATCTCGATCTACACCCACGGCAAGGCAAGTATGGCCATGCTGCCAACTTCAATTTGCAACCCGGTTTCCGAAAGAAAGACGGAACGCGTAGATATCCTGCTACCGCCCTCGTATGTAACTTCTCCAAGCCGACGGAGAAGAAGCCCTCTCTCCTGAAGCACGATGAAGTGGTAACCCTTTTCCACGAGCTTGGACATGGTATCCATGATTTATCTGGCCGAACTACGTACAGTAGATTCCATGGCACGGCGACAGTTAGAGACTTCGTTGAAGCTCCGAGTCAGATGCTTGAGAATTGGTGCTGGACGCCTAGTCAGCTCAAGGCCCTCTCGAATCACTATGAAACTGGCGAGAAGATCCCCGACGAATTGATCGAGAAGCAAATCTCAACCAAACACGTCAATGACGCCCTGTTCAATCTCAGGCAATTGCATTTTGGTATCTTCGATATGACAGTGCACTCCCCTGCTACCCACGAGGAATTAGAAAAGATTGATTTCAGTGCCTTATACAACGATCTACGGACCCAGATTGCTGGCCTCAAGGGCCCCGAAGCTCTGGGAGAGCCAAGGTACGTTTCCCCATACAATGCATGCTGTATCGTGGTTGCCATGTAACTAACTGAAGTTGAATAATAGCACCTGGGGTAATGGACAGGCGACCTTCGGTCATCTCATGGGGGGTTATGACGCAGGTTACTACGGCTATTTATCCTCGGAGGTCTACAGCACCGACATGTTCTATTCCGTCTTCAAGAAAGACCCAATGAATGGAAAAGAGGGCCGTAGATACCGTCACACCGTGCTAGAGCGTGGAGGTAGCCAGGACGAAATGAAGACCCTTGAACAATTTCTTGGTAGAAAACCCAGCAGTGATGCTTTTTATGCGGAGTTGGGTCTTACTGCCATTGCACTTACTTCTGCAGTGTAAGAAAGGATTTATAGATAGATCAAGGCTATGGTATGGTCTAACATATATAGTATGGAGCTATTCCGAGGGTTGCAAGTTGTTGCTACTGCCTCTACTCCGACTATATACTAGTAGATCTCCTAATTCCTCTATTACTTTCATGGAGCCAATTAGCCTACTATATAACTTATTAAAATGCGAAATAAAGCTTTGTGTTATATATTCCTTTTGTTGAGATGTGCTTAGAACAAACTAACGATAGCGGTATAGGTATAACTATAAGACTCGTGGTATTCTTATAGAGACCCTATAGTGCATTTCTATGTTAATAGACTAGAGATACCTTAAGTGCCTAAGGTAAGTATCTAATATTTCTCATCCTCAAATCTCTTTTATTTCCCATTTAACTAAATACGCACCCAGTTGTAGCTTAAAAAATATACGATCAAAGGACGACATAAGGTCAATCGCTCTAAGTACCTGTCAGATTTATACCCGTGATTAATGTCACACACAGAGCGAATGTCAGGATAGTTGAATTTAACTATTAACGCATGCCCTTCTATCCTCGAGGGCGCTGCGCGCCTCTTATATACCCAATCCTAGTAGATCTACCCCTGAATCTACCCCTAACCCACTTATACCCTAACAGTACCAATATTCTTCTTTAAATACTAGGAACCTATATAATATAGGTAGGTAGTTAATGTATATTGGAAATCAATGGTTTAGGGATAAACCTGAGCTACTACCTAGCCGAAAACATTTTAAGCGATAGAAGAGACTGTATTGGACTAGACAGCTATATACAAAAAAAATGAACGTGTTCTAAGTGTATATGATTGAAACTATTGCTCTCCCTCCGATATATATTCAAAACCGCCCTATATACTACGCGTTACCCCTTTCACCCCCTTTTAGCATTGACAGAACAGCAGCTTAGTTGGTGCGGCCGAGGAGGCGGTTGGCGACGTCGGAGACGTAGTCGGGAGTAGCGCCGCGGCCGTCGCTGAGGTCGTTGGGGTTGACGGAGCCCGAGTTGTATTCGCGTAGAGCCTTGTAGATGCACTCGGCGGTGTCGGCGTTGCCGAAGTCCTTGAGGTTCTGCTTGAAGTGGTTGGTGCCGGCGCGAACCATGGAGGTGATTTGGTCCTGCGGTATTGTTAGTAGTTGTAATTTTTAATCCTCGGGACGAGTGGTAGAGTAGTAGGAGATAGGTGTATATGATGCTATCTCATGTAGAGATAACCCCTTTTTTGCCCATCCCCTTTTGCTATGGTTGAGTTACGTACTTGGCTGAGACCGTGCTGGCCAGGGAAACCAGGGCTGCCGTCGCATTGCATGAGGCCGGCAGTGGAGTGGCCGTCCATGTTCACGGTGGTGCGGACACCAACGTTGCCGGTGCTTTCTTGCATGATGATGGCAAAGATGACGCTGATATCAGGCTAGTTAGTGGTGTATTCTAGATCGAGGTGATTCAGGGGGATATAGAGATATAAACTAACCGCTCTTCAACACCGATCTTGGCGCATTCGTTGACGGCGTTCCAGATACGGCCAATGTCCTCGCCAGTGTCGCCAGTAGCTGCCATGGCGGACTTGTTGGCGTTGAAGATCTCCTCGAACGACTTCCACTGGTCCTTGCCGGGGAAGCTGGAGGCGGGGCCGGAGTAGTGAGTGAAACCCATTGTGACTGGTTTTTTAAAACTTCGAGGAGTTGTAGAAAGTGTGTAGTAGAGTGTTGATTAAGACTTGCTGTTGATTGTGGATGTTGTGAGTGGTGATTCTCTTAACTCTGTGGTTGCCAACCTGCCCCTTTTTATATTTCCTCGAGTCCTATCTCTTGCCACCTAGGTGTGCAATCATCCTCAGTCGTGGTTCGAAAGTCCTCCACTCTGTCATCCTCTGCTGCCGTAAAGAGAGCTTATTGCCGGCATATTGCGATGTGAAGATGCATGACCGCATCTCGTGGCCAGATGAGTTAGGATTGCTACATATCGTATGGGCTCCCCTTGTTTCCCCTATTCCCCGTATTCTGTCCGTGACTCTAGCCGGCAATCATAGCCACACAAATAATCGCTATAAGGCTAGTTTCTTTCCCAATGTGTCCTTTGGTAGCTTGCTGACTGTTCTTCACCTTCACTCAAGTCAGCATGCTCTTTGATATTAGCTCCCAATATCGTAGATTAGCTGAGCAAGACTTGACCATGTGGTCTATCATTCCTAGCTTTTATTTATTCGCCTTGCCAGACTCGGATTGGATCTTACCTAGGAGCTGCAATATCTTACGTAGCCAAGGGGCCAGAATATCATGATGAAGTCAGCAATTATGTCATCTTTGAGGCTCGCTTTAATAGCAGCCTATTAATAACCTTATTGACACATTGGGAACCTTTGTGCAATGATTTACACTAATATTATGTGAGCTTCAATCAATGCCACATATCTACCCCCTATCTCCCAGGCTGAGTTATGTAGGTACCGTACAACTCGAAGCCGTCTTTCCTTTCGAAGTTATTTAAATATAGTATTGTGATAAGAAGATCAGATCGATGAAGTGTTCATTTGTATAATTTGTTATTATGAGAATAAACAAATTATCCGTGTAAGCCACTATTCCATAGTAATCCTTAGAGAGTTAATCCCGTATGTCATCACTAAGCCCCATGGCGATACATTTGAGGCAACCAAGGCTCCCTAGCCTAGAAAATGATAGAAGTCGGGAGTGGGAACATGTTAAACTAGCTCATTATAGAACCAACGCTGGCGTAAGCGGCGATACTCGTTCCCAGCTCCTGCTGGTGGGTAGTTTGGAGAAGCCTCACTCACTCTTATGAGAACATCCCCAGGTTTTGAATGCTTGTACCTGCAGCTATTTGATGACAGGGAAACAGACGCCACATCTTGCTATGGGGTACGAAGGAGCCAATTAGTCCTAGCAATCTCACCTCACGGCTTACTGAGTATGAGTGTGATGGGTTAGCTACTACATCAATCGGTCAATAAACTACTAACTAAGTCCACCTATTTGTAGAGTATTATTAGAAAATGTACTAGGTACCTAATTATTAAGATTAGGTATGTAGTTAAGACAATAATTGACCTTAAATCGGCCCATCCGCAAGTCTTTCCGCTTGAAGAATATATACATCTGTATTGTATTTTATTGCTCATCATTGTGAGCATATACCTAGTCGCACACAATAGGGTGCTTAAAGCTATGTACTTACAGCTAGTGTAAGCCCTGGTAGACGCAATGCTATCTATTCAAAGAACATACATGTGGTTAAACTTGTTCCAAGCATCTCATTTCATTGCATCGGCCCAGGCATCACCAAACCTTTACATTTCGACTTATTCGTCTTTGAATTTGCCTGCTCTCATATGTGTACAATTTAGTGACGAATCTTACTCTACATGCCGATTTGGTAGTGTTATCGACAATACATAATAGTTCCTTGTCAGCTTAACTCTCATTGGCAATATTCTACCTATGTACCTAGATGTAGGAAGCTTAAGGTACTTAAGGTACGTACAGTACAGACTACAGAGTTAGATGGGCACTTTACCTAATGCACGTATTTTTGTGGCTGAAGTAACGGTGGGGCTAATGTACCTAGGTGGGACCGGAACGGAAAGTAAACAGAAACGCGGTCAAGTAGCCAATTGAACCCCGTTTGGCGTTTAACATCACATTGCAGCCGACTTCACAACCAAATTTCAAGCAATTGCTTTCTCCTTTGCAGTCTTTACTCGTGTTACTCTTCGCAGTTATATGATGCTATTTCTGTGCATATGATACACACTCCTTCCGCTTTAATCTCGAATATCTTTTTTGCGACGCGCCAGTAGACTTGTAAAGTCCGCTGTGCTCAAATACCGCTTCCATCCGATCAACCTCCTTTGCCAACTATTTTCGCATGACAGCTTCTTAAGACATGGATACCGACGAGACTACCGATCGTTACTTTACCTACGATGGTAGATTGGCGTCATTTCAATCTGCGCACCGACCTTCTGGAACTAAAGGAAAAGCTTCAAAGGCACTTACCTGGCCGCACAAACAACTTGACCCAGTCCAAGTAAGTCTCTACGCGTACAGAGACTTTGTTGGCCTATATAAATACTAATCATTGATGCCCAAAGTTTGCTCAAGCCGGATTCTACTTCGACCCTTCCCCCGAAGCACCCGACAACACTGTTTGTTTCCTTTGCGTAAAGGCGTTCAAGGGATGGGAAGAGAATGATAGCCCATTAGAGGAGCACCTACGATTGTCACCACGTTGCGGCTGGGCTATTGTGGCCGCCATCGAGGCGGGCCTAGGAGATTATGGCTTCGATGATCCTAGCGATGTACCAATGGCTGAAGCGCGGAAAGCTACGTTCGGGGGGCTCTGGCCTCATGAAGGGAAGAGAGGATGGAAATGCAAAACCAAACAGGTCAGCATATGTCCCCCATCATCTCCAGTCCGATTTTGCTAAATCGATGCAGCTTGTGGAAGCCGGTTGGAAATACACGCCGACTGCAGACTCAGACGATATGGCAACTTGCACCTATTGTTCTCTCGCGCTTGACGGTTGGGAGCCCAAAGATAACCCATTGTAAGCAGCGTGTTTTTTTACTGCTCTCGCATTAATTAACGTGTCATAATAGGGATGAGCATTATAGGCGGTCTCCGGATTGCCAGTTTTTCGCATTATTGAACCAATATAAGAAGGGTCCAACAAAGAAGAAAGGTAGAGGCAAGGGTGTTAGAGCCTCCCAGTCGTCCAGACTATCCTCTCAGTCTATCGCTACGACTGTTGCGTCTGACACAACATCGCTCCTTGAGTCTCATATCGATCATGATGATAGTGTTATGACTAGTACGTCCGTCATGACCCAAGGTGGCACAAAGCGGGGCAGGGCGAAAAAGACAATGGCCCCTAAGGGCAAGAGGACACGAGCGAAGAAGGAAGAGGTAGTTGAGGTGCTTGAAGATTCCCCTGAACCACAAGAGGAGCTGGCACCCCCAACGCCGCCACCGAAAGCTACTCGTGGACGCAAGCGAGCTAGTGACCCCCTTGAAGACTCGGAGCTGACAACGGCGGACGTCCCAGCAGCTAAGAAGAGAGCTACGCGCACACGAAAGGCGAGTGTGGCTGAGACATCCGTTATTGAACAAGAACCAGACCAGGAAATGTCCGACATAGATCCAGCTCCTAAGTCAAAAGCGAAAGGAAAGAAGGCCAGATCGACTATCACTCGCAAGACTAGAAAGGCCTCTACAGCATCCACTATATCAAATATTTCCCTCCAAGAAGATGCTGCTCATATGATGGATGATGAAGAACTTGATAGACAACTACAGGCCGATCTTGACCGACCGTTGTCAGACGACGAAAATATTGCAGCCGATTCAGATTCAGACCGAAAGAAAGCCCCACCTAAACATAAGAGCAAGAAGGCTGCCGTTCAGAAAAAAGACCTTGCAAGTCAAGGCGAAGCATCGAATGATCATGCTATGTTCGACCCTCAGCCCCCTCACATTGACGAGGCAGTAGTTGAAGATGAGCTGAAAGCGCTAGAAGCCGAGATGGAAATTGAGCAAGTCGAAGCACCTCCAATTCCAAAGAAGGGCCGTAAAGTAGGTTCTAAGAAGGCTTCGAAGCAAACAACAAAGAAAGCTAAAGAGGCCGAGTCCGCTGCGCCAGATGTCGAGACAGCAACTGTAGATGAATTGGCCGAAGGTCATGATGTGAGTATTGCTAGCAACTCAACTATGGTCCGAACTAGCCTTGCGTCGAATGCGGCTCCTAGGAAACGTGGTCGGCCTAGTAAAAAGGCGTCGATAGTAACTCCAGACCCGAATCCTGATGAACTTGCCGATGCTGAGGTCGGGGCTCCATCCACATCCGAACCTGTTGACGTTGGCGATTCCGCTGAAAAAATACCTTCGACAAAGACGAAGACTCTCTCCCCCGCAGCAACGTCTTCTCCTTTAGTCAGTAAACCTTTACCTCCGCCTCCAATGGAGTCGGATGAGCTCCAGCCTCCTTCAACACCTATTGCCTTAACGTCTCCAGCCCCGGCGGCAAATCAGGCGGCTTTGTCGCCCTCACAGTCGCCTCAAGCCTCTGATGCTGAAAACGAGCCCCCATCTTCGAAGCCCTCAAATACTGCAAGTAGCGCCCGAATTGTCCTAGCTCCCATGACTTCTACGCCTGTACGCACCTCACCATCCAAACGAAATGTTCTGGCTGGGTTACAGAGCAATACTCCCTGGACTGCTGTCGATGTTGATATGGTTTTCGAGGATATAGATAAAGAGAATACCTCTGGATCAGCGAAGTTCTTGAAAAGTGGTGCTGATCTCACTAGCCCTGAGAAGCGAATGACTGTCGAGGAGTGGGTTTACCATAATGCTGAAGAAGCCGAGCGGAAGTTAAAACACGAGTGTGAGACCATGGTTACAGCCTTCGAGAAAGAAGGAACGAGAGCCATGCAAGCTCTTGAAGGCCTTATCGTCGACTAAGCGAGGAACAATTGGGTTAGGTTTAGGATGGTCGGCCAGGAATAATGACTACAGTGTGGAACTGGGTATGATAGGATGGACGTTACGATAACCACGTCGGCGTTGACGGTTTGCTTTCGGATACAGGAACTGGATGGAGCTGAGATTGATGCGATTCATCTGTTTGTCACCAAATGAGTGATATGAAGAGATACATGTGAATAGAGCGATTGAAGCACGAGTGTCGTTGTGTCACGGCCATTGGCTCTATCATCATATGTACCTGAACGATACCAAGATGCATTGGTTATGAATTCTTGGTTTATTTGCTGCACGCATCCTTGAGGCGCTAATACTACGGAGAATTTAGTGATTGGGTAAAAGTATGTCGTCGTACATAGTAAGATCGATTTGATAACTACCCGTTTTCCTAGGTTGTATTCAAACATTGACATGGAGGTAAGTTCACGTTTCAAGGGGAGAAAAAAAGTCTTATGATGCCTTATAATACTTTACAGTAGTTTGTCTTTGTGTGAGCATTTGTGTAGGCGGGTGGCTTCCTATCTACTACTACACCAACTCAAGGGAAAGGCCGTATTAAAGACAAGGACTAGGGTAGTTGATAGAAGAGCGAATGAGATGAGAGGGAAATGCCCAACTAAGTAAGTGGATACTTATAAGGTCATTTACATGTATACCGGTTGCTTCTTTTATATGAGGGAATCGCCAGCAAAATTATCACATATAGTAACTCTTAGATATATAGTACCGAGGTCTATATATGTGCTGTACACCGAATTTATTAAAGTTGAAAAAAGCTATAAGATTTATGGTTGTTATATAAACTCATCGTGTTGTTAGTAGCCCAAACGCCCATGGAGCACGGACCTAATGTGTAGGTTAGTAAATCTATCACATTAAACCCACAGAGGTCCGGAATAAGGTCCTCTTACTTTAACATTTACTAAGTTATAAGTATTAGGATTTTCGATGAGACATCTAGAACAAAGGATACTGTTAGTATGTATAGCCGTAGGTTCCTATAGCAGGTACCTAGGTAGTTTAGAGCAAATGACGCGAGGCAGTGTACAGGTTGCAATTCTTAAATACGGGCTAGTTACCAATGAGTAACGTACTTGGACAGATTCTCTTTTCATTTCATATACTTATATATCTAGTGGTTCTCTCTTTCGTTTCTTGCTTTATGTAGCACCATCACTAGTAGCTTCGGACCGTTGAAAGTATCGATTTGAATGATTAGGACTGTCCTTAGCTTAACCTGGGCTAATACGTTAAGTGTTCTATAGTCCGTAAGCTAAGACTGCTTGATCCATGATTGTAGTTTTATTGGTACGCTAAAGACATGTGTTAAGCGTGGGGTTGGCGGTAATTTTGCTCCGTTCCTGCATTCTACCGGCAGCTTATGCGGCTCGGCTACGGAAGATTCTTCGCACTAGAACAACCGTGTGAAAAATAGTCTTATTTAGGTAGTTGTAACATGTTAGAGAACTTAACTAACTTTTTGAACAGGTAGTGACTAAATCTAAATGAAACAATAGACTCGCGATCCCGTGAGAAGCATGTAGTAGGTCAACATTATAGAGGTCAGTTCTGAGCTCAGGGGTAAATATGATCACACCTTATCCACCAATGAGACAACTCATATTCAATAATAAAAGTAGAGCGAGGGAGGTCTATATTATACTATATAACGAATTGAATTGGCTGTGGAATTCGGACATGAAGGACAGTAAACCTAGCGATGGTATCTTTCCGCTCAACTCCACTCGCAGCCAACTCCCCCATTCCCTCATTGACAAGATTTAGAGGCCGGCTATTAAATATACATCGAAGCAAGCCCCCTTTCTTTTCCCTCCGGTTTTCCGATAATTGGAAACCGGAAATATGTTCCCAGTGGTCGTAAAATCGTCTATTGACATGAATAAACATAAATACTAGTCGTTTTCGGTTTTATAAGATTGATCGGAACAGGGAGAACCGAAATCTCATTGGAAGACAGCGAACGCCGGTTCCACCGATGTAATGGCGGATCCGATTTAGTGATAGGGCCGGTGGCTTGAAGTCGCCCACCGGGCTCCCCGATGTAGCACGCCGTCGGTTCGCGGTCGGGACGGTGCTTGGAGAGATATGCATCTAAGGTCGGACGAGGGCAATGGGGTACTCCCTGAGTCGGCGCTTGAGGACCTCATGCGAGACCGTGCTGTTAACTGCGCCCGATGCAAACGAGGAACGAGGAGCAAGGGAAGTCCCGTTGGTGTACGGGAACGGGGCAGCAGAGCCGACCTGGAGCATGGCGGCGGCGGCCAGTAGAGCAGCGAAGAAACGAGCCATGTTTGATGTTTTGAGGGTCTGTACCGACAGTTAAGTGACAGAGAGTTGAGAGCTACGGATGCGATTGACGAAATCGCTAAAGGAACTGCTGCGAGATCTCTCATCAACTCAGGGGGGGGCAGGCGGACCTCCTTTTATGGTCGTGGCCGGCTCACGGCCGTACCGCACAACAAAGGATCGGCATATGAGTTGTAGTATTCGTAACTACTGACTGATGTTCCTAGGTAAATCTTCATATCTCCATCATGGCAACATTTACATATATGAATTCATTATCAAAGAGGCCAACCCAGACGAACCCACCCCGTCGACCAATCCCACCGGGGTTAATGCCTATCTCGACAGGGCCACCCCAAGACAAGGCAAGGCCAGGGGCAAAAGGTTAAACCAGTAATATTCTGCGTTCAAAGATCGGCAGCCGGCGCTACTGGAGCAGCCGCATGCCTAAACGTTCAGATGGTGGTGACATGGGTGGTCGGTGAGTATCAACTACCCTCGCAAGCTTTATCCTATCATCTTCCTTGAGAAATATCCTACTGCAGCTATAGACGCGGCGCGAATCATGCAGCTGTGACCCAGGCCGGAAGAAGTAGATAGCGTTGCATATTACCCACTCGGTTACCAATCAAGCGATTGCGGCGACGTGATATGCTTGGCCAAGTACAATATGTATTCGCCATCCTGGTCTACACGTTGCCTTTTCCTTGAACTTCATTGCTTGGTAATGATTCGAACGACTATTTCCCAGCAGTTGATATCACTTTGCGTAACAATATTTGAGTCGATGTAGCTAGCAATAGGTACCCTACTCACTTATAAATCAATTATCTAAATAGTTACGCGTGTATTCCCCTTCGGAGTGAAACACTCGGTCATCGCTGAGTTAAACTACAGTTCTCGTTGTGTTTTATAATGGAGTGGTCATTATTCGAGAACGCGTACGGTTGAATTCCCATCGAGGAAATAAGAGGCAAGTTACAAGTCCACAACCAACCACGGTCTACTACATAAACTCAACGTGCATGAGAGAACTAAACTGGCAATCAATATCGAAGGGGTCCTCTGCAAGTGGGGTGATACAGCATTAACTCGTTGGCCCTATGTAAAGCCCAACCAATGTAGCCGGTGTTCCTGTTTATTAAAAAAAGCCGGTGACGGGCCCAGAGGTTACATTAGAAGAACGGGAAAATTGTAAAAGCTTAGGGAAGCTTGTCTAGCTCCTTGGCAAGATACTAGGACCTATGCTTCCGGCCTGCGATGCTCTATAAAGGAGATAAGAAATAAGAAACCAAGGGGTGTATTGTGCGGGCTTTCATGTAATAATTTATTTACGTCTCTTTCGTACGAGTCAATGGATATGAGTTCCAATGTGATACGGTCCAATAGGAGATGTTCTCCCGCGTATGGTGGATTATAATTCAACTTGTCATCGGTGCATTATTGCGTTACAAGGAACTTATATAGAAATAGATAGCAAGAATAGACATGACTGTTGATATATGACCCCCATTCTCTACGAAACGCGTGGACCGAGTTTCCCAATTCCGTAAAGCGTTTCGTTTCAAAGACAATGGAGGCTACGAAGGCAAACGGCACTGGGCTGCATAACCGCATCAACAGGGGAATCCAAGTGCCGATCATAGCGTGCTGTCAGTCGCGATTCAGTGCCCCGATAATAACAGGGACGGTAGACGGTAAAGGATGCAAGATTCGCTACCAGCCGAGAGAAATCTTTGTCCTTCTTGGCGTTACCCATCTGCCAGGCACCCAGGCACGGAAGAAGTCAATTAAGGCTGATCTTCGCCTTTATCAGTAGGCGGCATACACACTGCATAAAACAACCTCCGTTATCTTCTTGGAAAAGACTTGTAATTCTCGCTAAACAACAACAAAAAAAAAAAAAGATTGGAGACGATTCCCGGAGCTCTGGTTATAGCGAAGTTACTGTATACGGAATTCCGAATCTCTGAAGATCATCTCTTACATCAGGGTTAGGAGAATTTTCCCTTAACGCAAAATTAATCTTTCATCCGAAAGGAAACCTAGCAGAATATCCATTAACTATCAGGAGAGAATAACGGTGATCTTCGGAGACTCGGAAATGTATACCTCAAAGATTCTACATAAGATAGCCCGAAGAAGAAGAATAGGATTATGAAAAAAGAGCCATCACATCGGATGCATCACAATGTGGTAGGGCAATACCCCGTACTATAGAGAAGTCTCTCCCAACAAATTCTTACCGAGAAGCAAAAAGTCGTAACTTGCATCCCTTTCGATTCTAGATCTGCAACCTTAAAGCCTATTTATCAGCATGTCCAATCAAGAAGCACAGCTTATATTATAAGAACATTCTGGTTGCTAGTTTTATAAGAGAGCTGTCACTATCAGAGTCTCAGTAAGGAATCTCATATTAAAAGAGTTTAAATTCGTTAGAGCGAGGCCCTTGGCAGTGATTCTTTTATCTACTCGCGATGCTGTAATTAGAACATGTAGGTAGTCAATATTGCTTATTCACCATCAATGCCACTTCATACGCCATCACATATTTCTATGCGTACTCTAAAAGCCTTTTTTTTTATTTTTTTATTCTTAGCTGCAACGTCTTGGCTTCATACCCCAGGTTTGCAATCTACAAAAGATCCTCTACCAAAACAGAGATCCCCATCGACGCAGTCGGTCCCGGTTCCTGTGCGACGTGAATATTAGCCGCCTCGAAGACCGCCTGAGGTAATGAGAAGGTTAGCTAATAGAAGACTCTGCTCGCAGGGTGGTGTAACGCTGAGAATCGGCGTCGAATATAACATAATCCCTCCATCAATCACACTTCGGGGTGTCGGACTACACACGACCGAGAAGAACATAATATATCCGTCTATTCAGAAGGGTTCTGGAGCTCCTTTTTCCATGCTCGACTGCTATGGACAATCTCGTCCCTCTTGTTTGTTGACCAAAACCAGCAAGTTAACAAGAGATAACTAATAGAAAGGGATGTGAAGACTTCCGCTCAGCCGGTTAGCATGGTCTAGTAGATTCCGTAGTATTCTATTCTTGCTCTTCTAATATTACTTCAACACGACGTCCCTGCTTATATTCCTCCATATATACGTTATAGAGCCCTGCAAGCCGTTTTTCTCATCGAATATCACGTATTCCGGCGAAGCTTCGAGTAGCCTACAAACGGATATTATGTATTTGGTTGACGTAAATACTTGGACTTCGCTCACAGAAAGTAGCTACAGTAACTTATCATCTTGACAACAGCCGGTACCAACAAAATATAGGCTAGGCGTGTATTTTTCTGAAGAAGGATATTTCGAACCTTACCTAGCCAACGCTTTCATCCAAACACTATTCGCTGCCAGGTTAGTCCCGAGTAGCAGCATGGTAAATAGAACCCTACCGGTTAGAATAAAAACGAGAGGAGGCTCTAGCAAGAAACGAGCTACAACTCAACGGCCCTCGACACAGTCCACCAATGCAAATCCTCCGGACGCACACCGATCTTCTCCCAACTCCCACCTGGACATCATTAATAAGGTATATATCCAACATCTATCAGTTCCTATATCAATTCCCGCCCCTATTTTCTCGTACGATATCCCGATTGCAAATCTACCTTGAATGATGATGATCTTACCAATGTCGTCAAACGCAACCCACGTTCCGCCGGATTGACGTTGGAGACGCGAGATCGTCAGAGAGTTGCCCTCGGACACGCAAAGGTGCCAAAGAAGGTATTGCTGCAAACAGATTAATTGGTTCGCCTAACAGAAGTATATCTATCGCCGTGATAATCAATCGTTCAACAGCCATATAGCAGATCTCGGACGAACTCGGGCTTCCAGGCAGGGAGATTGTAATCTCGGCCGGCTTGGAAAGGAATACGGCTTGAGCTAGGTAAAGCTGTATATCTACCTAAGAGGTAGGTATGTATATTAAACAAACTAGGTAGGCCGTTTTAGATCCTCTTAAGCATGGAAGCCTGCACGCTGGGGACTACGTAAACTAAACCGTCACGCTTACGCGCTATCGTTATTATGAGTCTTGTCACGATGCTGCGGTCAATTCATATCCATATTAACAAGCGACGACGATCTATCATAACTTTCCGTGTTATTTCCCACCGCCTTCAGGTTTAGGCAGCTTGTCCATGTATGCGGCAAGTTGCTCGTCACTGCTCTGCTTCCCCCCAGCCATTTCCATAGCATACTCAGATGTGCCCTCCAGGTTTCCATCATCTTCTCCTTTCATATTAGATTTTGTAGCTACGATACCGTCTTGAGTTTCTTCATTATTACTTTTAACATCCCCGGCAGCTTCGTCCTTGATGCTGCTAGCTTGACTGACATCTGCGCTATCGGGACTCTGTACTCGTAAACCTAGATTTCTTTCATTGTACGGATCCTCGTTGTTACCGCCTTTCCAGTCGGCGGCTGGCATCTGCGGAACAGGTGCGTTGATGCTGGGCATAGGCATGACTGTTTCCTTCACTTCACCTTCTGACACGACAGATCTCCACACCACCGCGATTCTATCAGCAGCACGTGTGCCTTTTTGGCTTGACCCTTTTATTCCGTCCAGTTTATCCCAGTCGATGTCAAAGACTCCGTCCAAATCTGGATTGCCGTCCTGTTCAGGCCCGTTACCCTCGAAAAAGGTATTGAACCACACATGTGCTACGGCAGTGACCATGGTGAATCCCATTGCGGCGGGCGTACGATTGCGTCGTTCGATACATATGTTCACATCGCTATTAGGTAATCTAATCGGCTTGTGAGGCTTAAAAATGACGGCCATGCCTCCAGGTTCGATGTCAGCATCGTTCTTAGAAGTTGACGAAGATGAACTGGTGGGGATCGTGGGTTTGGATTGGGGGCTGGTTTCGGGCATACTACGGGCAGAATGTACGGATTCAGTAGATGAACTCTGAGGGGGACTGGAAATAAGTTTCGGGACCGGCTTCCTTTTTAGTTTTGATGCTGGCGACTGTGAGGTCTGCTTAGGGGGCGTCACTGCAGACTCATTATCATTTACTTCATCGGTTCGCTTTGCTTCGTCGAGGGTTTCCTGACCCGTTCTAGAGTTAATCCCATAGCCGGCCATATCATATATCATATCCAAAACTCCGGTGTCGCCTGGTGCATTACCTTCAACTATGACTCGCTCTTTTTTGGAAAACGTGTGGAAGATCTTGATCTTTTTGCCTCCGTCCACGTAACCTTCAACAGAAAGCTTGACACCAGAGCGTAGCCCCCAAACATGTATCTCGACAATTTCCAACTCTCGGTCGACATATTTCTTCCCTCCCTTAGTCCAGCGATCGACGTATCCTATCCATCGTAGCTGGCTCGGGATAGTCACGCCTGCGCCAAACTTAGGTCGCATTCTTCGCTCTGTGAATCTCGCAAGTGCCTGCTCCGGAGTCCAGCCGCATTCAGCAATGAGATAGCTACAAGCCATCGTGCCGCTGCGACCCTTGCCGGCTTTACAATGCACAACAACCACCCGGCCAGCTTTCTTATCTTTCCATGTATCCAAGACCTTTCCAACTAGATGCTTCTTTTCGCCGGGAGTCTCCACATTATCAGCGTCGAGGTCGTTTCCGTTCAGCCAGTTCCTCATGCTCGCAATGATCATCGGTACCAGCCTGAACGGGGGTGGATGGTGATCCGGCCAGGGATAGTGTCGAATCCGGTTGTAAACGAGCTCGTCCGGATAGCCGGTACCTTCGGCGCGAAACTCCCATATTGCCCAGTTCTTCTCATGCTTAGAATCGAGAAATTCGACAAGGCGGTCTAGCGGATTGCGATAGGCACGTTGGGGGTATGTCTGAGAGGGACCGGACCTGACGATAGGATCTCGTCAGCACTTCGTCGGTTACAGTAGCGAAGTAATAAGAGAAGCAATAGAAAAGTAATAGAAAAGAGGGGCGAGTCTGAACGCACGTTGCGATTATATTATCTGTGACATAACAGAGATCTAACCCTGCTTCAGGATGTCTGGCGCGAGGTCCTGCGACGATCTGGCGCAGCAAAGAAGCCATTTGTTCGAGTCTCTTTATCGGGATGACTTGATCGGCGTACTGGCATCGTGGGCTAACCGCTCGTCTCTACATCAAAATATCGAGGTAGATGGTCAGGTTATCCTACATGGTATTTATTTATGAAGGTACCTTGTACTATACATAATGTAGGGTGGAGAGCAACCTTGTTTTTTTTCTTTTTCAATTCAATGACAGCTCGAGGCTATAAGTCGGTAGCTTCTACATAGGAGGTAGTCTGTACGTCATCAAACATGGAATTGGCAACAATGGAGACGAGAACGTCAGATCACAAGGTTAAATTACATAAATCACTAGGTTAGATCACTGACGGGGTCCAACTTGCTTCTTTGGTAGTTGTGGCAATTGTGGCCGAAAGTGTGGCTTGAAAGGGAAAGTGAACCTTATCTTAGCTGTATATAGACAAGTCCACTATGACGTTCAAGGTTTAAGGTTCATAGTAAGATTAGGTACATAATACATAATAATTTCTTATCCGTCACCTTCAATACCTATTCGAGCCCAACTTACAACCTACATTCCACCCGCGATATATTCCAAGATAATATCCTAAGAATTTACAAAGTCATACTTTTCCCCATGCGTTGCTCTGTGCCCAGGAGCCATGAACGGATCAAGCCAATCAACTACATCCAGATCTGGATATACCCACCAGTCCTCACCATGGGCAGCATTCCCAACTCTATTAAGGTCGCTCATGAAGTAATGTATTGTTCTTGGAGGAAGTTGAAGCCCGAGTAGTAAGCTATGTACTTGAGAATCGGTGCGATTTAACATACGCGTGGCGAGCAGTACTGTGCCCTTATATACTTCATTCGTAGCGTAGCGCGAAAGCGCTAGAATTTTTTCCAAGACGACAAGCCATTCGAGTATGCTAATCACCCAGGTCAGCTTATATCCTTTTCTAATACAGTACTGTTTCCAATATAGACTTGGGGGGGGGCGTCACTTACTGGTCAGCGTCGAGCGTTCCGTGCATCGTTCTAACTTCTATCGTCGCGGGGTTGTTCTCATCAGGATCATCGGACTTCTTATCACCCTTTATGCGTACTCGGATGGCCGGCCTGATATAGTCCATCTCATCATCTTCACCGCCGGCCAAAGCATTGGTCAAGTCGGTAATTGACGTATAATGCCACACGTTTTGAACGAATTCCCTCATGCGTCTATCGGTGGTCGAAATATCAAAGTGATCGTCCATGGCTGCTCTATTACGAGCTCTCTCAGTTGGGCTAGAACGTGGTAAACAACCACTCTGCCTATAACGAACCTGTGGATCGGGATGGAAGAGAGCTTGTCCGAGGCATGTGCCCTCATCTAAATTGCGACACCATCTCGTCGTCGGCGAGCCCCGGTCCTTCCTATGAAGATGTATAAGAACCGGCTCCATTAGCGCCCAGAGCGTGACAAATCTCTTAATCTGTAATAAGTTCCACCCATGCTTATGGCCCAGGTGCACATGGAGTCCCGATGAGGCCTCCATAGGCTTGTGACAACGCAGGCTTCCACGAAGTGCACTGCAAGCCTTTCGAATGGCTTCATGCGCCTTTTTATCATGAATGGACAACGGAGGGCTAACTACCTCCGCACCAAACCACTACAAAGACACGTGTTAGTTGGTTGTTCTCTTAAATATGTGCTCCGGGAGTTGAGCATATCTTAGAGGAGATAGCTCCCCAGTAGTCTCGAGAACTTCAAAAAGGAAATCCAGGTGATCTAGATGTTACCTACGTAATAGTCTCGCATGGGCCTTTTGCTTTGGTTGAACATGGGTATAAGATAGCGGCTAGGTACCATACCATCTCCATGTAGCGAAAGATCTTCCACGACCGACCACGCTGTGTAATTCGAATTTAAGCCCTTTATTGGAACATGTAGTGAATCTTCTGCTGTGGCGAGTGCAAGTCTATCTAACGCTCTTCTATCCTCGCAGCTCTGAGAGAGTTTAAATTCGAAATTTGCTGTTACCTGATTGCGATGAACGTTATTGGGCCAATCATAAAGGCATTCTTCTACCCTCTCGCGTGCCGAATCAACATCATCAGTCTTCATTTTAAGTATATCAACGTCATTGGATTCACAAAAACGGCAAAATTCGTCGACAAATCTAAAGCCAATTCTCCCGTTTTGGTAATGTGTTCGGTTAGGATCGTACTTTTCGTTGACGGTAAATCTTCGCAGAACACTCTTCCAATTCGGCGTTTCATCATCAGTGAAATCGCTTTCTGATAGATCTTCCATGTACATCCCCATATTATCCTCGTGGGCCGGTACCCCGTTGCGTAGCAGCAGTCTATTGCGATAATCCCAATGTTAGCGATTAGGTATTCTCTCATTCAAAGAGATGAAGAATCATGATCTCTGAGGATGGTATGAAGGTTGGGAAGGAAAAAAAGACGAATAGAAATGGGGGCCCCATTTACGAACCTGACAATTCTCCTGGTAGCGTATCGTTTGAAATATAATGTATCTAGGTCGTCGTCATCATTGCGATTGATAGCGCGAGATTCAAGCTTTCGTGATATCCAACGCCTTTCTCGTGGATGTGGATCTATACGATATTCTTCTCCGGGTCTTTTTCTCATGGCCGATGATACTGCGAGGAGAAATTCGAGCTCTATTACCTGTTAATATTTGTACGCAACGCGGGTAAAGATACTTGTTGAGACGTGTATTCTTGGCCATAGCTGCAGAATGGCTTAAAGGGGGGGGGGGCTCGGTTATGATTGGAAACCAGTATCGCTACGTACTGCCGTATAGTTAGCATACTGAGGTGACAATGAAATCTTCCACACGAAGATTGGAAAATAAGGGGTGTCTCTTAACTGACCCTATACCAAAAGTCATTATGTCTTCATCGGAGTTTTTCTCACACACTTCGGGATCGTCTGGCTCTTTTGAATCCACATAATCTCTATCTGCGAACTTATTTGGACCGAAGTCCTCCATCCACCGCTCCGTTTGGCCCTGCCCCCAATCCGTATCGTCGTCATCGTCGTCGTCTTCGTCATCCTCGTCATCTTCATCGTCGTCGTCGTCGTCGTCGTCGTCCGTCTCCTTCCCATCGTTATTGTCATCCTTTTTTTCGTCTGTCCCCCAACCCGGAACTTTGTGGTGTACCCAGTCCGATTCGTCTTCCTTGACTACGGGTACACGCGTCGGCAAGTCGACCGACCACTGTATGCTTGAGTTGGATTGGTTGAATCCGTTCTGGGCGACCTCGATAACTCGAGCGGCAGCCTCAACTCCGGGATCGTCCTGACGTTTTATAGCATTACCCCAGTCCTCCACCGGGGCCACCTCCTGACCTTGAGCTACTGGTGGTGGTACTGGTGGTGGTAATGGGTTATCCGATGGCCCCGGAATAGGCGGCGGCGGCAAAATAGGATATACCAGCTTAACATGTTGTGGTACGGGAACAGGCGGCAGATCTGGAATTAACGTTGGCTGATCAAGACCGGGAGCGTCAGGCATGGGTTGGTCCTCGGTTGGCCTGTTGTGCACGACCGTCTGTTGGGACGTACTTGGCCCAACACTCAGATTTCCGAGCCTATCAAGTAACCGTTTCACGGAACCCTGTTCTTGGTCTTCAGCCCTACCGGACGCCCCTTGGGCCCGATTTCTTTCGGACCCATGACTTGGTCCTGGTGGCTCAGGAAGCGGTTGCTGATTTGCCGCCAACGAAGATTCAAGAGGAGCTCTTTTCTTTACACTCCGTACTTGACGCCCCCGTAGTGAGTGGCGCCAGTCTCGAATAACTTCTCTCATTGTTGACAGTTGTCTCTGGTTATACCTTGTTCCGCTATCTAAAATATAATCTTGAGTTAAGTGTAAAATTATGTTCGCTTTCGCAACTCCACGTAACCATAGGGAGGCATTCGAATTTACATTTTAGCGTTGAAGCCATAGGTAACAACTAGGTATATAAGAGCATCAAGACACTATCCGCAGACGGAATCTTGATTAGAAAGCTTTAGCGTAAAGAAAAGGAGATGTTTGCGGCGCTCTCTTTGTGCGATTGTAATGCTTACCTTTATTCTACTAAGGATGCGGCCATGTTCGCAGATGTTTTCTGCATTGTTTACATTTCAGCACAAAGGTAATATAGTCAACTAACAGCTCTCTACTATTAGTGGTTTAATCGACTACCTTACCTGACAATTACACCAACATAACCAGAATACGCTAGGTAAATCCAACGGACATTTATAAGATTAGCAAAATAAGAGAAATCACCTAGGTTAGGTATTTAAGTATAATAAATAGCAAGAGGTATGTTTAAATACATCCTACATGCCCGATATTATGATTAATACAATACATGTACCTAGGCAAAATATATTTGCTTACCCTACCTATCGTATATTTGAGCCTACCTTAGAGACGAAGCATACAGCCTGGAAATACAATAATTCCAGGTATTTAATTTGTGATAAGTAAATGCTCGAGGCCTAATACGTCAATTACTATAATTTAGAGTCAGCATTACCCCTTTAGATAACGTTTACATCGATGAACCTATATAACATGAAAGAAATTATTATTTGCACTTCTCTTAGATAAACGCCAAATATACCAGTCTTCTTAACAGGCAAATGAGAGGCATGTAGTCGTAAACTACTCGGCATTGCCAGTTATAATTTGCGTGCTATTATGGGAGGCCCCTTGTTTTTTTGAGTATTGTGCTAGTTAATGATAACAATCTGATACCCTGCTTGGCTCTTGTCGTGTATACTGCATGAATAAAATGTCTTTTCGCTACCCATAGGAATATAAATTAAGATATGGCCCCCTGTTCTCATCATTTAACAATATAGCTGTCACGGGTAGTTGCATGGGTATATCTACTATATAAGGGGCGCGCAGCGCCCTCGTAAGAGGGTAGAAGACGGGCGTCAATAGTTCAATACTATCTATCCTAACATTCACTTTGTGTATGTCATCAATCAAGGGTATAATATTTGACAGTAGCTTATAGATTACCTAGATACCCGTGTTTAACTTAGAGGCATGGGGTTTGTAATTTATAGCATCTTCGAACGTCAATCACATCAGTAATCCTCATGGCGGACAGATATGTTAGCGGATAAACGCCTATAAATTTGGAACTAAGGGGTTTATTACATCCCAGGCCTCCTTGGTGAATTCTCGCCGAGTATTAATAAACCTCCGGCAGCTACCAATAAGAGGAACCTGGATGTGAAGTTATCTACTTCAGGTTAGGAACTGGTGTGCGAAACAAGTGTAACAAAAGCCCAATAATTTGAGTAAGGCAAAATAAGCCGTCGAATTCTGCCCTTCTTTCCCGTTTACCAACTCAAGAAGCAGGGCACTCACAACTACTCCTGGCGCGGAGCCTGTCTACTTCTCATTCTGAACTCCACGACCTTGGCCGACTGCGTTATTGTACCTCCCACCACCAACCGCAACCAACTTGCCTCCCGAACTTCGTTGCGCGGTATCGTATACGGTCTTAATCTCGCCCACCTCCTCCACAACTAGACAGGTACGTTTCTACGCCATATCACCGTAGGCGTATAATTACGATTGACCGTCTTTCGGATAAGGTGTACCATATAGACTTAGGAAGTCTTTTTGGGTACCGCAGATCCGTTCGCATACTTGCCAAGATCCGTAGCATCGTGGAACTGGCGCGCAACGCTCTTGATACCTTCCCAAACAGAGCGCACAGCTGGAGGATTACCCTGGGCGCCAACCAAGGAATCAACTCTCGATTCGAGCCTTCTGAAGGAGTCCTGGACATGTGTACTTTGTGCGAATCTAGTTCGGAGGAATGCAGTGTAGATAGTAATGAGAATCCAAGAACCACGTTGGAAGAATACGGCCGATAGAAACAATCGGAACCAAAGTAGAATCTCCAAGGACGAAACAACAGACATGGACATGTCATAATATTGCTTCACGAAGTTCCCGATGGCCTCGGCAAGGGGGCTAGCGGACTGCGGCTTGGCACCAGGAGATGCACCGGCGGGAAGCTTATTGGGTTGGATAGTGGGAATAAGGTTGCTTCGTGTGTAGGTTGCGACGTGGAATACGGAATAAATGCCGTACGGAAACAGGGCGAAGGTGTACTGAGGGGCTAGGAACCATACAATTGCCATGGCTTTCAAAGCGAGTATTAGCATTCTCGCACACGATACAAGGAAATGAAGCTGGCATACCGAGATATTGAACGTTCTCATCTGAGAGAAGGCCTAGAACTCCTGGACTCTTGGCCCCAACCTTCTGTCGAGCTCGCCATGTCTTGTATACAACGATCCCGTATGTTAGGGCCGCCGAGAGGAAGGCTGTACGATAGGTAAACCGAGCCCAACGTGAGGTATAGTTAAATGCGATAAGGCCGATGGAGTATCGAAAAAGACTTAGGAGAAGTATAAGGTGTCTGTAAAATATATCAGACGTTAGTAATCGAGTTCCTCGTTACATATTACAATGCCAGCCTTGAATCGAGGAAGCAGGCCCCGAAACGAGTCGAGGAATGTAATAGGACTTGACGTACCCGCTAAACCAGGCAACTGTATCGTTGATGAAAATGTTAACGAAAGTTACATAGGAATTAGGGAGCTTGGGGGAAAGGTTCGCAATCACTTACACTGCAAAGTTTTGGCCAGAGCTAGAATCCTCTCGCCGAGAGGTAGACTCGCGGAGGGCGGAGGAGCCATTTTCTCGGAAACGGCAGGAAAAGAAATAAAGGTAGTAGTCTTTATTCACGGTTGGAAAAATAAAGTATTGAAAAAAGTATCAAAAATTGATTCTCAGATGAAGGCGTAGTCGCGTGCTACTATTGTAAGGTAGAGAGGATAGATGTTGGCGGGTATGAGATGTCTTGAAGTTGGATGATGTCGTATTGTGTCGTATTAGCGAAAAAAGAGCTGAAGAAGCTGGTGAGGTGGCTAGATTTGTACTGGAGGTGGGAGAAATGACGACGAGAGCCAATGCTTTGTGCTTGTGCAACCCACTTTACCCACCCAAGGTACAATTTGTACTTATGATGACTTTACATCTGTTGAATGAGTACATACATGTAAGTACTATCCGGTTATGGCCGGTGCGTCATCAAAGTTGGAAAATTGTGGTCCTAGCTTCTGCCTGTAGGTGATACATTACCTAACATAGGTAGGTAGGTACCTACCTGACCTGGGTACGTAGCTTCTATCTTGCACATACCTGGTATGTTACCTTGGCAGCCGCAATCCAGACGGAGCCGGCAACAGAACGACCTACTACATAGAAGCCTTTCGTCATAGCAACATACCGCCGAGTCTAAACCGCCTCCACACATGCAGCAGCACATCTTGCTTGAAACTGTAAAGCTCTTTGCTGTCTCAGACTTCGGTATTCTACCTACGTGGCATAACGACGGCAGCGCGCTACAGAATACCAAGTTTTGAATGATATCTACAATTTGACGCTACTATTGGCCGATTTTTATACCGTGTTTGTCATGCGTGATGGGTTACTATCGCGACTTAGTGCTGTTAAAGCTACGGTAGCTACCTACATAGATACCCAAGGTACCCTAGCGTCATCTCAATACGTGACCGAGAAGCACCAATCACGACGTTGTTGAAGTTAATGCGAGGCGTATCAATACAAGATAGTTTAGGCCACGAGCATAAGAGGCTACAGCGTCTACTAGGTATTGCAAAATTGCATACATTAAGCATGCTTGGCCTAATTAGGTAGCATGATTAGCATGATCAGCATCAACAGCATTAGCTTCTAAACGATGAGTAAAGAGGAAGCACATATAATGGCACACCTAATTGGCTGTTGAACTGAGATAACTTACCCCTACCCCTCTTTTTCATCGACGAGATGGCTCGGCTTGATCTGGCATCAACACGTGGATCCTCAAACCGACACGGCTTATCCATAATCTAGTGGCCAGTGAAGTAAGCCAGTGTATGACCAAAGTACAGAATCTGTTACCCAAACGACACGCGGGATATATACTAGACGACTGTGACAGAAGATAACTGGCCAAGATGGCGACGATCAGTTCAGCAGCCCCGCGCTTCAAACTTGTGTTCCGCGTACCCCCGGCAGCCCTAGCGTCCGTTAAAACCGCAATATTCTCTACGGGTGCGGGCCGCTATCCGGGACCGGGCAATTACACTGAATGCTGTTGGACAACCATGGGCACCGGTCAGTTCCGGCCCGGAGACGCCGCAAATCCCCACATCGGGAAAGTCGGCGAGCTCGAGGAGGTCCCGGAAGCTAGAGTGGAAACACTCTGCGTCGGCGAGGATACCGTTAGAAAAGCCGTCGAGGCGTTGAAGAGGTGAGTAACGCCGATGGATGCGCCTAGCTATTTATCGAACTCTGCTAAATGTCCACTTGGATGCGGATAGAGCACATCCTTATGAGGAACCGGGGTATGAAGTATATAGAGTAGAGGATATTTGACCTCCTTGAAAGCAAGGAGTAACAGTATATCGCAACCCGTCGCAGCGTTATCTATACAAATGGGGTGACTCGTGGAACTGGGTTGATTCTCATGCAGGTAAATTTCCATATTATGGAAGCTAATGAATATATCGGTATTCACGATTTGACATGAGCTAAATCCTCAAGTTGATTGCAGTTGCCCCCCTATCCATATGGCGACTTTGTTTCCTTAGCGAGGAAAAAATTGGGACCTAAAAAATGTGAGATCTGTCACCGGCCTCTTCTAATTGGCCAAAAAGTAACCCTTCAATTCCACCGACGCTGGTTAACCCCCACTAACACAAGCTGCACTACATGAATGCAGTCTTCCACGACTCTTGGAAAGCATATAAGTTTAGGTCTCTGCAGTGACTCTACCTTTCTAAACTATTAAGTCTTGATACTAAATTTAATTTCAAGGCATTAGAAGTGGCAAGTCGTATATAACAACATTGCATGATTAAAATTCCTATCGACGACCATGGAGAGTTGCACAAAGAGCGACGACCCTCACCTCCCTAACACAGAACAAGTACATGTTCATATTCAACCTCCGTCAGACAATGACATAGAAAAAGGCCGCCACATCAAAGATCAACCCGACGATGCAGCAAACTCGCCGAAGCAATCCGTGTTCAAGTCGCTCGGTTGGCTGGACCGCTTCCTCGCTATCTGGATATTCCTCGCGATGGCCATCGGGATCATACTAGGCAACTTTGTGCCGGAGATAGGTGACGCCTTACAGAAAGGTCAATTCGTCGGTGTCTCGGTGCCAATAGGTGCGTTATACCTTGTTATAAAGCGATATATTACTCTAGATGTATTAATTCTCATTAACCCATAACACTCACAGCTGTCGGATTGCTCGTAATGATGTACCCCATACTATGCAAGGTGCGATACGAGACGTTACATGAGATATTCTCGCACCGCGGCGTCTGGAAGCAGATTGGATTTAGCATCTTTATGAATTGGATTGTCGCTCCGTTCCTAATGGTTCGTAACATTCAGTCCGTGACAGCTGCAATGGGTTCAATCTCTATGCTCTTCTATAACATTAGCTAATATAGCCTGATCTATAGCTAGCACTTTCATGGGCATGTTTGCCAGATAAGCCAGAGCTTCGTACAGGTCTAATCCTGGTTGGTCTAGGTAGATGCATCGCAATGGTATGAGTACCTTATAGAATATAGTTTTAATAACAATAGAAGGCTAACTGGCTCTCAAAGGTACTAATATGGACGGGTTTAGCCGGTGGTGATAGCGAGTACTGTGCTATTCTCGTGGCAATTAACTCCATTCTCCAGATGGTATTATTCGCTCCCTTGGCTGTTTTCTTCATTCGTGTGATCAGTCGCGAATCCGGTCCTCTGGACATCTCGTATGAAGTCGTTGCGACAAGCGTGGGAACTTTTCTCGGTATCCCACTAGGTGCGGCAATGCTGTCACGCTTTGGACTGCGCGCCTTGGCTGGTTCGCAGTGGTACGATCGCGTCTTTCTAAAATTCGTCGCGCCATGGTCTCTAGTCGGCTTGCTCTACACGATCTTGGTCCTGTTCGCTTACCAGGGTCAACAAGTCGTCCACCAGATCGTGTCAGTCTTGCGAGTTGCCGTTCCACTCATCGTGTATTTCATCGTCATCTTCTTTCTGACGCTCTGGATCACGTATCGGTGCGGATTTGGGTATTCCCTCGGCGCTACGCAGAGTTTTACTGCTGCCAGCAATAATTTCGAACTTGCTATCGCTGTGGCCGTTGCAACCTATGGTCCTAACAGTGACCAAGCCCTGGCATCTACCGTCGGGCCGCTTATTGAGGTACCGGTACTGCTTGGACTAGTGTACGTCGTCAAGGCAATAGGGAGTAGATGGGCCTGGAAGGACTGATTTGTATGGTACTAAATTCGAATCAAGACATATTGTGTCCGTAACTAAGTAATATCAAACACATTTACCTAAAGCAATATTTGTTAGTACCGGTGACTGCCTTTGTTCAATAGTATGCCACGAAGAATGGAAAATAGGGGCGCAACCTATAACTCAGTCATTAGTGTCCTTCTTGTCGCTTCTCTTACCGAGAAATAATATAACGAAAAGGCAAGAATAACACTAGTATATACTATTTATGGTTTGCTACTAAGGTTAACCGTAACAGCAAGTTAAAGGATAGATCCAGTCGACGTATCATCATTATCTATATCACAAGTCTCGCACGACCAAGTTGCCAAGGAAACCATGCGTAGTCGTAGGTGTAGCAGGGAGCCCTACCTGCTGAATGTACTTAATATTCTTCCTATTCTTCTCTAGGATTTAAGTAATTTGTGGTCCATGTTAGAAGATTTGAGTCTTGTGATGTCCAATAACTCCAATCCAGTGGACACAGACCTAGCTTCCCCAGAACCGCAAAACACATGTTCCACATGACTAGAATCCAAGTCCACCTAGAGAGAGCCGGTAATATATAATATAAGTGTAGACTAAGTAGAAGGGATTTAATTTTGCCGAAGACATTGTATCGTAATGTTATTGTGAGTACTAAATCCATATCGTTTAGCACGCTCTCCTTCTGTAGCGCAAAGTCGACTTGCCGGTCTTGATCAAGTTTGACGGTTCTGGCCGCCGGCATGAATCTGTCACGAGACCAAATACGGTCCTGTAGCTGAGCTGCAAATAGTTGTTCGGCACGCTCGCACGCAAGTATACTCTCTTGGTCGAGAATATCCTCATGAACCTCGAGTAGAGGCATTAACAGAAAATTGCGTGGATTAAAGGCGAACACCGCAACTATCCGTTTACCGCATAGAGCATCGGCTACCGCAATAGCACCGGTGTTCAACCCCTGTCGTGGAATATATTCAAATACTGCTGTTGCTGAGCCTCTGGGTTGCGGTATGCCATTATTATGCCGTTTCCATCGGTCTTCAGGAACGGCATTAGTCTGTCTGAGGCTTTGTGCGTGGACTTTGTTATAATACCGAACCCACAGACGGTTTGACGGTCCGGTTGGACCTTGGAAGTTTGCTGAGGCAAACAGCACCATTATGCTCCGCGTCTGTACACTCAGGACATCCCCTGTGTCTATAAACCGAAGGCGGTAAGGCGGCACTCTCGAGTCCTTGCTTACGTGGAATACATCCTCCCCTATAGAGGACTGCGACGTCGCCGTCAATCTAAGTGCTACCAGAGCACCCTTAGCTTGACAGTGTAACACCCCCAGCGTCCCTTCTCTGTGGGTCTCGATAATAGGTAAGGAGATACGCAACCCTCTATTAGTAAGTTCGTATGCGTCCGGTAGGGTTTCGCCTACGGAGCTAGTGATGTTGCCGCTCTTCGAGAAAGCGGACACGGATGGTGCTAATAGAGAATCCGCCTTTTCAGAATCCCATGCGAATATTGAATGGTCCCAATGGGTCTTGATGATCTCCTCTTGTAAGCGGCGGAATGCACTCCGCCCTTCGCCATACAGCAGTGGCATATTAACCTCAAATATCCCAAGCAGACAGTAAGCCTCGTCTTCGAGCCGGGTGGTTTGACGGTTTGCCGCCCACGACATTCGAGTTGCTACACTGAGAACCGAGGGACTCCGCAACCCCTTTAGTACAGTGGCGTCTATATTTGTGATTTGGCAGATCAATTTAAGTAAGGCGCCTTCTCTTGTCCCCAAGAAGTTCCAGCCCTGGCCAAAGAATCGAAGCTCTCGGGGCGCGATTAGCTCTTGCAGTGTCCACCCCCGTGTAAACCATCTCGCGCTTTTGAAAGCACCGATCCAGGGCTGTAGATCTGGATCGCTCTCCTGGTCACCTTTTCCGGTCAAGAGCGGACATTCCCAGGGTACGTCTTCCATATAAACATAGCAGACTACGCTATCTTTATACCATCTATACATAGAGTTGATAGACTCGGTTAGTTCTGCGCTGCTCGTCTTGTCCATGCATACTGTATCTATCCAGGCATACTGCAACCCGTCTTTCTTTGCCTGGCGACACATAAATTCAATTTTTCGATAACCTTTCCTTGACTCGGCTTCCGGTCCCGAATACATTTGAAATGTAACCTCATCCTCACCCCAGGTATGGGATAGTATAGCAAAAGGTGGCTCATAACCCCCAAAATTTTCGAGTCGCATTGTAGTCGTGTTGATGAGCCACATGGTAGTCTCGACTGAAGTCGTCCAGAGCGCTGATATGCACCTCGGGTAGTCCCAAGTCAAACAAAACTGTATATTAAACGAATGGTAAGATCATATGCCATTTAAAGTATCAGTCGTATAATTTAATCGGAAATAAAGTCAGGCTATGTGCCTACTTTGGTATCTACCTACCTTATATACAGGTATATATATATATTCACCATGATGTACTTCTAGAAAGGCGGTGTTACTATGCATCTCCATTGGCTGTACTGACCGAGTATATGCGAGTCTTACATTAGGTAGTAAGCCTTGCAAAGTGTAGCCTACCTGAAGAATATGCCCTAGCTGAGAGTTGGAGTTCCTCGCGCAACAATGAAGTTGTTTCCATACCTCTAGGCTTGCCTCGTGATCAGGACATCATGCTATTTTAACCCGGGCATCATTTTCAAAAACGTTAGACTTAACTTGAAATAAATCCCAGCTAGAATTCATCAAGTTAATCAAGGCAAATTAAAAGTGAAAAGTCCAGTGCTGATTCCAATTTACCTATTCAACCCTTCTATCTATACCTCCACTAGAAATGTCCTCGCAATATTCGTGCCCAGCAACTTACAATCTTCCGCATAATGCTGTCGTATCAAATCGGCAATGGTCGGAACTCGACACTGTCCATGGATGAAAGCTTTGGGAGTCTTGCATGATGGGCGCATGAGCAAACTAATATACCGATAGCTGATTTCGACCTCGTAGCATGAAGCCTAGACTATAGCTACAGACATAATCGGGTTGGAGACTCAGTACTTAGGTAGATATATGGCATATGGAAATGTACGAGGGTATTTGCTTAAGGGTATCACAGACAGGTACGAATCGTTTTCATGGAAGATATTTTAAAGTTATAGCAGATCGTGTTGATTCTATCAACATTACCTATCTATTAGAGGATTGCCCTCTATCGAACTAGAATTGTAACACGTGACTATTGTCACGTCATCAGTACTTTTTCTGTCTCAGTCCGAGCCAAAGACGCCTAGATCTAATCGTAGCTGGTAGCTAATAGCTAATCATCATCTCATATTGCTTTGGGTTAGCCAAGAGATATGCCGTGTCGTAACCGTGGATCCGAACAAGAAGGTACTCTTGCTATCTCATCAATCATTCATCCTTCGTGATACTCATTAGAAAAGGAAATCAAGAAAATTCTGTCGTGCGAAGGGATCTCCTTCTGCTGGGGTAAGCTCCCGGGCTTCTGATAAATTGGTCTCCAAGCTGTCATTCTCCGAAACATATGAAGTTCATGAAATTGTGAAAATCTGTGGTGTCCTCTCCTCTGGTACATTTGAGGTGGTAAAGGGCTGTAGTCTCGCATAAAAAAAAATTCAATGGCTGGGATATGCCTTAAATACGCATAATCCGGATAGCGTAAATATCATTCATCGTAAGGAAATCGTCAGGTCTGGTATAGTCGTATACAAATAAAAAAGGGCGCGTTAGTGTTGTTGAAGTAGGTTAAGAACTTGATTGTTGAAACTCATGATGGGGGTGATTGAGAACGTCGGCGATCGCTGCCGCGGTTTCGTAATTCTCTCAATCGTTGATCGAGATAAGCCAATCGAGATGCCAACGATGGTCTAGATGGCGATCTTGCTTCTGAACGCTCCCGGATTGGCTGCTGTACAGTCGCAAAAGGTCGGCGTAAAGCTGTTAAATTGAAATTAATTGGTGCTGATAGTCTATTAGGGAAACTGTAGCTAGAACCTGCGCCAGAGAATGGGGATCCTAGGCGACGTGGCTGCACAAATGGGTCCTGAGGCGCTGTAGCTGTGATGGTGTGCAAAACTGATGAAGTAGAAGGCTCTCCGCAATGAGCCTCCTTAGTGAATGCATCGTCCTTTTCCGAAGCTTCGTTCCAGAAAGCGGCTGTTAGGCTCGGTCGCTTTCGCGGTAGGTCCTCAACGTCCTTAACTGACCTCCGCTTTTGTGTTCCCGAGCGCGATCTGGTTAAACGAACAGGCGACTTGAGAATCTTTCGAGAGCCTAGGGAATTTGACTGCCGTGGCGGGGTTATATCGGAAACAAAGGACGAGGATGAGCTGGGGCCATAGCTCTTAGCCATGACCGGAGATGGGAGACGGGGAAGTTCCGGAGATGGGAGTGCTTGTCTAACGATAATCTCAGCGTCCTTGGCGAACTCTGGGAAGGGTTCACTTTCGGAACTTGTGAGTTGAGCGAGAGGGGCATCAAGCTTCATAGTATCCGAAGTGCTGACTGCCAAAGAAAAGGCCATATCGCGAGCTGAAAATGCTGCGGATGACTGAGCTGGGACTGATTTTCGGTTCCAGCGACGATGAGCCGTCTTGTGAAAGGGCGTAGGACTCCGGGACTTGTATCGCCCTGGACTAGCCGCGGCCTTCATCCTACAAAGCTCGCGTAGGTGAGCTCGGGTAGCTGCACACGTATGGGGCCATTCAATATATGGTTTGGCGGACTCTGCGGTAGGGGTGTTGCTTCCACTTTTCATATCCACTGTTAGATGTCCCTTAGAACCTTTCCAACTTCTTTTGGCCTCGCGTGCCACGCGCAAACAGACCCCATTAGGAGGAATACGGCTTCTACCTAAGCGTATCGGTGTTACTCGCGGGTCTTGTAGATATAACATGTAAGTCGACCATAGGTGCGAGTCCATAGCCTTGGTCCATGGGGCTTTTCGCGACCTTTCTTTGTGCGGTACATTTACATTAGTATCATACTCAAGTTTAGGGAATTCTAGAGCCTTAAGCTCTGGACTCATATAATTGCCATCCTCAGAAGCATGCGAGAATTGGCTGAACAGCGAAGAACTAGTCTGAGTGGAAAATGCTGTTGACGGCCTGCTAGACTCGTACTCAGGACTTGACTCGACATCCGAGTAGCTCCACTCGGACCCAACAGACCAGTCGGGGAACTTTGTTTCGGAAGGCGGCGCGAACTCTATTGCAGGCGTCTTCGGAGGCGAAAAGGTTGGCGCATTTAAGTGCTCGTATATTTCCATGCTGTCGGGTTCCTCTACCTCGATACTCGGAACTGGCACATCTGCTGCCGCGACCGACGCCAAAAACTGTTGGGTTGGCGCGTTTAGGTGCTGAGACACATGTCGTCTCTTTAGTTTCAATCGGGGTCGTGGTGGAGATGGTAGTCTTAACTCATCGCCGGGGGCAGAAGGTTCGGGGGTCTTCGGCCCCTGACCTAGACCACAACTACTGGAATTGAATTGTAGCATTGTGGAATGTGAATGGCGCATCGACGGTTCCTATACTATCCGCCGCGGTAATCCAAAATCAATCAGATAGGCACATTCATGACCGTTCAAGAATTCCACCTCATTAATCACACCGGGAATTAAGACGTCGGGGTCTAGGATATCATTGGCGCTAGTCACAGTTTCTCGAAGTACGAAGCCAGAAGAGTTTATGTCTATATCTGTTTTGTCGCACAATTGGGAAGATCGAAGGAGTATCTCGTAGGGTCGCGGTTAAGTTTTCTTGATTGATTGATTGTAATAGCGCATAGTTAAATTCGACGGGAATGAAATGGACGGGCTCGTAGACGGGCGTTCGCAGGATTCACGTTAAGGGAATAGGTGAAGTCGTAGAGTAAGTAGTATGCGATCGCGCGCGTGCTTCGTGCGTAGGTAGAATAGTGGCTACCACGAGGGGGATCGGTAGCCACCCTCCCAACCGAAAGATTAGGGGAGGAAAAGGAACGACAGATTAGGTATTGAAAAGAAAAAGGAGGCAAAATGTAAAGAGGATGCGAAAGAGAGGATAGTTAAGGTATGGGCTTGAGAAGGAATAGATGGATGGGTAGTAGAATCACGTTGCGCTGCAGGTGCGAGTCTACACCTCATCCCAACGTTATCCCAGATAATCAGCCCAAAGTCTAACCCGATTTGGCAAAAGCTAGGACCTTAGATCCAACATCCTGATTGGTTATTTATAATCGAGAGGGTCCCCGTTTAATCGCTATGGTAGTTGAGCTTTGGGTGCGCTAGTACTATTGCGGTGGCAAGAGGTCTATTATATACCTGATTGGGTTAGACTTTGGGCTGATGGTCTGGGATAACGTTGGGATGAGTTGCGGAAGACTTAAACAGAACTAGGAACTTGTATCTCTTGTATCTATCGATCGTACATCGTAACTGCGTACTGATCCTTACACTGGCCCACTAGAATTGTACTTTGCCCAGAATCAGCAGGCGGGAGTGGTACTGGCGCGAACCCTGCGTGCTGATTCTGGCAGTTCTAGCGGCATGAAATACAGCGCTAAGCCATTTATAGACCTAAGGTTTACTAGAGACCCCACTACAAGGAGTGGGAAACTTCAAGCGGTCAGTTGGGGTTCCTTGCTCCAAGCCAATGCACAAACCTCAAAGACTAGGGCTTAATGTGACTTTAGACCTTATTTTCTGAAGTGCTACTACTACATGTATATGTATGTACTAGCCGACTAGGTACATGTAACAAGAAAAAATTGAACAAAGGGGTAGAGAGGAAAAAAGAACGAGAAACCGAGAGACACGGGGGGATACCTACATATCGGTACGATTGTACTGTAAAACAGGTCGCGGATATTTTAACAAGGTTGTAAATCGGTGGAGAGAAAAAAGTTGCTGAACCTTGAGAAGAGTAAAATTGGTACTTGGGATATGTGGCCGAAAACTGTTAACTTCCTACTACGCACTTCTGCTTGCGACTTGCGACGACTGGCGCCGCTGCTCATGCACTCCGGACAGCAGCTTTGGCCAGCGGAGGGACACGACAGGAGTGCATATGCAGTGATCGCCAAGTGGGAGGATAAGAGGATACCGATGATAGGTAGAGGGCACAGACGCTGAGCAAGACCCCCTAGCCGCCAGCCTATATGGGGGGAATTGGATGGAGTGGAATAGAGAGATGGGGTTCCAGTTAGATCCAGAGGAACGTACCCGTGCGAATTGGCTGTATGTTCACTGTACGCGTTTGACCAAAAGCGCGAAATCGAGTGGACGAGAATGTTTCATGCAACGCGTGAATTCATATGTATTCTCTATTCTCTTATTCGCTCGACTTGGCCGATTTCGTTCGTTGGATTATGCAGTACCGCGTACTGGAGCTTCGTACATGCCACTGCGAACAACACATATTGCTTAGGCTTTCGAGTTCTAGAAGACCCCAAATATACCCAAACGTAAGTGAGGCAATGTTAACGTACCTAAGGACCTAAGGTAGTCGAAGCTGTGATTGTGAGATCAAGTTAGGCAGGTTTAGTGGCACCTAGCGCATCCCGGGTGTCTCCCGTATGTAGGTATTGTGTTTGGTTGTCGCCAGCCTATTCGTCCACTATCGACTATTAGTCGACTCGAAGTATGGATGTACATACATAGGATGCAAACACGTAGTAAAATGGGTATCAATACGAGTGGAGTTTAATCAGAGCACATCGCAAGCAGTTGATCGCGCTCATTAGTTCTGCCCAAGTTTTTCTATAACAGTAGCTAACCCTAGGAATATAACCAAGAGGTTGTGTTGGGATGGCGGTTAGAAGATCTGTGATACGGGCGAGACCCGACCTTCAAGGTGAGACATCATAAAATGTGACGGCATGTGACGTGACGCGACCGTTCAATGTCTCGAGGTGAACATTGCGGCTATGGAAGTACATATTTACCTAGTACATAGACTATATGCGATTTATAACCGAAAGGAGCTGACGATATAATAATGCTCAAGACTTGTCGGCTTCGAATTGTCATAAAATTCATTTGCTATAGATATTACGAAGACATATTAAAGACCTAGGGAAACACTACAACATGTATAGAGGATAGCCTATAAGACCAACCCCAAGCTAATAAATTGTAAGAATACACGCTCATAGATAATAATTTCAATAACTACCCACTAAACATAAGCGGTTATTGTGATATCGACGGTGTTGTTAGTAGTGTACAGAATTAAAGGTTCTCCCACCTAAGAAGTCAGAAATGTATAGAGTTGGTCAAGACAATTCTTACTTATATCCTAAAATACTTAAATAATACTTTCATCATACTATTCACAACTTGAGTTAACCATTATATCATCTCATAAAGAAAATTGAAATTGTAGCCTTACTTTCAACCCCCATTTACTAGCGGGCTGCTTGACTGACGAATCGGAATATTCCGTTGAGAGAAAACGACGCGAAACTAACGCGAATCGACGCGTAAGTATGCCTGTACTCCATAGGAAGCATGAGAGGTTTCATTACTTTTACCCCACGTACATTCCACATGGTCTGGGAGGTTGGATTCGGTCCCTAATAAGTGTTAAGAATATATTCTATACGAGCATCTCCACGCTCATTGGGTTATTTGGTTCGTGGATTTTTAAGGACCTTGTCTGACAACTTTCTATCATGATGCACTTACATATATGAGGTAAAGTGAACATAAAAACTACCCACGCAATAATGATTGGCTGAGAGATAGGGTAAATCCCCATTACGTGAAGATTGACGCCATTGAATGGTCTTACTGTATACGTTCCTTATGCATCCCCTCTAAGCAGAAGCCCAACCCATTATACTACTACAGTACCTACATGATACCACGAGGGCTCGGTCCTATTCCGAACAGCCCCGAGGATCAATATGGTTTGGCTTGCATGTGCACTTCCGTAAATCTCTAAGGACGTCCTATATTCGGAGATCATTTATAGGCTGATGTTGTACGGCATAACGCCTCACGGTCTAGCGGTCGTGTGCTCAATTCCCGGTGACGATCTTGCTGTCAGAGAACATTATCACAAGATCTTATTAAATTATTAGATTACTAAGGTTTCTTCTTCCACCAACTTATCTAAAAGTATTATTTCATAAATCCCACAACGAAGCTTCTTAGGGCATAGCAAAAGACCTAATGCTTCGGTTAATAATTGTCATGTACTATACACTACAAAAAGGAATAAATATTGCTATTAACTTCTCCTTACAAAGTATGTTGATTGACATATGCATCATCAGAACTTGATCATGCCTTAAGTTATAGTTCGCGTCAATAGAACGTTAGAAACTTCGTAGGATATAGTGTTGTCGTCGCAAACTATTACCAAATAACTAGCTAATTAATTAAGTAAGAGATATAGTGCATACCTAATACGAAACGTCTAAGAGCAATTAATCATATGTACATATCTATTCCGAAGTTGGAGTGCAGGTATTTAATATCCACTTTGGTAGATTATATAAGCGTCGTATCTCACGTGCTTCTAATCCGTAAACGGCGCTAATTTGTCTGACAGCTGACAATATCTGTGCTCCGAGTGATGTGGATTAAAAAGCAATGTGGAGCCTCAGTTTGCTTTACGCCAACACTACCTCCATTCAACAACTCCCATAATTGGCCCTGGCCCAACGTCTCCTCTTCGGATATTATCTCATGAAGTTACATTCAATATGACGTCCACTACTGATATTATCACACTTGAAAACTTTGCATCTAAGATGCCACGATGGGACCCCAACCTCTCCAACCACCTTTATGCCCTAGTTGATATGGGAAGGTTTGTCACATCATCACATCGTCACCCTGTCTATTTTGAGATTACAGTCCTTCCCAAAACCTAGCCCAAGACACCTCGCATCTATCTATTCGAACTAGTGATGTCTCTTCTATTTGCTTCTTAGTAACCTTGTGATAGCAATGGCATACGATTCTCTATCTCGGATCTATCGCCTCCGCAAAGTCGTCTTCTCAGATGTCTATATCACGAGCGCGCTGCTATATCTTTATTTGATGCTCTCTATACATCGGCTTCAAGTGGTCCTTTGGCGTTTTCTTCAGATGTTATTACACAGGTGTCTAAGACCCTAGCTCGATTCAAGTCTATCGCCGATGACTATGGCGTACCGACAGAGCATATCTCTGTATTCGCTACGGAAGCTATGCGGAAGGCTCAGAATACAGCTGCTATGCTAGATGCTGTCTTGGAGAGTTCGGGACTTAGCATTCATGTGCTAGCGCCAGAAGTCGAGACTCTGTTTGGCTCCGTGGGGGCGAGAAGCGGGTTCGACACAGTGAACGGCCTGTTTCTTGATTTAGGGGGTGGTTCAGTGCAGATGACTTATTTGAATTCTTCTGTCGATGGCTACGAAATTGCAGCTGCGCAAACCGGAAAGAGCCTACCATTTGGAGCTGCTAAGCTGATCAAAATCCTGGAGGACGATGAGACAGAGGTTCAAGTCGCTGCTGTGAACAGTTTGCAAGAGGGCATGCGAGGTGCCTTCGCCCAGCTCCAACAGCAGTTTTCGCCATTGAGGGAGACACAGATCAACCAAGATAGTAGCGGTGTCGACGTCTTCCTGTGCGGCGGTGGATTTAGGGGTTATGGCAGCCTCCTAATGCATGTTGATCCTATTCAGCCATATCCAATCCCTGCGGTTGGGGCATACACTGTTGAAGGCTCGTTCTTTGGCCAGACCGAACACATGCGCAAGGTAAATGCCGAATACGAGGGCAAGATCTACGGCATGTCAAAACGACGACGCCAGCAATTTCCAGCTATCGCTACAGTCGTAGAGGCACTGATCTGTGCCATTCCTCGAATCCACATGGTAACATTTTGCAGTGGTGGCAATCGAGAGGGTGCTCTATTTATGAAGCTCCCCAAAGCCGTGAGAGAGAAAAGCCCCTTGCCACTTCTCCATCAAGTTAGTTGCAAGAAGCTTGAGATTTTGCAATCAGTGATCGATACTGTGCAATCATCTCTACCGAGCAATCTCGATCTCTCCAACATCCCGACAGTGTTTACTTTAGGACTTGGTCCACTCTTTGCCAGCAATATTTGGACGCGCATGGGAGAACCAAGTGGCGCCAACGCAGCATTTGAATTGCACCAAGCTATTAACCGTGACCCTAGTGCACCTGGTTTTAGTCATTTAGCGCGAGCAGTCTTGGGGTTAACCCTTTGTTATAGATGGGGAGCCAGCCTTGGCCCCTTTGATAAACTACTTCAAGTTAATCTACAAAGACTTGTCAGCCAGTCAACCCCCGAGGCCAACTTTTGGGTGGAATATCTCGGTGCAGTTGCCAACCTGCTTGCCGTGCTTTGTCCAGCGAGCCCAGATTCTACGGATAGACTGAAAAGGGTCGTCAAGTAAGTAACTTGTAATGATGAATTATTTGCATATTAACAAGCGTATAGATTTAGCTCGACAGTGAAAATCACAAAAAAGAAAATCAAGGTCCAACTAATAGTTTCATTGTCTCCAACAATTTTCCAGGCCTTGGATACGGAAGAACTGGTCAGCATTTTCAAGGGCGTTGGGAAGTATCAAGATGTCGCAGACACGACCGAGAGGAAGGTCGAGCTCAGTGTCCAGAGAGGAGCTTGAACTTTAGTCATTTCGTCTTAAATTATAACCCCAATGCTTTGGGCACAGCAAGTGTACTCGCTCTAACTACAAGCTACTATTATAGCTGTCTAAGAGTATCGTACACCACGTTTCAAATATGGCGAGAACATGATACTTATGCAAACACAACCGAAACGACGACCCTCGCAGTTTTTACTAGGGAATGTCAGTCATAGCCCCCGCGACGCTGATACCGGCAGCGAGTGTCGTCGAACAAGTAATATGCCTTTTGAAATATTTCCTCCTTCTTTCATCACGAGGCATAATGCAAGCTCAAATGCGGTAGATGGGTATCAGCCTGTCGCTAAACTCCTTCGCTAAACCATCGATCACCCAACAGGCCAAAAAATGAACTCATACCGAAACTCTGTTTACCAATCCCGAACCGAACCAAGTTTAAACGACATAACAAGAAACAAAATTACCCAGAATCCTCGTGCTACGACGGCACATCTATCGCCTGGCTCGCTTAGACGCTCGGGCTCCAGCTCTTGTACCGCCTCTTTGTGCGCCGATCAACAGGACACAGAACAGACGGTCCAGCGTGGAAGAGTGTGGATAAGTAGTACAGTCTTGAATGGTTTGGTCTAAAGTAAATGGTCAGTCCATTAAACACTTCAATTTCCGAGAACCTCCGTTGCAACATACAGAACTCGTCTCTGCGGATTTCCACCCTCCTGAAATCGGCATTCAATTGCCTCTTCGCTGCGCTCAGCATCGGGCTTCCGTCTTCAGTCATAGGTTCCGGCTTCTTTTTGCCGAAACAGATCTCACACATTACGACTAAGTTGCTGAAGACGCTCGTGGTTATGGTTTGGATCTGCAGTTGATCCCCGCAAAGGTCTATTGAACAATGTGAGCTAGGTCCTTGTGTTCTAAATTGGGGTGGTCATATTACCTTCCGATTGATTGAGCTCATATATATCCCGGTACATTAGAATAAATTCCATCATACAAGCCCATAGGGGTAATCGCTCATGCGGTTTCAAGGCTGCGTCCAAGGTCTTCCAGAACTGCGCCAGGATATCAGACTCGAGCGTCTTCATCCTGAAAACTATGATCCGCTTCAAGTCTTGACAGATCTGACTAGGAAGCTCCTCTAGACCGGATCCGGGATATTTTTGGCAGAAAAACTTCTTTTGCCGCCAGATTTTATACATGCACCTCATGTCATAAACTTTGCGAACAAGAGCGTACTGGCGATATGTTAGTAGGTATACAACGTGAGGGGGTTAGTAACACTAGACTAACATATGGTAGAAATGAGTGTTCATCCTGGGCATATCTGCTAACTAGAACGTCTAGAGCCGATTGGAAGTCAGAGCTTTCGTCTGTGAGCATTTGCCACGAAGCCCATTTAATAAGTATAGCGTCTTCGGGCGCGCCATGAGGGTTCAAAACGTATTGAGGAGCTGCCTGTCCTGGGTTGGCTTGCCACCTCTGCCATGTTTGACTATTATTGTGGTTGCTATCGTTGCGCGTGACCGAAATTGCTAGGGGTTGTTGGGTCGCAAGACACGGCTTGAAGTATACGTCCCAACGCAATGTCGGGTTACCTCTCTGCGACGTGACAGGGGGGTTTACTTTCATCTCTGCTAGGGTCAGCTATTCAAAATTCCATTCGAACCTAAGCTTAGGTGACAGTGATGATGGGATTAACATACTCCAGATCACATGAAAGACGAGATCGCTGCTAGCGGAGAGACGGCGGAAACACATGTGCTCTGCTAGTTCGCCGTCATCATCGTTGCAGTACTTATTGGCGTCACTTTTGCAACGCGAGCAAGGGATCTGTTGGTCACACTTCTAGTTGATTAGGAAGGAAGCCGAGATACGACCGTGGCTACTCACTGGGACCTTGCGCGTCTTACACCGGAAACAGGCGCCAATTTTGCGCATCTGGGCGACCTTATCTGGGTTATCTAGGGGGCGATGCCGCTTGCCACGGCTAAGTGGCAATTCGCTTGAAGAGCTGTGATATGAGGACGGCGCAGTTCCGTTGGAAGAGGCTGGGGAGAGCGGGCTACTACTACCACCGAGTCCCTGGATTTCGGCTCCACTCGAACCTAGCGTACCGTCTATATCCATATGCCATGGGTAATGCTCCACGCCGTTAGGTCTGATCTCACGAGCTGGTACAGTGAAGCGATCATCGTGTTGCTTGATCTGCTCCACGGCTTCCTTGAAGTGGAAAGAGTCCTCAGTGGACCTGGGGGAGGATGCGCCGTCTTCCTCCGAGGGACCGGAGGTTAGCCCCGGGATAGAAGAGGCGTCAGAGCGGCTCCGCGAGTCGGCATCGGCGGCTGGGGATCCTTCGTAGAAACGTTTATAATCAAAGTACTGGTCGAATTCATCCGGTGGGGCAGGAACCTTGGGTTGTCTCCTCTTGGGGAGCCCGCCAATAAAGTCAGGGATCTCCGAGGTGATCTGGGATAGGTCACTGTTGCTCATGTTGGCAGTTGCGTGGCTCGTGTAAGTCGCCTGTATATGTAGGTACGTCTCTTTGTCAGACCGTGCACGAGACAAATCAGCACACGCCAGCGGGTCGCTTCGGTACCTGAAGTGGGGGAAAACGACGATAAGTGATGTTGAGGACCAAAGGGGCACAAGTGATGAACTGTCATGAATTCCTGCTAAGACATCGTCTCATGTCGAGGCCTTGACGACCCCAAGTCCGCATCTGCGAGTACCTCTGAGAGTGCGCATTGCGGCCGTCAACTCTCATTGGCTACACCCCGGGACCGGGCCACCACAGGGCCACCCCATTGACCTATAGATACCCCGGTCTGTACCGAACTGGAAGTCTTACGGCTTGCGGAAGATTGTGTCGCACCCAAGGCGCTGGGTCCTGAAATCATGTGACAGCATGCAGCCCATGACGGAATTTGTTCTGGGCTGAAGCACCGATTTTAGACATTTATTATTGGGGGCTAGCCAATTATCTCCAAGCTATGTAGAGTTGAGAAATCGCAACTCCATAGTAAATTTGGGGTTTGGTGTATAGTCTAACTCAAGACAATTATACATGTTTTAGACTAAAAGGTCCCAAATACACTAGAAAAAAAGCAGACACCAAAATCCCAGGAATAGCTCTTCCGACCGAATCGCTAACAGATGCGGAAATTTTGCTGGGGTCCAATCAAGGGCCGTGCAGGCCTTGCTAGGTAACCCAGTCGCTCTGCACAATTCGCATAGTTGTTACTTTTTGAGTATTCTGTCACACGTACCAGGTGTGTATGTATTGGAGTGCTAGACGACTCCAACGCGCCTACATGAGCAGCTAGGCAGGTAGGGTGTGCATTTCCATGTAGGTAGGTATGATGTTGCAGCGGGTATCGAATATTGCCAGGCCGTTTCCGTACCAGCATTTGGCTTACCCCTGATCCATGATCCTTCCCATCCAGATTTCCAGACTCCAGTCTCTCACCGAACTTGAGCAAGTGGTTGCATAATCGTATCGACCTTCGGAGGGAATGCCCCCCACGTTACTAATTAATGGAACGATAGAACGATGGGCTGGATGGGCTAGAGGTCTGGTATATAAGGCCTTGGTCCCCCGACTATCCGTTCTGCTAAACTCTTGACCTTTTCCTCTATCCTCCCAATCCTCCTGCTGGCGTGTGCAGATATTTCCGAGTGGAAATTGGACTGGGGAAGCAGACTAGCCCTTGAGGACTAGTACCTAGTCGCCGATGAGCTCTGAGAGTGGCACACTGTGAGTGAGTAGTACGGTCAACAATGACCATGTTCTCCATCTTGAAAGGATGGCATGAGCAGTCCGGTAAGTGTCTAGTTCTCGTTATCTGAAGGCATCGTCTTCGGAGCTGTATTTTCCTATTTAGTCGCGCGGGGGATCTATTCTGACAATACCATCACACATGGTAGCTAGGTTTCCAAACCTACCTTCATCTAATCGAGGAAGGTTGAGTATGATATTTGTCTCGACGCCGGAGAGCTCGAACAGTTTTCAGGAATGGATCTCGTAGCATTCCTGCCGCATCCAAGCCGATACGAGTCTCCTCTGCCTCCTTTGGACCCATGGCTACCTAGATCCCACGCGAAGTAAGTATTCCTACTACGTCCGAGCTAAATCCCACTGAGAACTGATCCTAGAAATAGCCCGGTTTACTTGAGATGACGAGCCTGACATAAACGTGTCCTGGTTCTTCTGGCGCGCTCTGGACATTGAGCGAGCATATGCATCCAACGTAATTGGGGAGGTAACGGTATCGATACAGCCTCATTTCAAGTCTGCAAGGACCGGGAGAGCTTCTCAAATCAGAAGCTACTTACCTGTAGGCAGTACCTTTATTGCTGTAGCCCGGTTCTGCGAGTACCCGATGACAGGCGACGGGGCTGGCCGTGACAACTAATTTCGGGTACAAGCCGACCTGGCGCCACTTCAGCTCTAGCACAGTATCATCTAAAAATCGATCTTTTAAACCTCATTCCAGGTTGGAAAACACCATCCACGACACGTTGCAATGTGATATCTACGCGAGGAAGAGTCGAATAATATTAACTAGACTAAACCTAATCGCTAGCAACACGGGATCGATCTATTCACTAATTCACTAAAACTTCGGGTTTCGAGCTATGGCTTTCTAGTTGGCTAAACACACTGCAAGATCATGTGTGAGAATGCGAGTAGTATGTAAGTGAGAGCACAGTTATATTTTAACAGAGGAAGCTATCAGCATAGCTCAAACTACCTAGGCCAGGCTTCTGATATAACTAGAGGCCCTTTGTCATAAGTGTTTTGGTGGACCAGGGATATAACCAATAGCTTTGATTAACCAAGGTAGAGGTCCTTTAACAATATCTTCCTAGAGTTCAGAGACTCGAGTTGCCTACCTATGTAAGTCAACTTCTGCCCCGAAAGTCATAACAATATATGACCGACGCTCTTAGTCTTCTTCCGAGAGGGGTTGACGATGTTTGCTCTAATGGTAGCACACAGCTTTACGTGTCATATCTCAAAGAGGTTTATACGGGATCAACCATTTACAAAGTATATAGGCACCTTTAAGAAGAGTTGACTAGTGACAGCTCAATTCTCATATTAGGTATGTGTCCGCTCGTAATTAAAGCTTTATGTTCCTCAAGCAAGCGATGCACAGGTTTGCGTGAGAGGCAGTTTAGAACTGGCTGTTTGCATATTGATACGTCGAAGTTGGGATGACGTAGGTTTGTTAGACAGATCATCAGAACTATGTAAGATGCGACCGGCGGGGAGCTGTGGCTAGTAAGATATCCCTAATTGGGCAATAAAGTCCGTGTTCGAGCCACACTTGACCGGACCGATTTTGTGGCTCGCATAGTAAGTCTTTCGGGGATATAGAATGACCAGAGTAAAATGTTGACCTAGGTTAGTTTTAATCTAATCGTGCACTTGTTTAAGCAACCACGGTAAAGGTAAAGAAGCGGTAAAAAGGAAAGCAGCCAAGTTCGGCTCGTCTTGTGGATAATAGCCAACTGTTTTATTGTTTATTCGTGGTCATTCTGTAATTTATCTAACCCTTTTTAACCCTCATCCCTTTCTATTTTGCCTTTTTTTTCCTTTTTAATAAGGCTATCCCCTATGTTGTTATTACCAAGAGTTAGCCAGCAGACTTTTTCTTTAGAGAAAAGATTGCTCACTTATCGTTATCCACGTTATCCACGTTATCCACGTTATCCACACAAACGGCAACAACTTGGACGACTAGTAATACAACGGAATTATCAGGCCAATCACGTCATCCCATCGACCAAGCTGGCGGTCCACTGCAGCAACACGTCTTCGACCCCTCCCCCTCCTTCTTCTTCTGCCACCTCTGACCACTTGCCCCTAACCAATTCTAACTTTCGCCATCTAAACCCAAACCCAAACCCACATATTGGACCTTCTCCTATTTCTTCAACTCCTTCAACTCCTAAAGGCCCAACCTCCAAGATTGCGTCTCGTCGTACTACTCAACTTGCCCAACACCTCAAGGGCTCTACTTCATCGACCGTCGACCAGACCTCGGGTAATTCAGGATCTACGTCTGCAATGGCTTCGTCTTATGGCGTCCGCAAGATCGGTGCTCCCAACACCTTGGAGCACCGAGTCTACGTCGAGAAGGATGGCGTTCCCGTCTCTCCTTTCCACGACATTCCTCTCTTTGCCAACGCGGAGCAGACCATCCTGAACATGATCGTTGAGATTCCCCGATGGACCAATGCCAAGCTTGAGGTATGCACCATACCAGGATAGCCCTAACGTATTGGCGCAGCTTGTTTTACTAACTAGGGCCTTTCTTCTACTAGATTTCCAAGGACGAACTCCTGAACCCCATCAAGCAGGACATCAAGAAGGGCAAGCTACGATACGTCCGCAACTGCTTCCCCCACAAGGGATATCTCTGGAACTACGGTGCTTTCCCTCAGGTAATACATTCCACGTCCACGTCGTTGTGTATCCCTTGCGTGTTTGCTTGATATACTTACTAAGACGGTGTGTACCTTACATAGACCTGGGAAGACCCCAACTCCATTCACCCGGAAACCAAGGCTAAGGGTGATAATGACCCACTCGACGTCTGCGAGATCGGCGAGCTGGTTGGCTACGTGGGACAGGTCAAGCAGGTCAAGGTCCTCGGTGTTATGGCTCTGCTCGACGAGGAAGAGACCGACTGGAAGGTCATCGTTGTCGACATTAACGACCCCTTAGCTTCCAAGCTAAACGACGTCGAGGATGTTGAGCGACACCTCCCCGGTCTCCTCCGCGCTACCAACGAGTGGTTCCGTATCTACAAGATCCCCGATGGAAAGCCCGAGAACCAGTTCGCCTTCACTGGTGAATGCAAGAACAAGGCGTGAGTGTTACCCCTATTTTTATATTTTTATACTTGATTCACTGCTAACGAAGCACGTAGTTACGCCCTAGATGTCATTCGCGAATGCGGTGAGGCTTGGGAACGATTGATCACCGGCAAGACGCAGCCCGGCGGCATCTCTACGACCAACCTGACCGTGTCCCACTCGCCGAGCCGCGTCGAACCTGAGCAGCTGCCTCCCCTGCCCCCCAATGAGGAACTCGCGCCCGAGAAGATCGACAGCTCGATCGACAAGTGGTTTTTCATCAGCGGTGCTGCCGCGTAGGCTGGATGTCCTTGGGTCCGGTAGAGAAAAGTTTGGCGCGCTGATGGGCTTAAATCTTAGAAAAGAGCTCTGTTTGGTAGCATATCTGTCTGACATGCTTCGACCGCATGCGCTGGCTTAGGATGAATAAATGGTCATTCGTAAAATGGGCATCGAATTTACCCAATCGGCTCTTCTATTCGTTGCCCTGACATGTTTGCGATTCCATAAATGACAAATGCAATGACATCCATGTGCAATGATAAATGCCTTTATAGTTGGAGAGTGCTCCCGTGCCAGTAATCCGAGCAAAACGCCGGCCAATGATTATTAAGTCGAGGGATAAATTATAAGAATAATTTCGTTCCATTAACCATCTGTTAAGTCTGACTGTTTCTGCAAGGCTCGCGAATGTCTATCGACTTCTTCGATTATGCCCTTGATACCCAACTGCTCGCCATCCAAGATCATCTCCTTCCCATCCTCTTAAACAAGTAGTTAGCACAGCCCGAATAATAAGTGCCTAACGCTGTCGTTGGGACTGGACGTACTGAATTTGACACTTAGGGTAGCTGGTAAAGTGGATGTTCGCGGTAAGATAGTAGTGTTTATCTGCATGCCGTTCTGGCGCGCATTGGGAGGGAGAACGCTGAGGAATAGCCTCGTGGCCCGCGAGCGCATGGAGAAGGGGTTGAACTTGGTGTTCACCTCGGTGATGAAGCGCGTGATCATTGTGCCGGCTGTCTACTTGTATGTATATTTATTAGTATATCTATGTATCTAACTGTATATTTCAGTTTGAATTCATTCGTGTTGCTTACCTGTGCATCGAGTTGGCTCGTCCCTCCGGTGCTAGTTATAAGAGATTCACGACGTACGATAAAGCTTCCGAAGATTTTCTGGAGCAATTCGAGGTGTGGCTGGTGTTGATAAGGTGGGATGAGCGGGGATGGCGGACCTAAAGAACGAGATGCAGGGGGTGTGGCTGTGCATCACTTACACTAGCCAGGCCAAAGCTTCCAATTCGACGGAACCTGCAACGTCACCGTTAACAATAAATAATCCCGTATAAGTACCCTTACCTATTAACCTACAGATCTCTCATACATCCACACTTCACCTTTATGAACAGGGCCACGAAAATATCCCTATAAAGAGCTTCGGCTCGATTTATTCAACAGCAACATGTCTCCCGAAGCTCTAGAGAAGAGATTCATTGATCTACAAGACCGTCTTGCGCTCCTGCAAGATGCGACTAACCAGCTCAAGGTGCTGATCGACCGCCTGGCCAACTTCAAGTTCCAACCCGGTTCTGTGCCCCTCGGCGCAAGCGATGACGACAATGTCGGGTCTGAACTTAGTTCGGAAATCAACCAGATACTGCGCGAACAGGAGGAGGAGCTCGAGTTGCTGCACGAGGAAATAATAGATATCCACCCAGGAAAGCCAGGGGGCGGTTTACAACACGACAAAGATAGACTGAAAGACGGCGCAACCCGGCTTGAGGAGGAGCTGCAGAAGTACGTGAGGGGAATTATACACAAGTTATATTTACGAAATTATCTAGGTATTTAATCTAACTCGTCATAGTTGTCGAAAGGCTTTTAGGAGAGCCCAAGTCTCAGCGAAGCGCAACCTGCAATTAGCCCAGCGCCAAGAGCGCGAGCTTCTCTACGCCTCCTTTTCGAGCCCCCGATCCGGCGCCTCGTCCCCCTTACCCCCGGAATCAGCTACGTTGCTACCGCCCAGCCGACGGAAACCGCGCGCTCGCGCCGAGATGTCCAAGGAGGAGCAGATGCTCAGCGCCAGCAGCGACGTGACGGAGTCGATGCGCAGGACTCATGATATGATGGCCGCCGAGCTGTCCAAGAGCGACTTCGCGCATAATGCGCTGAAGGAGTCGACGGCCGCGCTGTCGCAGCTGTCGGAGAATTACTCGAGTCTGGATACCATGCTGTCGAACTCGAGAGCGCTGCTGGGTACGCTGCTCAAGAGCCAGAAGACTGATACTTGGTATTTGCAGTCGGCTTTTTATATATTAGTCGTCACTATCGGGTGGTTGATATTCCGGCGTCTGCTCTGGGGTCCGACGTGGTGGCTCGTCTGGCTCCCCTTAAAGCTCATATTTAAGGGCGCAGTTGGCGTATCGAATACGGTCTCCCGGCGAAACGCACAAGTATCAAGTCACGACCTCGACGCGTCTACAACGCAATCCAGGTCGCCGCAGGTACACATGAACAACGAAGGGGTCCAGACGGCGCAAGTCAGTTATCAATCGGAGCTGTCACGCGAGAGCACAGAGGCTATCATGGAGGAAGTTGATAGGATTATTAATAACGAAACGGCGGAAGAAGAACCCCCTGGAGCGGAAGCAGAAAATGATACGCAGGCAGAGGGGAAAGAAAAGGAAGAAACCGTGCTAAGGGAGCGCAACGATGACGAACCCCCTAATCCGAAGAAACGCGTGATGGAAGTAGAAGTAAAAGTAGAAGAGCCCACTGGCCCCCAGTCCTCCAGCAGCGAAGAAAGACCCAAGGATGAGCTGTAACATTTAGAAAAACGAATAAACCACATCCCTTACCATTCTCCAAATTCTTTATTTGCCGTTCCCGCGGTATATAGTTCTGTCTGTTTCGACGGATATTAATTCCCTTTCAAGGCCCGCCGGTAAGTTGAGGCTAAACATTCCTTTGTCCCCGCGCGGGAGACGGGGCTCGACCGTTTTATTATTGACTTGGGCCCGGTATTTCACTTGCACAATGAAAAAGGGCGGCTGGTGGAGGGTGGAGGGTGGAGGGTGTCGAATAGAGAGAGGGCCACGTAGGTTCTTCTTATACATATATATGGGCGGGGACAAAAGAGATGGGCGGAGGGGATTGATATATACGATCGTCCCTCTGCTTTGCTCTGCTCTGTTCTACTCTACTTTTTTTTCTTGGCTCCTGGTGAACATTCTCGTTTCTATTCCTAACTTCTAACTCGGGAAACTAAAACAATGACAGCTTAGCTACCCTCATCCCTCATACATCAGGTACATTTATGCAGTAATTTTCATTTTCATTTTCATTCTACTAATCTTAATCCTCAAAGTCCATCATCCTTACTCCAAAAACTACTAAAAGCACACAGCCGTCTTGAAAACCCCCCAAAAAACAAAATCTGATGCGGCTTCGTATGTCTGTCTGTCTGTCTGTCTGTCTGAATAACTAACTTAATTTGACTAGTCTGACTTGATGTCCATCCATTCTAGATCTCCAACTAACCTCCAGGCCACGGAGAAAGGGGGGGGAGGGGGGGTATCATCATCATCATCACCACTTCAGCCAAGCCGCCCAAGTCTATGTCCACGAAACGATGATGATGCCGCCAAACTACTGCTCTGAGCGCGGATAACCCGACACACACATACACACACACACACAAACAAACAAACAACACATAAACACAGCACACACAAGCGTGTGGAGAAACGTACAGGTAAGCCAAGGCACAATAGCCCCGGTGGTAAAACATGATGAGAGAGAGAAAAGAAAGAAGGTCAAATTTAAATACATAAAAGTGTGTGTCTATTCCCAACTCCGAACGCAAAATCTTTTGCGTTCCCGTTCCCGTTCCCGTTCCCGTTCCCGTTCCCGATCCTTTTTATTTCGTTTTACTTATTTCTCACTTTATCTATCATCTCCGTCTTTGATCTTCACGTCTGTCCAGGGATATTAACCCCCAGGGCTTTCCGTCGTCCCCAGAATACCGTCGATGTCGAAGTCAGTACCCGCGGCCAGCGTCTCCCACTCGCCCTCCGCCAGCTTCGGCACGTCGTCGTGCCACGATGGCCGTTCCTCGACTACGGTGTGACTAGGATGATGGAAAGCCTGTTCAAACTGCTGGTGGTGGTGCTGCTCGTCGCTTATGTGTTCGCTTATGTGTCCGCCTAGGTTTCCCTGATCTAGCGTGTAGTGAGATTGGAGCCCCTCACCTTGGCCTCCTAGTCCGAGGATACCGAGCGCGTCGAAGTGCTCGCTACCTGGTTGGCTCATGAGTGACGGGTCTATAGGGTGCTCGTTGACACGCTGGTGCGGATGAGGTGGTGGCGGGTACGCGGATCCCATCATATTGCCGTAGTGGTCAATAGGGGAGCTATGATATGACCCCGCGGGCGAGTTCGCCTTGTTCATGTAGACGTTCTCGACAAAGGGGGTAATGTGTCCCTGCATTTGGTTGCCGTACGGCGACATGTGATGTGGGTAAGTTGGGCGCATGTAGTCGCTCGTCTGCTGATAGTACTGGCTCGGTCCAAGCCCAACCCCGTACTCGGCTGGCCGAGGCTTGCCTGGGTTCGAGTGATGAAACGAGGACGGGTGTGATGGATGTGGCAGTCGCTGTTGATGCATGACTGGTGACTGGTACGTCTGATACCCTGTTCTCATCCCTGATGGTCGGTATTCACCATCTGGATCGTATATCGGTCTTGAGGAACTTCTCGACGGCGGGGCGGTATCCCAGTGGTAACCATCCAGGTCAGACCCATCGTCTTCCGACTCGTTGACTGTAGTGCTTCTACTGCTGGTCTTCCTGTTCTTAGCCTTAGCTGGCGCGAACTTATAATCAGGGAAAGCAATGCCGTGATTCGACCGTTCAATCTTGGAATAGGTGTCGAATTGCTCTTTCAGAGTCGGTGGCTCCATAGCCCAGCTTACACCGCAGATCCGTGAGATGACCTGGTGGTTATCGTGCTTTCTCCATTCCTTGGCTCGATTTTGGTAAGATTTCCGATAAAGCATAAAGGCGTTCATCGGACGCTTCACCTTGCCATCTTTCGACTCCCTTACCTCCCTTTGCCGCACCTCCGCGCCTCGGTTTACGTATTCCTCAATATTAGTGTCCTGCACTCTCGTAATATCTTTTACTAGTACACTTAGAGGCGCGTCTAGTACTACTGGCGGCTCATCTGACTGCCCCTTGGTCTTCTTCTTCTTCTTGGCGCCTGCGCCTATGCTCTCTCCCCCGGACATGGGGGATTGCCTCTTGAGACCTCGAGAATTCGTCATCGGTGTCCCTTCGCGCGTCCGGTTTATAGCTCGGCCGCTTCTTGTTCTAATACTGTCTGTTTGTAAAGGGGTTGGTGGTGAGGTCGCAGGAGTACTATAAGCATTATGAGGGGTCTTTTATAAGAAAATATTAGTAAAGATTGATCTCTGAAGAAGATGAACAATAAAGAACAAAAGGAAATCAAGTTTATTGTTCGTCTATTGAAGCTGATCAATGTCCTTTATTTCTAATAATAACGTACCAACGATGAGCTTGTATCGGGCAATTGAGGATACGGGCTTGGCTCCATCTGATAATTCTGTTGCTGATATCCGCTACTGTACGTAATGACGTGGTCGTATATGGGCATGGCCATCTGCTGCTGCTGCTGCTGCTGCTGCTGCTGCTGCGGTACCGGAGCCGGGGCCGGGCTTGAATATCGTGAGGGTGGTTTTGAATTTATCTGGCCGTGCACCTCGACAGACGACGCTGTCGCATTATGCTGGATAAGCTGTTGGAATTGATTTTGGAGGACGTCGTCGGCGGTTGTAGAGGAAGGGGGATTATTATTGTTTGAGGGGGCTGGCGATAACGGACCGGCTTTCTCCATATCATAGGTTATTTTCTACTACACTATTAGGCGGCAGGCCGGAGTAGGTCGTTGAAATTGATGTCTGAGGCGGACAGAGAGAAACTGTAGTAAATATTGAGGAAAGATGGATTACCATCAAGATTGAAGATAAATAAGGAGGCCACTTTCAGAGAGCCGCGGGGTTTCCCCTGAGCAAGGATACAGACAACGTACGCCCGCGTGTAAAGGAAACTAGAGGACGTCTTCTTGTCAACTAGTTGTCGGTTCTATTCCTTCCTCTTAGCGAACGGCCAACAACCAGCCAGACTCTCGCTTAACTATTATCAGATAAAAGGTTGGTGAGTGATAAATATTACGTTCACTCACCAATACCCCAAGTCTGTCAACTTGGACGCAGTACTGATGATTATGGCGATTATCTTTGGATATGAGTGGCGAACTAGAAAGACCGATAAGATGAATGTAGGTACAAGGAGGTAATAGTACGCAGCGTCTCCGTGTCTGTGTATGGTATCCACCAGCTCTACCGTGACGTAAATTGGCAGCCAGTCTCTAACTTGTCTATTCGGATATGTCTCTGATAGTTGGTTCGTAGCTACCTGGAAACGCCTTAACTTAGAGCGTTGTGGGCGTGATAAGGCCGCGGATGAGATCAAATAGTGTGAGTAAGGTCGAGAGACATATACAGCAAGGAGGCAAGGAAGAAGACGTCTCAAAGCAGAAATCAGTATCTTATTGATTCAGATATCCTGGAATAATATCGAAGATGTATCGGGCAACTGGTTCGGGTTACCACTTTTGAGGTTGTTCCAACTACAAATATGCCGGAGCTTTCATCTGGACTTTCTCGGTCTGTAAATGGGTAAGTAAGTCTTCAATTCTAGTTGCCTGTATTGCCTTCTTGCTTCGCCACATATGGGATATCAAGCTGTATCTTTCTGCAGCTGGAGAAGCAGTGTGTGCGTCCAGACAACATAGGCTACGCGGCTTAGTGCTAGTGTAGACTGCAGCCGCAGGCATAGATCTATCAGAAACCAGGTTTGTCTCTGGTCGTGACACTGCAAGGGAAGGGGGCATGCAGCCGCATTCGGTCATGTGAGCAGGAGAGGGGAGAAAGACGAAGCATAGAGGCCCAGAAGAACGTACCTATTGCATGATATCTGCCTGATGGTATGTTGAGCTGTCTGTAATATCCTTGCTTTAGCAGCGCCGCGACGAGGCCTCTCTTTTCTCTCGCTACTGCTTATATGTGCGTGCTTCTTCACTTTGTCTCGTTGTTTAATCTGGGAGGCCGATGGTAGAAGCTGAACCAGAGTCTTGGGATAGAGAGATATGTGTAAGGCTTCTCTCTCCGAGGGGTGAATTATGTGATTGATTGATGAGTTCACACCCCTTTCTTAGTGGGTACAGTGCAATAGGTAGGCACAACGAGTTACTGATTGACGCAGCCTCCCCGGCCTATGGTCCGCACGAGCTTCCTTTATTTCTTTGTTCCCACTCCCTCGCCAAAGGAATTTCAGCTACCCACGTGCCGCAGAAGTAGCAGGAACTAGTATCTCCGTAAGGCTAGCTATCGATGTGACTGTCCTCTTAGGATGAATCCCGGTTCCTTGAGCCAGATAAATTGATGGGGCGCGTAGAAACCGATCTAAGTATCGAATATGTAAAGTTATCGATTATTGCCGGCCGACTGTATAAGCATCCTTCCCTATCCCTATCAGCCCAACAAGTTGTATAGCACGACTAGAAGCTGCATGTGTAGATGGATAAGTGGAAAGGACTAGATAGAGAACTACTGCTAGATGCCGCCTTTGTTGACCCAGCACTAACGACGAAAAGCAGCGATAGGTAACAAGCAACAACAAAAAGAAACATCTTTCTAAACTTCCCTTTCAAAGCAGTATTCTTGGGGCTATAGTTATTTGTATGGCGGCTTTCTTCGGAAGGTAGAATGCGGCCGCAAGGTTGCGCATTACCGCTTTCGGAACGCAAGAGGGAAAAATGCGAGGCATTGTACAACGTGTGCTGGCCTAGAAAATTACTCTAGATCACTTACGGAGCTATGATAGCCCTAGCCGTGTTCGGGGGCAAAAGGGAGAGAATCTAGGAACTATACTTATGCTGGGCACCGAACATTCCGGGCCGGTAGAGAGCGAGAGAGTGAGCAACTGGTATTGTTAGTGCCACGCTTCCTAGCGTAGATGAAATGTAACCTATACCTAGTTCTCTCTCCCTTTCTCGCTTTCACATATGCTCTTACACCTATTAACGCCGATAGCGATGGACTCCCACTCAACTATTGCCCGCTAGGGTAAGACATATGCAAAAAAAAAGATAGCATGTTGTACCCACATGATACCGATGGCCGCAGATCCTGGGCTAACACACTACATGCAAGATTGCATGAGATATGCTGCATGAGGGACCGGGGAGTTGAATGAACTTGATCCCCGAGCAACCTATTTTTTTTGCCACATCCTTAATACGACCAGGGGGAAACATCTTCCAGTTGCCCACTACGAGTTGCTTTTGGTAGTGCTTTGACAAGAATTTCTGAAGGTTCGCCATCACTGGGTACCGTCGTAGCTACTCTTGGCCGATGTGAGGGACTGGAATGTTGGTTCCTGTATAAGTCCCGAAAACGTGTCTCCCACAGCTAAATTCTCCAGTGGCGCGCATACCCCAACATTCCTTTGAGAATTTGCTGAAGAAATTAACCCAATGCAGACAGACTGGCACTGGATTCTTTCTTCCCCTCTTCACCGTATCCCCTTTTGCCTAGCCAGATCGCGGCGTACAAGCGGCCGGCTAAGATGGCCATGACGCGTTGCTACTAGCCACTAAATAGGTCTTAATAACTGCGCCAGAGAGAGAGAGTAGAGTGAAGAGGACATCTCCGAGCTCTCAACATGTAGTGTCTTCATAGCTCTATAGGCCGACCCCTTTATCCTGGGGGTGGGCTAATCTCGGCACAAGCTCCGTAGCCAAGCAAGAGGGACCTACTAACTGTTGATTAGTCCCGTTAATCTGCAATATGGACGTTGAATGCAGTACTCATCGGCTGCTAGTGCTGCCCTTCCTAGTGATGAGCATGTATGGCTGGCAGATCAGATCGTGCCTGGGCATTTGTTTGCAGCCGCATCCCTGTACCGTGCGACGGGTATTTGCACTAGCTCCGCAGACTGTTTGAACCTCGACCCCAGTAGTGCTAAAAGGGGGAAAGCCCAGCAACTAAAAATTGACGTACATTTATGTTGACGGATAGGAAGGTAAATTGTTTTAGTAAAAGCAGTAGTCTCAGTCGTATCGAGAGAATATTGAAAGAAAAGAAATACCATGGCTTAAGGAAACATAATCATCATCTTCCTTCGAAGAGACGTATGTAAGAAATGGATAGGCATCATAGTGGAAGGATGCTAATGTGCAGCATCGCGTATGCGCCCATACATATATACTAGCTAGCCACTTGCTTGAAAGACCGGCTTGTATTCTCTTCTTTTCTTTCGTCCCTTTTGGACTCGGGGTCTGTCTTTGAGGTCATCACGCAGTTAGCTCTTCCCGGGTCTCTTTTTTTCTCCCTTGCTATGTACTGTCTTGCTCGTAACCCGGATGTGTAGGGCTATAACAATGAAACTGTTAGAAAGAACCTAGTTGAGCTGTCCCCTCACCTTCAACATCTCCATACTATAATACTTAATTCGATACTAGTAATACCGATATTAAGCATGTATGACTCCTTCGTCTTGCGTTGTTCGTTCGCTTGCTTGCTTGACTAATGGCACTTAGAAGCATACGAGCAAGCGCGCACCATCCAACTTGCTTCTGCGTTGCCAATTGGCAATAGCGTTTCTGCATGCACCAGTCTGCTCTTATACTGTCTCAGCGCTCTGGCCAACAGTTCGTGCGAACATTCGGGACTTGTGTGACAGCTCAACTTCGACGGCATGGCGCATTACCCAATAATAGCTACCAGAAGTCTGGGGTTGATTAGGTTGGGCTCTCCCCTAAGCCTTGACAGATGCAGGACTGGCCAGCTCATCCTAGGCTCTGGAAAATATGCCCTGTCTAGTAGGATGCCTAGACCCGCCCGGGCTGCGAACTGCTGTGCATCTATGTATGCAATCTGCAGCTTACCGAGGAGAGAAACGTGGAGTCGGTGTAGTTGTCTACCACTGGGAGAGCTTTGCTTTAGACATTAAGATGAGAAATACTACGATAGAAGATGACAAGTAAGAAGTAGATGGGGAGACGAAATAGAATGATACACTGAAGTGCAAGTGATATGTCTGTTATTGGTACGCTGAATGGTTTGTTTACCTACCTAGGTAGGTACTTAGTACCTAGTACCCTGCGTAGGAGACGTAGATACATATTGCAGCAGGATGCCAATTGAGATGAAAAGTGACGAGTTTGCGTTTTGTTTTATTAACACGACGATTTAGAAAAGGAGCGACCCCTAAGAAGAAATTACCGTAGGGAAAGAGGCTTCCAATGAGCGGTAAGGCGTCGCGACTTAACCTACATAAATGTAGGTAGGTACATTACCTAAGAGGTACGGAATAGATACATACATGTACGCACGTTAAAATGGGTCCCTCATAATATCTCACGGCCATCTTTGAATTGGATTATGTATTCTCCTTAATGTTGCGCTACAAAAACTGCCGGCGCCAGTTGTGCGTCAATGCATGCAAAAACAACGTATTATAACGTTTCCCTTCTAGTTTACATTTCAGGTTTGGTTTACCTGTCTCCTACGCCGTAAAATGCATCAACCGTCTAAACCAATCGGAAACCCCTACTCCTACATGCTTCCAACGGGTTTGCGGACGCATCCCTTTCCCATTCCACGGGGAAGAGATCGACATTACTAGAACACCTAAGCTTACCCACCTTTGCACCCGTATGCTAAAGAAGGTTGCCTAACTAATATCAATGCTAGAATTGGGCGCATATATGAGACCTGTATCCCATCTTAATTAGGACGTAGTCGAACTTGCGGTGCTAAAGAAATTGCGCTGAAAATATGACCAGTCTAGACTATATGACAGATTGGTCTACTCTCGGTGACCTGTAACAGTCTAGTTGGCTGGCCAGATAAGCCATTATCCCAAGACGTTTCTGACTATTCATCCCTAGTGATACCACCTGGTGTCTGTGATGCCGGCCGTATAGGGTCGGAAGGTTTGACAGGAGGCGTCAGTATTTGCTGTGAAGGTGAAGGAGACAGGGCCGTCACTGGGGGGAGAATCGAAGGTGCCGGGGTCGAAAATAAGCCATTGCCCGATTGCTGGTGCGGAGGCGGCGAGCGTTTTAGGGGCGAGATCCCGTTTTGGATCGGCGGCAGACTAGGTGTTGCGTCAAGCCGTGCTCCTGCATGGTCAAACTTCTTAAGCTGTGGAGTAGAAAGCACTGCCTGTTGAGCGTTGACATCACTGCTCGAAGGGCGTGCCAAAGCGGAGAATGATACAGATGGCGAAAGAGCTGCCAGGCTACTGCTTGCGGCATCAAAAGGCTGCTTCAAAGGCGAATCAGATCTGGCGGCCACGGGAGGTATAGAGGCATCCGCATGAGGCGGAAGATTGCTCGACTGTGCGGATTGAGGTACGCCATTAGCTTTTGGTGACACGCGGAACACACCCTTTTGTGGCACCCTTACATCCCCGGAACGACTTCCAGAGATTGGCGACGCATTGAACATGGTTGAATAGGCCCTTGCTTTATTGGGTGACTGCTCTGGAGGTGATAAATTTGGGTGCGGCGAGGAGAATGGATGAAGCCCATCACCATTAGTGAAGGGTGAAGATGGAGGAGGGGCGTTAGGTTGACCTGCCTGCTTTATGGGGATCAATGGCTGAGTAGTGAGCTGCGTACTGTTAAGCCTTGCCGGTATCTCGACTGCAACGCCAGAGCGTTGGGTGAGTCGAGCACGGTCTGGAGTAGGCGAGCCGTCCGACTTTGTAATAGGAGGTGAAGATGAAGCATCTTGTTGATTAACCTTTAATTTGATGACCGTAGCGGACTTTGGCGTTGAACTCTTTCGGCGGCAACTCTTGCAGATAAAATGAAAATCATCGCGATCGGCTTCTTCCTCGCTAATGCCAACGCATTTGCTATGCAGCCAGACATTGCATCTCTCGCATGCAATACTGTGTGTGCCATCATCGACCTGGCCGTAGACGCCACAGACACAGTCAAAAATCCAGTCATCCTCTTCCTCCTCAAGCTCCTGCAGGGCTTGCCTGTTCTTCTCGATTTCCGCTTTCAACCGTCTCTCAGATAAACGACCGGTCCCAGTGCTTAGGTTTCTACTGTCCTCAGATAGTTGGGCTAATTCTTCTTCGTGCTGTAGCCGTCGGACCTCCCGTTCTCGAAGTCGTTGCTCCCGAGACATCATGCGGTTGTCGCGCGCTTTCTCCATTTTTATACGTTTTTGTTGCTCCTTTCGAGTCGTCACCTCTTCTGCTCGGCGTTTCTGTTCCTCTTCTTTAACCTGCTGCTCCAATCGTTGTTGTTCGGCCTTATTAGCAAGGCGGCTCGAACGTTTGGCGTGTGCCATCTTTTCGAGATTGAGAAGTTCCTTCTCCCTCTGCAGGGCTTTCCGCTTCCGAGATTCCTCTTGCTTCTCTAAAATAGGTAGAAGGTGATTCTCGATAGTACTCCTTAGGACCTTTTCATTGTCGTCACGGGTCTTTCGAATGGTATTAAGGAATTCCTGCACTTCTGTGAGGCTCGCTGCAATGCACTCCCACTTCGCACCCCCTAGACCGTCATCCTCTGGTTCGGCAGGTTGATCCCCGTCGGAAGCAGAGTCGTCGTCATCATCGCCACCGTTTTGCGCTGCGGATCTTGATACGCGTCGTCGTTTGGCAGCTCTTGCTGCTGCTTTGGCCTTTTTGGTATTTTTCTTGGGTTTCCAGGGCGCAGGGGTCGGCGGGGCTTCTGTCATGCGGTATATTCGGTTATCGTCTAGGATATAATAAATGCGATCCTCGCTATCCCAGCCAGAGGGTTCAATTCTCTGATACAATATTAGCGCTTCTTTATCAGAAGATCTCGGGAGAAATATTCGTACCCATTCGGTTTGATCGCTTGGCTTCTGCTCATCCATCTTTTCTCGAATTCTTTCGGGATGCAACATCACCCATTGGGTAAGCTGCTGCAATATTTTGATCTGTCGTAGAAACATTTAGTATTGTATGATTGTCTACTATGCGACCGACAAACCTTTGTGAAAGCGTCGAAGTCGTCGAACTTGGCGGGAGCGTCCGCGGTACCAAACGGATTTCGATCGGCGGCCTTAGCGACATATTGCCGCCGCGTATATTCATCGAAGAGGTCCGGCCTTAGAGACGAGTCAATAATACATCTTTTTGGAAATGCGTACTGCGATGGGACATACGTCAAGCCGCGATGCGACGATACAAACTTGAGTAAGGCAAGGCCAATGTTAACTAGAACAGTCGAACGGGGTTTTAGGAACTCGGCCTCCAGATCCTATCACGACAAAGTGTTAGCGCTACGGATCGATATTAAAGATACCGATAGGGAAGAGACTATCAGCTGAAATTAAGTGTGGCATGGAGCACGTACATCTATCTCGAGATTATCGTCTATCTTCACAACCTTGCCAAATAAGTATATCCATTGGAACAGGTTGGCAAATTGCCAAGTATTTCTGATGCGATGAAGTAAAGATAGCTCCTTGGGAGGCCCTCGCGCCTCAGGTTCCGGTTCGGCATCGCGCAAGGCGCGCTTCCTTGATGAAACCATGACGATGAGCGTACCGTAGTTTTTTGATGGCCGAGAATGGATATATGCGGCTAACAAATGCGCAGGAGATTCAACGGATGTTTAAGCAGGCGTAGAAATAAATTGGAAGTTGGTCGGTGTGGTCGGTGTGGTCAGTGTCGTCGGCAGGCGAGAGGAGGGCAGATAGAATTAGGGTTAAGGGAAGTTAAAGATAGGTACAGACAGAATGAGATATTTCATAGCGATGAGAGAAGTAGAGTTTAATTATAGTCAGTACCTAAAAATAAGTTGGGCAGGATGTGTCGTGGGTATTGTTGACGTTTAGAAAAGCGCACAGCTACATTCGGCAATTAATAGAGTGACGTGAGGTGAAGTTGATTGTACATGGCTGTGGTAGGCACGTATGTAATTTTGGGGATTAAATTTCTAGGCGCGATTTGGGAGTTTGCACCTCAGGTCTATTTTACGCGACGCAACTGTACACCCAGAATTGATACCTGCAAGCAGAATGGCATGTGGATCTCACTTACGCGCCGCAAGCCCACCTGAAAAGAGGGGACCGTGGGGCCGAGCCACAAGATTGAAAGAGTCCAGTCTGGATGTATCTTAGGTACGTACCTATAGATTTATATGCATATGCAGGTAACAAGTGTATAAATAGAGAGGCACGTGATAAATACTCTACTCAAAGCAAAGTCATAATCTCTTATAATTTCCGAATGCATTCGTAAATCTATATTATATGCCGTATAAGCATCTTTTATATAATATGTTGTTCTAGGATTTTATTCACATTAAGTATATTGTGAAACAACATCAACATCTCCCATTTGACACCCTTTTGGCTTCACTGAATACGCTTTCTGCCGATAATAGTTTGGAGATAAACACTGTAACCTAGTCTCTTACAGCTGCTATATCCGAACGATAAGTCTCTAAGCGTGCCAAAGCCTTTGAAATTCAAAATAAATAATATTAATAGCCATGCTAATAGTAATTACAAGGATTGTCACTTTCTACCTACCTCGATAGGTTGGGTGACATCACGACAATTTAATGCGGGGATGGAGCAACATCACCTTCGATATTAAAAGCATTGGAGAGATGTCTTCAAAACCCGGAACTCTAAATAAGTTTATTACCAATGAAATAAAAATTAAGATTGAAACCTGAGAAGATGTTGAACTATTTACCCACATGGATACTCTTTTTCTTATTAGAAGCTTTAATTGTGACCGGTAAACATCAACCTACCGAGCAGATCATCATTGCTCCATCTGAACAGCATCAGCTAGATTCAGACGTATACAAGGTCCAACATGAGTATGTGCATCTCAGCATACCGATAACAGCCAACGTAGGACCTAACTAACAAAGTCAATACCAGGTTGAAAAAGGCAGAGATCGTTCCAACAGGTAAATATCTACTTACAGATATAATATATGGCTAACCAATGGTAGTCATCGACAAATTTCTCCCCTCGTTTCTCCTTGACGCAGAATGGCCGTCAGGAGAACGTACGGAGCTAGGGAATGCCGTGAAGGTGGATGATGTTCAAGACGAACCCACCATCACAGTACGTCAGAGCCACTCCTCATCGTTGTCGGCTGAGCAGCGTTCCGGCGTGACCTACACAATCATCATTACCGATCCGGACGCTCCATCTCGCGATAATCCGGAGTGGTCCGAATTCTGCCACTTCATCGCCACGGGGGTGGATATCTCGTCATCGGAGTCTGCTGCTCTCCGTTTATCTAGCTTAAAGGACATTATACCGTACAAGCCTCCTGGCCCGCCACCCAAGACTGGAAAGCACAGATACGTGTTCCTATTATTCGCTCCCGCCAACGGCACTACGGACCCGCTTCACCTGACCAAGCCAGAGGACAGAAAGCATTGGGGCACGGGTAAAGCGAGACACGGCGTGAGAGATTGGGCAGGAAAGAACGGTCTCAAACCCGTTGGTGAGTATTTTAGCAATACGATCCTAAATCATCCTGTTGATACCGGCAATGCTGATGAACGCGTAGCGGCGAATTTTATCTATGCTCAGAATGAGGAACAATGATGCTCACCTCCCTTCGAAAGCAAGTATTGAAAGTGTCTAATGGTATACTACCTCTTACGAATAACTGTAGAAGGCGTTGGTTCATGTGCTAGGCAACGCGACCGCTTTGGTTTCATTCTTTCACATGACTGGCTACCATCTCAATCGTTCCATTTTCTTAGTCTTGAGAACACTGTCGTAGTAGAAAGATGAAGGTGTATATACATCTTACGAGTTCTATAGTGGCACAACACTACTAGTGGACTCAAGGCAAATAGTCGGGAAAGAATTAAGGGAGAAAATTCTGTAACCTAAAATAGAAATAGGAAGCAAAAGTTATGTGTCTAGAATGTGACCCAAATAGCACAGATAGCTCTATTCAAAAAGTTTTATGAACACAACATCCTTATTCATCGAACTACTATTTCTGCGGGTCGAAGCCAAACAGACCTAAGGTCATACATCGTCTAGAAAAGCAGCAGTATCAGGCCACTCGTTTCATGAAGTTTCTTGGGGTCGTCGATAGCCATAACTCCCTTGTCACGGATTCTTAACTTGAGTTAAAATAAGGGGTTCTCTACCATACGATAAATCACCCGGGTCATCCCTAATCCTATTATTAAAAGCCTCGTCATTGTTAAGAGTCGAAATCTTCACTGGGCGGAATCTATGACCGTTTGTCAGTCTATAAGACCAGATCTGAGTGAGTTTTCTCCGTTTCTGCTAGTCTTGCTCTTGAGACGGGGGCTTTTTCAGCGTATTATTTTCGGGTGACTACATATTGCTGTGCATTTTTCTTCGTATTGCTATCCCAAGCCCCCAAGCCTGCAACTTTCTTATTCCCTGTGTTGTGTTATTCATAGAGATTGTGCCATTGCTGCTTTTTCGAACCCTTCCCATATTTAAAGATTAGCGGATTCCCTTAGCCCAATACCGCTTGTCAATCCATCTTTCGTAGACCCCAAAGCGAAGCTTCGAGGTAGTATAGCACAAAATTTTGCCTTTGGGCATTTGGTCAATTTGAAACGATACAGATTTTTCCACCCGAATTTTCAGAAAGACACTTCCGATGCTGGATGGTTAGGCGACGGCTTTTTGACATTACCAGCTTTTAGTTTCTCTCCTTGAACCCGTGCACGAATGCTATCCGAGAAACCTATTCTATAAATGCTAATGGTGTTGCAGTTAGCATGGCCCTGTATTAAGGATGATTTTTTCGAAGGAGGTACTTTAAACATTGCTGGGTTGTCCTATGATTGTCTAAGTATATGCATTAAAATGTAAACTTTTTAAATAAATTAAATAGATTAAAAGATACTTTACCGTATCTACTGGCACTTGAGGAAATAATGGGAAAGACAAAATGTTAAAGCTAAAAATGTGCGCGGAAACAGCGTTCGAGTATAATGTAGGAAAGAATTTGGCAAAAAAAAATCTGAAGCTCACTTTGATTAAGCGTGTCATCCTTAGTGCAGGGGCCATGCTAACTATTATACGGTTAATACATAATTCTTATAACGTTTCGGAATATGAACTTAAACTTACTCTCTAAGAATCGGTTAGCAATTTGAGCATAGCTCCCGCGGGTAATTTTTTAACACTAACTCTCCAGTGGGGCTGTTAGTGTGGGTCCATTCTTACACTTTACTGCGGGTGGAAGGTGCACCTACTGTATCGTTTCAAATTGACCAAATGCCCGAAGGCGAAAGTAGCTCCGCACTTTCCATTTATAAGTCAACAGTTTTTGGAAGGTGCGGGGCATCGAACCGAAGATAACCCGGTCGGTTTATGGCCTTACACATACACATATACATAAAAACAAACCAAAAATATATACAAAGGTAAAAAAAAACATAATCATATAAAACAGGAAAAGTTTTACATAAAAAAACAAAGAATATATTTTAAATAAAAAAATTTACTCGCATTTAACATAATATTTTAAGGTAAACCTTAAGCATATGCCAAAAATAAAATCTAACCAAACCCGGTCAAATCAGGCTCAAGTTAGGTCAAACTTTTAATTGACTTGTTGAACTCGCTGATATGGATGTAAGATAAAGTTATGGCATAATTGATGATCGTTGTTATAAACTACCTCGAGAGTTAAGAGACGTAAGAAAATGTTAGCGCAGACCTATGTGATAATACAACTCCTGCTTTTTTTCGCGCCAACATCACGTCATGATATAATATTAAGAGTGTATTGGTAGAAGCATATATTTGAGCCAACGAATTACCCACCAACATCAACGTATCTAGCTAAGTACATGTGTCACGCCTGTATGCGGCGTAGCTAAATCAACATATGTATTCTCCAGCAAAATCGCGTCCCATGTCGGTCCCCAGTTCGTGTTAGATAAGAAGCTATGTTCTATGTAAGAAGATGTACGTGAAGCTAGATGCTGAAAGCGATTTATATAGTAATATTCTTCCCAGCATGCGCCACTATCGCTCTCCTGTCGAAATGTCAGTTTTGCTCGATGAGATGGAAAATATTATGACATTCGCATCATTACTTACCTTTCATGTTTATATTCCCAGTCTAATTTTCATTTGAAATTCGCAAGTCTAGTGCACCAGCAGCTTGAGTCGCTATCACTTATAGACACCACGACCCAAGTTCGATTCCCAGCTCCACGGCGTGAGGGGTACAGTAGATGCCTCCCAAGCCTCCCCGAGGGGCGGGATTTCCGCAGCTAATGATGGCGCATTTTCGATTTTGTAGTGACGTTGAACGGCAGCGTCGGCAAAAAACCCCACTACCACCATCTATGGGAGCATCCTGATCGCAACCAGGGGTTTGGCATTTTCGTATCGCGACAGTATCTGTTTCGTTTAGTCTTCGTCTCTTGGAATTCTGTAGTTGTGTCTTGTTCATTATCTCCGAGTCATCGTTGGGTCTCTTCTGGTACGTATGGCAATACTAACAACCACAGTTGCATAGAGGAGCGCAGGTGCAATTGCCTTTAGTACAAGAGCACCCCTTCTGGAGACGGCAGTTTGCACAAGGGCACACACATCCTGGGTCGTGGTCCTCTATCGTACTGCAGTGGCAAAGCCACGAAACGTTCCCCTGGAGATATATAACATTCACTTGATCTCTGGGAATGTCTAATTTTTCGGACATATAATTTTGCCATGTCGAGGCCATCGATGGCGTGAAGCCCCTGCCGCTATCATCTCGTACTAGCTGCTGGGGAATATCGAGGTCCTGTCTGCCGATACGTGATGAGAGTGATAGTGCAATTACAAATGATTTGGCCTTTTCGACATGACGCTTTGCGATTGCTTCTATAGTCGGTGATATATGGTCCGATGATGCCCAGATTATTGGTTGTACAATGGGGACAAGAAATTCGCTGCCTCCAGTGCATTTGCACTGAGATTGTAAGGTATCAGACCAATTTCGATAAGCGTCATGAATAGTATCAGGGCACATCAGGGCATCTTGTATATCTGGGCGCGTCTCTGTGTCCCAGAGGAAGGATACAACGTCATGCCTGTGTCCCTCGATTTCTGTTGTTGAGATGGCCTTTATTAACCGTTCGAATACCTCGTCCGACCGAACCAAGCGATCTAGGCTAGTGGCGAGGATTAGAAGATTGGTATCGGATTCTCGGACTCTGCTTTCGAATCGGTCCATGTACGAACCATGGTAGGCAGATACGCCCACATCTTTGAACTCCTCAGTAGGAATGTGCGCTGGTAAGACGTTGCGAAGAAACTCGATCTGACGAGCAACTGAATTATCTACCGTATACGTGCGGGTCTTGTCGCCGCTCGGTGATGTTCGCGCACATAGTAGGACACGACCTATGTTGCGATCAATACAGAGTTGTGTTAAGGCATGGCGGAGTGAATCCATTTGAAAGCCGTCCTTTGCATTGATAGCGCGGGTAAGGGCTACCCGAATTCTCGAATAGAATGCCATCTCTAGTGAAACTGCGCGACCTATAAGTAAAATCCTGTTAGAATTTTAAACCGCACGAAGTTAAGTGTGCAAGTAGACGTGAAAAGGGGCAAGTGTTTGGATGTGAGGGCGAGAATTGGGAAGCCACCAACGGTCACTAACCCTGTTTCACGTGGTCTTCGATGATTCCTCGAGCCTCTTGATCACCCATATCCTTCCATGCGAAGTTATCTTCGCCATCCAGGCCCTCGTCATCTGGAATGGCATTGTGGAGAAGTCTTCTAGGATTTTGCGTTAACCATCGCCCACCGGTGCTTGCTACGTAATCCTGAACCACCTTTATTTCTTCCCACCTTCTCGTCGCTCGATGTGGACTAACTGTAAGTAGGTGAATTGGGCTCGACCTAGGAATACACTTAAAAATCCGCCTATCGCTGATTGGGTGTTTTGAGGATGAACACCATTCTAGCACAAACCAAATCTTGTCAAGGGGCCCAATTGTGGTGTATTCCTCTGGTAGGTCCGCCAAGACCGAACATGCCTGTCGAGCTGGAGACTCTGGCCCAGCGAAGTCATCCTGGGATGATCGAGCCAGAATCACGATGGACTTTTGTGTCTCACATGATAAGGATGTATCGATCATCAACGGTGAAAACATAGGTACGTCGCTTCCTCGTCGTCGTGAAAAAGCAATTATGAGTTTCGGTGTGAGTATCGTGTCCACTATGCGTCTTTGAAGCATTCCATCTGGACGAAACCACGGTTCCTTAATCTGCAAGTCGGGGATGGTATGGATTGGTATCTGCGAGAATCCAAAGTGGGTACTGACTAGTTTAAGGGCGTCTAGGACGAGTTCCTCTGACGGTTGCTGCGTGAATATTAATAAATGACAAGGCCGATGTCTAGCTACGCGCTCATCGAGAACATGAACTTGCGCATGGACTGGGAGAATCCCGAACTCGACGAAGTAGGACCTGCCATGTGCCGCAGCCCTAGCAGCGGTAGGTACGTTGTAGTACATGAAAAGGACTGGCCAGTGACCATCATACATCCTATTCAGTATATTTGCTCGATCCCATCCTCGGTGGGCCCAATCGTCGAAGAGGCGCCCCAACTCCTGCCAAGACTCCGAGTCAGTCAAAGTATTTAGGAAACGGGAGACCGTTCTCAACAGCGGGCTTTCGTGTGTCGGGAGGTAATCTGGGTAATGCCATGCTAGACCGCGAAGCCATAGGAGGGCCACTTCAACGTCTTTTGCAGAAATCCTTAGGGTAGACGAAAGTAACAGGGCGACGTCTTGGTAGTGGGAGAGCGAAGGATAGGCGTCGAGGCCGGTACTTCGTTCGACTTTCATTAGTTGTAGCCCGCCGAAGTTTGCTAGAACAGGAGCGTTTGCCAAATCCCAGACTTTGGATCCGCTGAGCCGATCCAGCCTACTCGAGTCCCATACAAGTTCCCCCGTTCGAACATACAGCACTTCGTCCTCGACCCAGTGAGAATATACTGTACGTGCTTTGTCTTGTCCCTTAGGTAGATTACCGAGCGCGGTTTCCCATTGAAGCTGATTTACTTCCACATTGATATGGGCCAAGGCGCCGAATACTGGCTTCGTCGGAAACATGATGGCGGCTTCAGGAATGTCTGCCGCGCCCAAGAAGATGCGAATGTCTTTCTAGAACAGTTCGAATCTCTCCTGAGCTGCAATCGAGTACTGAGAATCTGGCCAGACGTCCCCGGGCGGTTGCTGAACAAGAACCGTTTCGTGGTTGAGTTGGCCGCAAAGACGAGGACCGCGCTGTAGAGCTTGCCTAACCAAAGGACCCAACTCCTGCCTACATATCTCGTCTATGAACTTGCCAGTACCCCCAAAGATCGACCCGGTACTGTGATATGAAGGCTCTGTCACGATGGCTTCCGCAGAATAAGGGAGGGAATAGAATGTGCGCGTGCCAACTAAGAGCTCTTGCACATCTAGCCGGCTAGGAATCTTCTTGAATAGAACGACATGGCAAAACTTCTTAGAGGCGATGGGAAGTTCCGATATGTGAACCTGGTCGTATAGGGTACGGTTAGCGAACCAGGGAAAAAATGAAGGTGATTGAAACGGTGCCCTGGCGAAAAAGAGTGGATGGTCGAAGTAGAAGATGATTGGCCAAGTGTTGACCGAATCGTGGCTGACGATCGATACGTTGGTGAGGTCGCATTGCTTCCACAAGGGTGAATACCAAGAATTCACAATGTGACGGAGGTTCTGCCGGAGACTCGTTTCGACCAACTTGCCCAGGCATTTGCTGACCTTTAAGAACAATATGTTGTCGCTATACGGCAGCGGCCATCGTATTTGGCACTCTCCTATTGTGAGAGTATTCTTCTTCTTCGTGGAATTTGCATAATCCTCGAGCCAAAATACCGCATCGGAAAGATCTGAGGGATTCAGCCGGAGAGACCATTGTATATACCATGCTAGAGTCTGATATGCTGACGGCGGCACTTCAATAATATCTCCGATGGCATAGGGTCTAAGTCGAACTGTCTGCACGCGATTCGGGCTTGACAGGGGAAATGGTCCATGAGCAGAGGGAGAGGTGGCTGGCTTAACTAAGCGACGACTGATGTCCATTTGAACCGTCATGCCCCCAGCGGTCGGGCGTGAGATGCGCACGACTTCTGGCGCATTGCCTAAAGGCCATCGAAGCCGATTACAGAGAGGGAACCATTTACGCTCGTCTTCGAGAAGCACGCCGATCTCGATGATACAACCGAGCAAGGGTTCTGGAGTGTACAATATCGTATCAGAAGCGCCACATTTTCGCAATACATTTGTGATCACAGACAGGAGACTCTCGTGTACCATCTCAACGGTTGACGCCATATTAGAGTATATTAATGAGGTGAGGAATTGACAACTTGGAACGAATAATAAGATGCTCAAACCATAGGGCCTCAAGCCCGGCTTTGCCCCCGATGGGAATAACGAGATAGATATAGCCGGTATTGTCTATATTCGTCGACCGATGGCGTGTTCTGGGGAGAGAGTACTCATCTCATGTCGAGATTCGCGTCGAGATTCGCGTCTCGTGCTCACCGCAGGGGAAGTAACGACGACATAGCTACTCCATATTTGGAGAAGGAGCATGCCTTCTCCTTCCTCCATGGTAGCAGGAACATGGCTCGATGGGTAACGCTAATCCGGAATAGGAATGGGCAGTTCAGAGGGATACTAAAATGGAAGTAACTTACATAAGATATTACCTAGCCAAAGAGGGTAATTAATAGAGGGAGGTTGGCTAACCAAATGGCATAATCAAGATAGTTGAAGTTGTTGAAGTTGTCAAGGTTGATATTAATTAGCTAAAAGCGTAATTAAGGAGGAGAATAGTTGTAGACATGGATTAGCTAAAAGCTGGCTAGAAGCGTAATCAAGAAGGTTAAGGGTATAAAGGTTAACATTGACTGGCCAAAAGATGCTTAATATATTGTAGCTTAAGTGCAAGCAAGTACATACAGGTCACTAGGATCTTCAATGTTAGCATGGACAAAAACTTCCTATTTTGAAAAAAAGTCCCTCGGACAATCTTTTTACATCTTTTTCCCCAGATTCTTGCACCCCCACACACATTCCACACATTCCTATTTCTCAACCCCAGTAGGTACATTTCTTATTTAAATTTGATTGGCAAAGCTTGTCGTACTACTCTTAAAGTGGCATATCTCAGATCTTTTCGAAGTTTTGATCGAGGACATAGCTTGGTACGGTAGGCGCGTTTTAGAAAATCACCCAAATATTTAATCATTGCTACATTTATTACTTCTCGGGCTCCTTTTGTAAAAAGGCGACTCTTTGCACTTTTTTTTGTGAAAAATATGCTAATCTAAATTTTCTAGAGAACCCAAAAGCATTCAGGCAGTACCTGCCGTCTCAATAAGTCATCACTAAAGGCTATACGGTAGCGCGTTAGCCACCATCAACGTCGAGTCACATCCGCGGTTTACAAATAACTACTTAACATATAAGGTATTACACTTTCCTCCCACCTAACCCGGCTCGTATTCCATCATATATGGTTTAATTATTAAACATTTTCATTGTGTCGCACACGTCATACTATTCTTTTCAACCTAACATCACATTTTTAGGAAGTAGTCAAGGTATTCCTCACAACAGTGCTTAGCAACAACCGTCGCCTAGTAAATATCAGCAACTACTCGAGGCTTTGGTAAATGTTCTCCCAAAAGTTCTATTTCGTAAGTTTAATATCACTTCATAGCATCAAGTACCCCCCAGTGTTAAGTTCGATCAATATGCTAACCTTCGAATTTATTATGTTACAGTGTTAAAAGATCCCTGCCCGTGGGGCTTTTACAATCCGTCATATTCTCCTTCGGCTTATGCCACTCCGTCAATTCGGTTCATCTTATCTCTTTAGCAAAGATGGAAAAAGGATCAAAGAAGTCGATCCAAAAAAGGCGGTCGGCTATCGACTTAAATTTGATTCCAGACGCAAAATTCGACTATGGAGGCGACATGGAAATGACGAACCTTGAATATGAAGAGAATCAGGAGAATGGACCGACCGATGACGAGATACGAGAAGAGGTTGCAAGATACCCTCCCAAAAAAATCGTCAGGAATACAAGCAATACCAGATATTACAGAAGGACCAAGTTTGGTGTCAGGTCATTGAAATTGATTGAAGACAAAAACGATACATTCGAGTATTGGTATGCTGTTCTCACCGCGTGCAAGCCGAGAAGGCCCGAGTGCCTAAAGGAAACGGTCCGCTATCTCGTGAAAAAAGTGAAACCCGACCAGCAACCCTCGGTGACCATGCTCTACAGCGAAGTGAGAACTACTCTCTTGAAAATACACGAATATCGCGAAAGTTCCAACTTTGAGTTTGATGCCAGCACCTGGCCGAACATCACTCTCCCAAAATTCAGTCAGCTAGAAGCTCTTCGTATATACGGGGATGGGATACTCGGATTTGGGACTTTGCCAAATCAAATCCAGCATCTTCTCAAATGCACCGGGCTTGTTTGGTTAGTCCTAGACATCGCATCTCGAAACCTTCCGCCTTTTTGGGAGGATTATGAAGAGGCTTTGATGAAGCACCTGATAGGCGCCAGTGAGCTTTCGGGTACAAAAGTGGTGGGCGAAAAAATTTCGGCCGGATTTGAAATGCTGGTTAAGGCTATCAACACCCAAACGACATCACAAGAAAAGGCTATTAAGCAAGTTTCGGTTGGCTTTACGACGTTGGCCGATGCTATTAACACCCAAACAAAAGCGATAAAAACCCAAACGGAAGTAATGGAACGTTTTCTTTCCCGGTCGGACCTTGCTAGATCCGGTCGCATGATTCAGACATCATCAGATGCAAAGCGTGACGATAATGATGACGAGCTGAATGATGCTGAGGTACAAATAGAAGACACTGGGTGTGAACGAGATGGGGCTAATGATCCGAGTGGGAGGCCGATAAATGGTACAAATGATGATGATGGTGGCTGGGAAACTAATAATGGCAGTGATAACGATGAAGATGATGCCACAAGAACCCAGGATCAATTAACTTCTAAAAGAACGCATTCTGCTACATCAACTGGAAGAATCGTTAGAGGGAATGATGATGAGGTTGATGTTGATGATGAAGATGAAGATGATGCCATAGGAACCCAGGATCGATCAGGTTCTAAAAGAAAGCATTCTGCTACATCAACTGGAAGAATCGTTAGAGGGAATGATGATGATGATGATGTTGATGATGATGATGATGTTGATGATGAAGATGAAGATGATGCCATAGGAACCCAGGATCGATCAGGTTCTAAAAGAACGCATTCTACTACATCAACTGGAAGGATCGTTAGAGGGAATGATGATGATGATGTTGATGATGCCATAAAAACCCAGGGTCGATCAGGTTTTAAAAGAACGCATTCTACTACATCAACTGGAAGAATCGTTAGAGGGAATGATGATGATGATGTTGATGATGCCATAAAAACCCAGGGTCGATCAGGTTCTAAAAGAACGCATTCTGCTGTATCAGATGGAAGAAACATCAAAGGAGGAAAGAAGAAAAAGTCCTAGTAAGGAGGAAAAGGTAAAACCATAGCTTTAAGCAAGGTTTAGTGATATTCAACGATTGAATTTAATTCCATAATTTGAAAGCATTGAAAAGCACCGTTAGAAAAACCTTTAAAAACTTAGATCTACAAATTTATATCTGGAAAATTAGATCTAAAAACTTGGATCTAAAAACTTAGATCTAGAAATTTAGATTTAGAAATTTAAATCTAAAAACATAGATTTAAAAACTTACATTTGGAAATTTAGATTTAAAAATTTAAATCTAGAAACTTAGATTTAAAAACTTGGATTTAGAAACTTGGATCTAAAAATTTGGATCTAAAAACTTAGATTTAAAAATTTAAATCTGGAAATTTGGATTTGGAAACTTAGATTTAAAAACTTGGATTTAAAAACTTGGATCTAAAAACTTAGATCTAAAAACTTGGATCTGGAAACTTAAATCTAAAAACTTGGATCTAAAAACTTGGATCTGGAAATTTGGATCTGGAAACTTAAATCTAAAAACTTAAATCTAGAAACTTGGATCTGGAAATTTGGATCTGGAAACTTAAATCTAAAAACTTGGATTTAAAAACTTGGATTTAGAAAAACTTGGATCTAGAAACTTAGATCTGGAAACTTGGATCTGGAAATTTGGATCTGGAAACTTGGATTTAAAAACTTGGATTTATATAAAAACTTGGATTTAAAAACTTAGATTTGGAAATTTAGATCTAGAAACTTAAATCTAAAAACTTAAATCTAAAAATTTAAATTTAAAAATTTGGATTTAGAAATTTAGATTTAAAAATTTAAATTTAAAAATTTACATCTGGAAATTTAAATCTGGAAATTTAAATTTAAAAATTTAAATTTAAAAATTTACATTTAAAAATTTAAATTTTTATTTAAATATATATATAAAATTAAAACTTTTTTTTATTTTTTTTTAAAAAAATTTACGTTTAAAACTGTAAAAACTTTTAAAATTTATTTTATTAAAAATTATATTTAATTTTTAATTTAAAATAATTTAAATAATTTTTATAAAATTAAAATTATTTAATATTAAAAATAAAAATATTAATAAAATAAAAATATTATAACGTAATAAATTTATAAATATATAAAATAATAATAAATTTAAGTTTAAAAAATATTATTAAATATTTAATTTATTAATTTAATTAATAATATAAAAGATTATTTTTTAAAAAATATTTAAAATAAATTTAAATTTTTAAATGATATATATTAAATAATTACGTATTAAAATATATTTTAATACATTTTATAAATATTTACATTAAAATATTATTTATTATTAATTTTAATGGTAAATAATCTTTTTTAAATTTATAATAATTTAATATATTATAATAAAATTTAAAACAACTTTAATTAAAATAATTTAAAATTAATAATATTTTTATTTTTATTTTTATTTTTTTAAAAATATTACGTTTAAACCACTTTAATTACGTAAAAAATACATTTTAAAATACATTAATAATTATATAAATTATTAATAAATTAATAAAATTTAATATTTATAATTTTAATTAACCGTATTTTACATCGTTTTTATATAATTTAAACATTTTTATTAAATACATTTTATTTAACTTTTATATTTTAAAATTAATTAATTAAATACGTTATATTTTACTTTTACATTAATAATATATTTTAATTAAATATATTTATTTTACGTTTTTACTTTTTAATTTTATAATTATATATTTATATAATTAATTAAAATCATTTATAAATAATTAATTTAAAATATAATAAATAAATCATTAAAAAATTTAAAAAATCATAAATATAATATAAAAAAAAAAATAATAAAAAATAATAATATTTAAATATAAAAATAAAATTAATAATATATAAATTAAATAATTAAAACAAAATAATAAAAAATAAAATAATAATAGTTAAAAAATTAAAAAATTAAAAAAAAGTTTTTTTTTTATAAAATAACCGTTTATTAAATTTAAAAGTTTAAAAGGTTTTTTTTAAAAAAATTTAATTAATAGTTTTTCGTTTTTTTTTTAATATTTTTTATTTTTTATATTAAAATTTTAAAATAAATTAAAAGTTTTTAATTATTTGTTAATAAAACTTTAAAATTAAATTAATTTTAATAATATTAATAAAAATATTAATTTAATATTTATTTTCATAATTTAATTAAAATAATAAATTATTTTAAAATATATATATATATTATTTTTAAACATTATTTTATAATTAAAATATTTAAATATTTATTAATAAAATCTTTTTAAAATTAAAATAATAAATTTTAATAATAATTAATAAATAATTAAAATATTATTTTTAAATTTTTTTTAATAAATTTAATAAAATAATAAATTTATAATAATATTAAAATGTTATATATAATTTATTAAATATATAAATTAAATTATTTAAATTAAAATTTTTATTAAATTATTTTTTTATTATTATATAAATTACGTATTTTATTATTTATAAAATAATTTCGTTTATATTAAAATATTATTACGTAAAGATAGTCACGTGGTGACATGTGACTAATCTTTGCATAAAAGGCAATTTTTTTTAAATAACATTTATATACACAATTTATTATTAAATCAATAATAATTATCGTAATAATTTTATTTTATATTTATGTTTCGTTTTTTTTTTAATATATATTATTATTTATACTTTGTTATATTAATATTAATTAATAGTTAAAAAATAAAAATGTTATAAATTAATAAAATATTAATTGAAAATGTAATTTATTTAAATAATTACCGTTATTATTATAATATTTTAAATTTTTTAATAAAAAAAGATAAACTTTTTACAATTTACACGTTTTTATAACGTTATAAATACAATAAAACCTTATATTAACTTAACGTTTTTAAAACGTAAAAATACGTTAATAAAATAACGTTTATTACATACGAAAAATTTATTATAACTTACACGTATTTATATGTTATAAATATAATATATTTTTTATTTAATAATAATATATTTACGTTTTATTACGTATAATTATTTTTATTTATTTAAATAAACCAACAATTTTTACAATTATTATAACTTTTAATAATTTTAATAATTTTTATAATAAAAAAGATAAAAACATAAAATAACTTTATTAATCCGGTTTTTTTAAACTAAAATTATAACCTATTAAATAAACCATAAAATTAAAGCTTTTTAAATATATACGTTATTAAAAGTTTTAATATATATAAAAATATAAGTTTTATTAAAAATTTAAATTTAAATAAAAACATTTATATATATAATAAAAAATTATAAAATTAATTTAAATATGATTTTAACGGTTAAATAATTAAGTATTTTACTTTATTAATAAAATTATTTTATTAACTTATAATTTAATATTTATATAACCATAAGTTATATTTTAAAAATTATATTTATATTAACATTTTAATTAAAATTTTAAATAATTTAAAATAACTTCGCTTTTTTAATAAAATAACTTTTAAAAAAACCTTAAAATTATTAAACACGTTTATTTTATAAAACAATTTATATTTAAAAAAAATATTTAATTTATAACAATTATATAAAATTAATTTTACTTTAATTAAAATAACCTCGTTTTTAATTAAACGATTTAATTAAAATAACTTTATTTTTAATTAAATAAAACTTTTATTTTATCCTTTTTAATTAACTTTAACTAGCTTTAATTAATTTAATAAAAAATCTTACATATAAAAAATTTTATTAAATAAAAAACCATATTAAATAAAAAAATTTAATAAAATTTAATCAAATAAAAAGTTTAATATAAAATTAAATTAAACAAAAAAATTTAACAAAATTTAATTAAATAAAAGATTTAATTATATATTTAATTATTTTAACTTAACTTATTTAAACCAATTTAAACCTATTATATATTATTATAAAACTTATTAACAATTATATTATAATATAAAAAAAATAAATTAAAAATAAAAAAAAATAAAAAATTGTTAATATTAAATTAATTAAATTATATATAATTACGTCATATAAAAAAAAAAGAAAAAAAAAGTTACTAATATTAAAATATTATTACGTAAAAATAATCACGTGGTAACATGTAATTAATCCCCGTATAAAAGGCAATTTTTTTTAAATAACACCTACACACATAATTTATCATTAAATTAATAACAATCATCGTAATAACTTTATTTTATATTTATATTTTATTTTCTTTTTAATATACACCACCACCCATACTTTATTATACCAACAGTTTATAATTTATAATTATTATTTTAATTTTTTTTACCATAATTATTATTAATTTAATTAACAAATAAATTATAATATAAAATATATTTTAAATATTTAAATTAACATATAACCACATTTTATATTATTTAAAATATATATAAAATTATATATATTAATTAATAAAATTATATTATAAATTATTAAAAATAATATATTAAAAGTTTTAAAATAAAAATAAAATATAAATAAATAAAAAATAAATAAATAATTTGTAAATTTATAATTTAAAATAATATATAATAATTATTTTAAACGTAAATTAAAATTTATAATTATTAATTAAATAATATAAATTAAAAAATAATTTAAAAAAAATAATTATTTATTATATATATAACTTTTTATATAAAATAAAAAAGTTTATATTAAAATTAACCATTTTAATAATTAATTAAAAACTTTATTAATATAACATTAAAATATAATATTTTAACTTTAATAAAAAAATAAAATAAAAAAAGTTATATATATATTATAACTTTTATAAAATATATATTAAATACAGTGTTTTGTTTTTTATTAAATTATAATATTATTACGTGGTTTTTTTAAAATTATAATAAATTTTACGTAATTTATTATAAAAGTTTAATTAAAAGTTTATTACGAAAATTTATTTAAAAAAATAACTTTAAAATTAAAACTTAAAATATTAATATTATTTATTTTAAAAATATATTTTTATAAAATAAATATAAAATAAATATTATTATTAATAATTATATTTAATTTTAAAAATTTTAATATATATAATTATATATATTATTATTAATTAAAATATAATAATAAAATTTATAATATAAAATAAATTATTAATTTTAATATAAATAAAAAAAATATATTTATTATATAATTAATTTATAATAATTATTAATTATAATAAAAAATAAAAAATAAATTAAAATATATTAATATATATAATTATTAATTATAATAAAAAATTAAAAAAAAATTATTAAAATTAATAAATATTATAAAACAATTAAAAATTATAAAATTATAAAAATTAAATAAAAATATATTAAATTAATTAATTTTATTAAATTATTAATAATTATATTAATATTATTTTAATTATTATTTAATTATTTTAATTATTATTTAATTATATATATTAATTATTTAACATTAATTTATTAACATTTTAATTTTAACATAATAATACATTTTAAGTATATATGTTTATACTACCATAATATGTATTTTTACATTTATTCCTCCATTTTTAAACTTTCCATCACGAGTTTAACTGCAAAATTTGATCGAATTGATGATATTTGCGTTAAACTCGTTTTAAACGCGGTCGGCTCCCAGAATCCTGCTGCCTTAAGTAGTTTGATTGAACATGTGCTTACAAAAATTGATTACCCTTCCCGGGAAGCCACAACCTGGCAACTTTTAAACTGTCAAAGCCTTTGAACCCAACGGCAGGTGGTTACGTGACTATCACCGATTAGGCTTCTCATTTTCACATACCCTCATTGCCACCATCGTAACACAGTTTCATCACAAACACAACAAGAAGCTGGATAGTTACTGCAACTCGCGTATATTGGTTGCCTCCGCACGCCTGTGATTAAAGACTCAGACGCTTGTTTCTCCTACTCCGTCTTTCCAGTTACTAGACCCTTCACTTTTGACAAGTTCGTCGCTGTTGACTCGGAAACTAGACTTATTCGGAACTCGGACGGAAAAAAGCAAGATGGTCTCGGGGCCTTCAAAGGGATGTTCCGTGTGGGAGTCCGCCGCTATGCCTCAGGAGATTCACGACCAAATTTCACAGTTAGTAGGTAGGAGTGGTCGTAGCGCGATGATGCAGGCATCATCATACTTCAACCATGCCTTTGCCGGGGTTCATTTCGAGGAAATGCGTTTCACACACACCCAACGCGGTCTATCGAGTCTTCTCCGGATGTTCGTATTTAAATGCGAGAACTCCCCATCCACGTCTGGTACAGACAATGTTGCGTTCAACAAATATATCAAGTGAGTATCTTATCCCTTCTCCCATTGGTAAAGTATTTTGAGTTTTAGGGAACCTGGACGCATCTATTAGTCTAATCATCTTCTAGGGCCGCAAATATTGAATGCCTAGAACCTCCCCCGGAGCCTATGGGCGTTGGAAGGTGGGAACATGCTCCCGACTTTCCAAGAGTCGGATGGGAGCCCGATGACAACCTACCTGGACGCATCATAAAAGCGGTTAGTCTAATCTCTAAGCTCAGATACTTAGAACTACTACTACATCACTTCACTACGGATCAACACAGTAGTGTTAATGATCTCATTTCCATCATGGAAAGATGGGGATCTATCCGACAACTACGAGTAAAGAGCCGGTTTCCAGGATGCGTAAAGGGAATAATTCAGCAGCTTGTTCCCAATTTAAACGGGCTACACTTGCACGTCGGTACTAGAAGCGATCTATACGTTACCGCAGCAGCACATCATTCTGGACTAGAGCGACTTCATCTCACTCTTACCCACCAGGACTTCCTAACAGGCGAGCAGGCCCAAGGCATGCCTGTCAATGCTACAAACCGCATCCGCCGGGATTTCAAATCCTTGAAGTGGCTCACACTAGAGTTTGATGTGGAACGTGTATGCTGGCGTGATCTTACGGAATTCGTAAGTCTCTTTCGGCTCTGGTTTCATGAGACGAATCTTGTAAACTAATTACGCTCCCGCAGGAAAATCAACGGGACAATTTCGTAAACGCCCTAAAGAAGTTGCATTGTCTAGATCGTCTAGCCTTCACAATACGCAGATGCCACCTACAAATCAACCAAGTCGTTTCAGACGAACAGAGCATGTCAACGTTTTATCACCGTTTGATCCAGTTCATGAGCGAACAACTACCCAGAATTCGTTCCATCGCGATTCGTGCCGATTATCCGAAGTACTATCTAGGAATGAAGGATGAGCCAGGCATAACGATGACTATTTCTGATATGGATGCAAGTGTACTACGTCGTGCTTCGTGGCCCTCAGGTGTGCGAGACGATTAGGCCAGTAATATTAATGTATTTTAATTTTCCGTCATCGATGAGGCCTTAACCGCACTATCAAGTGCCTCCCTTTCTATTAGATTGCTAGTATAGCTTCCATCGACGCGAATGCAAATGTTAGTTTTTCATTCGGCTACATCTTAAGTAGCCCTTAATCTTCTACAACTTGATTCATATCAAGATCCATATCCTCGTCGTCGTCCCAAGGCACTTGGGCGTCTTCGTCCTCGTCTGAAACTGAAGAAATTTCAACGGTATTAGGATCCCAATCCATCTCTACATAGTTATCATCATCATCATCATCTGATCCATCCTTGACAATCCAAGGATCTTGGCTTTCTTCTTTATTAGAGACCTCTTCGTCAGCGTCCCCTTCAGAGTCTTCCACATCCTCATCTTCATGGCCTTCATCATCTTCCCCCTTGTCATCATTTCCAATATCATCATCATCATCGTACTGGTCCAGCATATCTTGGTCCTCATCCATCTCGTCTGACGAGTCTTCGGTGTATCTTGGACGTTTGCGCGGTATAGTCTATTCGTAGAGGTAAGCAACATGTTAAATATTTCTAGAAGCACGAAACTTAATACGCACCGATTTTCGTTTGCCGCGACTGGGATACTTGCTATTGGTGGAAGGGTCGTCACTATCTGGTACAGGCCAACGAGCTGGGCGCACCCAGTTTCTAAATCTCTCGTCTTTTTGCTGCTCTAAGATCCGTGATTTTTGACGTAATTTAGTCTCTGCGATTTTTCGTAACTGGTCCTCGGTGACATGATACTTCTTCAAACGCTCCCGGATTAGCTGGGGACTTAAGGTTGGCATGGTCTTGAAGCGTCGGTCCGCGTTGAGAAGGCTACACCGATATAATTGTAAATTTCGCGAAACTCCTAGTGCAGAGAGACAAAAATGGAGGAAATTTTCGACATGGAATAACAATGGATGTCGAAGCTCATCGTGGTATTGTGCGCAATCGTTCGCTGGATTTCGTACGGATATTTTTAACATACAATAATTAAAATGATGATGACTGTACTTATCGCGTGGATGTTCCAACTTTGTACCTAAGGTATATTGGGCACCTTACCTACCTACATGTAAGTACCTATATTCAGTATCATGTGCAAACGTCTAAACCACGACCGGGGAAACAGTCAGTGCAAGGCTGCCATACTTTGCAAGACGCATCACCTATTATTTATACGATTCGCCGAAAACTGTGGATCAGATTTTATTGTCTTGAATACCTTCGTATTTCATATTTTAGGTTTTTTTGCTGGGAATATCAATAAGAAAAGGTTGGATCCAACAATTAAATTTTGCGATTTATCTCACCAGACGCAGCCTCAATACACCGCGGCCCTATAAGTTAATACTCAGGATATTTCAGACGATTTGAAAAGTAGCCCGGAACTACCTTCTACCATGTCTTGTTAATCATCTCTCACGCCAACGGGCCATTCGCAACGTCGCAAGTCCTTCGCATTCGCCTTGTTCACTTTAAATATACCCCCAACTTCATCTCTAATCCCCACGTAGTAGAAAGGCCAGTAGTGAGTAACAGCTACGCGACGGAGCGTCGGAAAAGCCAAACCAAGGCGCTGGACTATTTCCTGGCAATATTTCTTCGTAGCCTCCTCTTTTCCTATGAAGTCATCTTGAATAGTTGTCTTATGGATGATGCATAAACGCTGGAGATGTAGTAGACCGGCCAGGACTTCAATGAAATAATCGATATCGCCATCCTACAAGTTTAGAGTAAGCGGGTGGTTTAAAACCTAAGAAACCCCAAAGCCTTTGAAATACTTACGAAATTTGGTGGGAACCCTTGTTGTGGACCTTGTTGTACAGCATTAGCCTCGTAGAAGAGGTTGGACGACGAAATAGTCAACCACTCCAGCTGAGAGAACCTTTCCGATACGAGTTGAGTGGTGTCTGCCTGAGGATCACCCCAGTCTAATGTCAAGTGAAGTCTTTTTGGGCACTGCTTTGCCGCGGACTCAAAAATGCTATAAGACGGGCCGGCATCGAAATGGAATGCGTCAGGTTCGATGAGCATGTCGCGGACAATTAGTTTGCTAATGACGCCTGGCCCTATAAAGCGTAATCCCTTGACTGATGACCATTTTCTGGGTGAATTTTGGAGGAATTCTATCATCTTGTTCTTTTGGCGTGTTCCTAACTCTTCGGCATCTAAGTCTAAGTAGCGGAGCTGCGTCATATAGGAGATGGCCTTAACGATCGAACTGGCCATCCGAGGATGATCCTTAGTGTGCTCCTGCCTCGGAAAGTCAGCCGCATTTTGCCAGCTCCCTGTGATTCTTGTAGGTCCTGGAGGTTTGGGGATAATCTTAATGGTAAGCGCCCTGCCCAAAATGTTAGCTTCTTATATGAGATGTCTTCCGCGGTAATTAGCGATCAAATCATGCTACCTTATATAATGAAAAAAAACTGAGGATAGGACGCGGTAGTGACTGCGTCAGGCACATCTCTTTCTTACATTTTGAGACGAACGCCTGCAGCATATTAGACAAAGGTTGCTGTAAATGTGTGAATCGTAGCTCACGCCATATGGAGTCCGCAAATTCACTGTTAAAACGCTTCGATACTCTCATCATTGCTCATCTTTCTCGAAGACGCGAAAAACGTGCGATTTCATCGAAGATCTCCTGCGGTAGGTCCGCCAATCCGGACTTCGATTCCCTTTCCATGTTTAAAAGTTGATTGTGCATAAGAAATTTCCACTCCGAATACGTTGGGCTCAGGACATGTGATATAGCTAGAGGATAAGGAATGTGATTAGAGAGAAATGTTACGAGGGATATGGAAACTGTTGTACTGGGAAATAATTGTCGTATGAGAGTCATACTGAGGAAACAGGAAAGTACATTTCCAAGTCCCTAGATACAAGTAAGCACCCGCTTTAACTACTAAGATAGCAACACACACACCGTTGCCCTGTAAATATTGGCATTTCGAATGACAACATCTCTTCAAGCAGCCTACCTAGGTACATATCTCATATCTTGTTCTAGATACTTACCTTTACGTTATGAATATGGGATTGGTATAAACAAGCTCAACAGTTGCTCTAATCCTCCTAAGTCAGTCAAGTACTACAAGAGCCGGGAACGAGGTTTTTAAAAATCATCTCTGTTGTACGAACAGGTACGCATTACATCCGGTTGATTAATCAGATTGCCCATTTAATAAATGAGGTTGAATCCTGCCGGTTTACTTAGATTGATTCCATTATCATATTTCTCATACGACAGCATCAAATTCATCGTCTCTTTTCTAACGTTATTTCAGCAATATCCATACTACAACATCGCACTTTCATTCACAAAAACTCCTACGTACACGTCTATGGTCATCTATTTTATCCATTTTCCCAAACCTAAAGTTTCGATACGTGCTAGGTATTCGCATCTGTTATTAAACCCCGACCATAGGTAAAACCAACACCTTCTTGTGACGTATCATTATTAATTGCGTCCGAATTAACTATTCTCTAATTTCGCATTCAGAAATGTCCTCTACGAAAAGAGATTTCGCTTTTCACCCGACACTCTGGGCCTATGATGTCGGTCGCAACGGTCGAAGAATCCGTCTGGTTATTCGCATCCGCCGCACAAATGACAGCCAGCATTCCTTCCCAATACTTGACGATACCAACGAGGACGATAGTAGCACAGGAATTACTTGGTCGCCAAATGAGCTCAATATTCATGACCCGCCCGCAGACATCGACGAACTAGCCGTTGTTGTTGGTGAACTTCTCCCAGAAAAGGCTATAGGTAAACGTGTTGCGCGTATGCCCACGCCAAAACAACGCGCCGATTTCGACGAGGAAAAGCATCAAATAGTACCTACTTGTCAAAATACACAAATAATTGTTTGGAAATTCGAAGCTCAAGGGGATAACCTTACACTACTATGGGGCAAGAGCGGCAATACTCGCCGAACACGTCAGCTTCCTGAAAATGCCTACGATCGGATGGTCTTTTATAATGAGTGGACGGTGGCCCATTCCACCCAACAGGGAGATTGTCTGACCCAGTGGCGAGATATGATATACCGGTTCGCAAGAGGCTGGATAGTGGAGAATCGAGCGATGAACCAACAAATATCGCCAGCTAGAATTAAGCAGCCGCCAAAAGAGAAGACGAAGCCGAAACCGAAACCAAAATTGAACCCGAAATCGAATCCGACGGCAGAAGATGCGAGCCCCGATGCAATAGAAGAACATCTTCAAACTCTTCGGAACATAGCACTATATAAAGCAACCAAGAATCTGACATACCTGACTAGAAGTATGGAGGGGATCAATGTCATGCTTGGTAGAGCTCCCGAGAAACTGGAATCTTCAGACGACGAAAGGCTTTTAAGAAATCTCATCAATGGCCGGGAAGAGATCTACATAGAAGAAGCTCAAGATGCGGCACGCGCTTGCAAGGTATGTTCTCTCTCTATATTTTCCTTCGAGATGTCTATGCCTAGACCGAATGATTAAAGTTAGCTAACGAGGCGCAAATAATAGAGATTGTGGTTTGGGGGATATCAGGAGGTCCAACGTTACGACATTAAAGCAAGCCAGTTGTTCTTATTAGCATGTGGCCTCCGTAATCTCGATGTACCCGACTTAATCGAGGAACGCCTTTATCGAGCGTTCGTGATCGAATTCTGTCTCGAAGCGGACCGGCGAAATCTAGAAGTTCCCGCGGGCGACGGCTCAGAGCAGTTCGAGACCCGGAATGAAGAGGTAGCTGCAGCAATACAGCATGCACATCGTGCTGCGTTATTGGTTATGGGGAACTCACCTCCTCTAATGCCTAAATGTGATACGGAAACCCTTGCCAAACCAGCTGGTGAGCTTTTAGCTATGATGAAGATGGATGCATTTTATATGCAACATATCATCGACGCCATTGATAAACAACTTGAGGCCGATGATAGGGAATTTGGAGGACGGCTCGTTTCTGGAACGACTAAGCGAGAAACTAATTATGAGGCAATTCTCAAGCAGATATCCGAAGCCGGAGACATCAATGTAGCAAGGGAGGCCGCGGAAGATCTTACGCGTCTTATATGCGTAAGATTTCAGCGTCCAGTACTAGAGAATCGCGACCTCTTGAAGAGAAATCTTTGTCGGATCAAAGCAAACATCGCCGACCTGGAAAACGCGCGCGTGGACTTTTCTAGACGTTGAAATATTCGCATCACGCAGACCATCTAAAATAGGAAAAGAAGATCTGCCGGTGTTCTTTTCATCGGAGTTGGGATGAGAACGGGTGAGGCGCTGCGCTACCTGGAAAGGTATTGAGTTCCATAATTAGGTCCATAGATAGCATACTAGGTACTCTAGTTTTATTTACACTTGAGCAAGTATTCTAAACGTCTCGGTGCCACAGATGCGCCCGCTGTAACGTCTTCCTAGACGACCTGGTTTCCTATCCACGATGTAGTATTATTTCTGTTCCGGATAATCCCAAATAGCCTTCCTCAATTTGACCGTACCTAATCGACATCTCGGTTGTTCGGTTGGTTTAGGTAAATACATGTCTAAGCTAAAAGCCCGAATGTACAATTAAAACGTCTAAGTTAAGCCGCAACAATTTAAAACTAACAACCGAGTTGTTTCGACAGAGTTAGGTCATGCTTGACGATAGTGACTTGTCGACGGAGATCTTAACTGAACTACCATTGATAACTAAGACCTTATGGTACACATCTAGTTAAAAGAGAATGTACGGTTTTATACCAAATCACTATTATTAAGTTCATATTTTCGCCGTTTAAGCAAAGCCAAATTAGCGGGGATGTGTGGATAAGACTATAAGTGAAGTAGGCAGCATTGATCATGTTCTCGCCAGCATTGGTGTCTATCTAGAGCCACGTGAGTGGCTCCCTCGATCATGCTGTATGTCCTTTGTTCTAAATGTCTCGTTTATTTTCCCATGTTAGACGATACTCTAGCACTGTTTCCTCTGGAAAGTACTCTAGACGTCCCCGCGCCAAAGATGCGCACCCTGTATACTTAGGTAGTCTATTGTCAGAAAACACCTTTGATGTATGTCATACGTAGAGTGAATGTTAGAAGCAGCAGCTTCTCTTCTATATAGTAGCCGTATATTAACATAAATCTATTAACGCTTAACCTTCTATCCTTTTACGAGGGCGCTGCGCGCCCCTTATATCTATCTTATGTAAATCTATAACTACCTACCTACCTAATCCATACTAGTTCCACTTATACCCTGACATCTATAGTTACCAATAGACGTAAAAGTTATCATCATCTGTCACGAGGTGGAACGAAACAGTATGGAAACAACTTCGTTGTTCCGCAAGGAACTCTAAACTACCTATGAAGATCTATCGTCTATACATACTGAACAGTTCCTTTGTTCTAGATGTCTCATCTAGAATCCTGACATCATCATCGTTTAGATGTATCATCTAGAACCCTGAAATCTTCCTCTTTCTCCTTTTCCTTCTACATGTGACGCTGAAACTAGAAGTTGGAAAATGGAAGATACCCAAGGGGAGTTTGCTAAGCACACGTGGAAGTACTAAAAAGCCTCAAGGGAATTTTTAAACAATACAGCATCCTTTGCACCTACCTAGCACCTCATTAACTACGTGAACCAGTTGAACTACCCAGTAACTCATGAGTACTACTTGTGGCCGTCTGGGGATAGCATACCAATACTCTTTTCTCTACAATTAAGATTCATTTCACCGAAATATTATTACATTTTTCTACGTGAAAGTATTAAATGTTTATGGGGGGGGTACCTAAGCACCTGTTCGATGATTTTATCAAAGGTACGAGTACTAAGCAGAGCATGGAAATTTCTACGAAACGGCATCTTAAATAAAAGCTAGCCTTCTAAAGAAATTATAGACATTACCCGGCAACTTCATAAGGATTAGATGTGACATGCGTTTAATTGGCGGGACACTAGATTAAGTTCCGAAAGGGATTGGGACTTATATTAAAGACCTTTACCCTCTTCACTATCTACCATGTTCCATTCTCCTTTTTATGGTCTCTCGAAGCTCTCATATGCCTTCATGAGTCGAAAAGTTCCTCGACGGTCGGAAGCCTAGGTATGATAAACTCCCGCCTATCGTCGCGGACTAGTGGCAGCATTAGGTCGTTGCGTTTGGCGGCTTTTTCACGGTTTGCCGATCTGATGGCCGTATCAATACGGGAATCTTCGGCATATAAATGGTAAACCGTTACTGGTTTTCTCTGGCCCATACGATAAACCCGACCTTTGATTTGCTCCTCTTGGCCCGGAGACCAAAGAGGTTCACTGATTAAAAGGTGGTTTGCACCAGTAATATTTAGTCCCGTACCACCCGCTCCAACCGTACATAAAAGTACAGCCGAATTGCTTAGAGGATCGTTAAAATCTCTCAAAACCTCCGCTCTGGCTTCCGAAGACGCAATTGTCCCATTGAATTCTTTAGCCCTTATAGCATTGCGTTCTAATGCTACACGAATTATATCTAGAAACATGATGTAGTTTGAGACAATCATGATCTTATCGTTAGGTTTTTCAAGGATGGACTTGACTGTATTGGTGATGCTGCAGATTCGAGGCGAGAAGATCGCCCCGTCCGGCCGACTTTGGAGATAGGTCAGCCATTGTGGTCTCTTAGGCTTTTCACTAGAGTCGAATTCAGAAGATAAGTCCTCTATTAAAGTACTTTCTTCGTCAGACGACTCATTAGAGACGTCCTCTTCCTCATCCCTTGCAGCGTTTCTACTTTGGGATCCGCCCGGCCCACTGTGTTGAGACAACCACCGCAAAAATGCTCTTCTCTGATCTTCATTCAGAGAAGTTATTGTCGAATCCGAATTCAAATCTTTGCTGATGGTAATGAAACGATCGAATTCGCGGGTTACGGATTCGATATGGGCTGCATACTCAGTCTGGTCCCATTCACCTTCAGTCAGTCTGCAACTCAATAGAGGACTAGAGGAAAAGGACTGTGCTTTCCAAAAGAGCGAAAAGGCTTGTCGCCGTAACCTTCTGCTCTGGGTCCGGCTACATTCTTTACTCTGGCCAAGGAGTTGTTTGGCCCGAGATACTATCAGCTCAATTGCAAAAAGTACCTCCGCGTGAGTAGTCCAATTCAGGGCGACCGGAATATCCTTTTCGAGCAGAGCCGGTAGATTCAAGATCTTTTTCGGTCTTGCTACCAATATGCCCGCCATAAACCTCTTTAGCAGAAGCATGCGCGAGTTGGCAGGGTCGTCTAAGGTATTTCGGCCTCCCGATTCGCTAGATGTGATTTTGCCGGTATTGAAAAGGGCTTGGAAATGCTGTAGGCTTAGGATCGGGCAGCCTGGTAATAAAGACATTTGGCCATAAATGTCGTCTAGAGTATTATAGGCCGGAGTTCCAGACAGTAAAAAAATGGCCTGGTATTTCAAGGACTTTAAGGCCGCCCACAAAGCAGTGTCAGAATTTTTTGCGTCCTGAGACTCGTCAAAGATGAGGACGGATGTCGGCCGGTTGAGAATTTCGTAGAGAGGTGAATGTAATGGCATATATATCTTTTTTAGCCCGTTTACCCCAAATACATCCCGCGCCACAGCCAAGGACATGCCGGAGACCGTATCGTGAAAGCTTTCATATAAATATAGATCCAAGTAACGTTGCCTCACGAAGCTATGGCTCGTAATGACCACATCAAATTTTAGCAGTTGCCGGACCGGGTAATCAGTACGATCAAGGACAACTGCAGAAGGTCGCTGGTCCTGTAGAAATTACGCATCAGCTTCAAGCTCTTATAAATGAATAAACTTGTAGGTAAAGATGAGGTAAATCATTCGATTAGATGCTAGATAATCATATTTACTTACCTTTTTGAAATGTCGTTGTATTTCATCGTACCACTGAAAAGTACATGATTTTCGACAGACCACAAGTACGAACCCTTTCGCGGGAAGCTCATCACGTAATCTGAGCGCTGCAATTAAGGCTGTTAATGACTTGCCTAAACCCACAGGATCCGCGAGAAAGCCTCCTCGAAAACTGGATTTTCCAAGGCGACATAGTTTCTCTTGGCCGATGGCCTGCCATGGATTTAATATAGAGGCTAAGCAAGGAAGGACAGTATTTGCTTCTATTCCCGAGTCTGTTACGGACTCCTATATTGTAAAATTAGTATCACCTTTCAATAGCCTAATGTTGTCAAAAGTCATTTGAACTTACAATATGAATTTTGAATTCGGGGCTGCCAAGGTAATCTAGCATTGAGACAGTTGCTGTCCGAGATTGGCCAGAAATTGGAAGGACAGAATGAGTCAAATCTAAGCGAGGATGTGCGAACTGCTCTGCTGGGTCCAGGTTCATTTCTCCAGCTTCACTTACGGAAACGGAAACGTCTTTTTCTCGATCCGAACTGCTATCATCTAGTGATATAAGGTATCGGCTAGTGACTAAATCGCGCGCTATCTGGCGGAACGGATTGTCCCGTTCGTAATAGCTGTCATCCACTTCAGCACGGTGATTTAGTTCCTTGATTCGGGAGCGCAAGGACTGGCCGTTCCTGCGCAGCACAGTTTCCCAACTTGGAGCCATGATGATACGTCCAAATAGAGAATAGGATGATGCGTGTAATGTGAAGGGAAGTCAAATGTGTCAAAATTTGTCATAGACTATGACGAGTTGAAGATTATACCTTGGTGGTAGCGTGCCGGCCTTGGGTTATATCCCTAGGTAGGTTGTGAGTTTGTTGTTGGTAGAGGTGAACAGGTAGAGGTGAATTAGTTGATAGGAATGAATTGGTAGGAGTGAACTAGGTGATACGTTGTAGTGGCAGGGTGAGAAGCAGTTGCGGGGCAGTTGCGGGATAGTTGCGGGATAGTTGGCAGTCATCAAGGGCTGGAACGAAGCACCGGGTTGGATATGTACTTACCTGAGTATCAGGTACCTAAGCCGAGACAGTCCCGTAGAATCAACTACGCACTTTCGTAGTACATACCAGTACACAAGAATTGGTGAAATGGGCATATGGGTATTTGCTAGGTTGGGTAGATCGCTTTTGTAGGATATCTGTCCAGTTTAGGTAGAATTCTTTTTCATTTGCTTAGCAAACAGGTAAAAATGAAGGTGTACATGTAAGGTATTTTTGAGGCAACGGGGTTGTTGGGTGGCGGTGAATATATAATTATGTAAGGACCTCCACCCTACAACACACAGCAGCTCATATCCCTCATCTTTCGTCAGTAACTCAATTGTACAACATATACCCTAACTTTACATCTGGTAGCTTTCACTATTCTTTTGATTGTTTTTTCTTCCCGAAGATCAATCATATTGCACAATAGATTGCACCAGAGGGAACCACATAGAAGACATCTACCAATCAACCACGTCGTCTTAGAAATCTCCAGATCTTGGAGATCTACAAGCCATTCGAGCCTCATCATAGTCTGGATTCCTCAACGTCTGACGGTACCACACACAATAAGCATCGTGTCTACTACGGGACAACGACGTTGCTTTGGCTTGCTCCGTCCTTCAGCCACGAATCATTCCTACAACTCATTCAAGATCCACAAGATTCATATAGGGAACCGATTAAAGCTGCGGAGAGCAAAGGACGCGGCACGTCATACTCGAAATCCCGCTATATCAATTGGTTTACTACCGCTCTTCCACCTCCAGCCTCATTCGCCTGTGAATTTCATGTGACAACCTCTGCATCAGTAGCGAACTCACACCGTGCGTCGGGCGAGAATATAGGCTCCTATGGATCACCAACCGGCGGCGGAGTCACAATCGGGGCTATCTTTACCTGAATTAAGCCTCCTACAAGATTTGGCTGACGCTATCCGCAAAGTCCTAAACACAACGGACAAACGCGGTAGCCAGAATCAACACAGCTCAGAAGAAGACCGATTGTATATGGCTGTAGATAAAGTTTTAGATGATATGGAGCGACGACAGTTAGCGGCGATTAGATACGTGTCGCCAGAGTCGGTCAAAAACTTATCACCCCCTATCATCAAATGGTTCGAGGATGTAGCTCGAGACGTAGGACGGGAGCTCGAAAAACCCGGCTCGGTGCCGGATATATACGAAAAGGCGAAGAAGGCGTCTGATCGTCTCTTTGAAAAGATAGATCAAAATTGAAGTAAGACAACTTCAATGATCCATTAGGGGAAGCTTACTACGAACTGGCTGACGGATAGTTACTTATGAATGTGATAGGGTTCTTCAATCTTCAAGTGTACCTAGATAAAGATAGGCGTCAAGATATATTCGCTAAAACAACCTAAAATCTTTCAAGTATGCTGCGAACATTTAACGTAGAAGTAGCCTATTTTTAATTATATTATAATTGATATTTTTTTTATAACGGTTTAATAATTTAATTTTTAATATAATATATTTCTCCACCCCCGAATTTTCAGCTATAAATACTAATGGTGTTACAGTTAGCATGGCCCCTGCACTAAGGATGACACGCTTAATCAAAGTGAGCTTCAGATTTTTTTGCCAAATTTTTTTCTCGTGGTGTTTGAAGATTGTCTTTTTGGGAAGTTCCTTGCAGGAACTTCCTGCAGGGACAGAATGTTAAAAATGTGGGGCGCCAGTTTAAAGGAAAGAGCGTTCGAGTCTACGGATTAGCTTTTTACACTTTCCTCAAGTGCCAGCAGAAACGGTGGAGTACTAATCTCTTAATCAACCTCCTTCGAAGAAATTCTTCGAAGAAGTCATCATTAGTACAGGGCCATGCTAACTGCAACACCATTAGTATTTATAGCTGAAAATTTGGGAGTGGAGAGGTCTACTCTTCTCTGTATCGTTTCAAATTGACCAAATGCCCGAAGGCAAAAATTTTTCCTCTACTAATTCGAAGCTTCCGCTTGGAGTTTCCAATGGGTAGGTTGGCCAGCGGTGTTAGGATCGGCGGCGTCCGCCAACCTTGTATGGGGGGAGGACCCGAGGGGGGAGCAATATTACAATCTCTCGGTAAACATCACGAATTTTACGCATTTATATCATCGCAGCTAGTAATTGTTCCCTCAAGCTCTATAACGGCTCATTGGACATTGGAATCAACCTCGCAGAAAGGTCAGGGTCCTCAAACTGGCGGTCGAATGGCCACATCGGACGACTGATCCGCTTATGCCCCAATCGTTCTAGATCTTGGTCGACACCACCGGGCGTAAGACCGAGCATCCAACCGTCAGCCATATCATATAATTCCGGCTCCAAGTATCCTATCTTGACGATGACGATATCTGCGGACCGGGGTGCGAGGTTTAATTCCGTAAAATCACTTTCGTGGTGGTACGGTTTACGCAGTTTAGTCAGGATCGCGAAGACGCTGCCAACCTGCAGCACGATCTCAATCTCTGCGTGGCTGTCGCCCTGCTTTATTGAATGCACCCGTCCTGTCATAGTGATGGGTCCAGCATGAATGTCATCTACTTCTGCCCCAGCTGTCACCGTCACAGTCGCCCCGACGCCCGCCTCGACCGCCTTTTGGACCGCTTCGGGGCCCGGTACGCTGGCATAGATAACTTTCGGGCCTGATTCCGACTTGAATTCTGGACGCGCGAGGAGCTGCGTTAGGCCCCAGGTCACATCTCCGGAACCTCCGGCCGTAGGGTTGTCACCCGAGTCTGAGATAAAATACGGGCGTTTATCTGATGCTAATGCTGTGTCTAGGCACTCTTTAAATGACCCCGTAGGTGCGACGAAGGTAAAGTCCTTGTGCGAACCCCAAAATAGCCGTGCTAGTCGCTCTGCGCCTCTGGTAGTCGCCTCTCTGTCCCAACCAGTTACTACGACCGCAGCGCGGTTTCTGGGCTCGTCAGCCCAAGCGTAGCCAACCCATATGGCCGCATCCAATACCCCTTCCGCAGCCTCAACCTCAGGCACCGCGGCGTAGATACGTGTAGCCGGCTCATCCCTCGTGGAAGTTTGTTCGCCAGGGAGTAGAATCGGAATCGGTACGCAAGCCTTGAACGGGCGTATAGTATCTTCACCATTCGCCCGTCGCTGAAGCAGATCAAGCAAGTTCCTGAAAGCCCTCTCTTTTGTTTCCGCGACATCTACATGAGGTGCCGTGCGGTAGCAGGTAATTAGATCCGTCTGATGCGCTAGTTCCCGAGAGACGTTGCCATGTAGGTCCATCGACGCCGACACTAAGACATCAGAACCGACGACCTGGCGGCAGCGCCTTAGTAATTCGTATTCTGCATCATCGAGACCCTCAACACACATCGCACCGTGTATATCAAACCAAAACCCGTCAATTTTAACTGCAGCCGCTATCTCTGTAAGACGGCTGAGTATTTCCGAAGAGAGCGACTCAAAGGCATCTCTAGTCACGATACCACCCGGTAAGGCATGGCCAATAAGCGCACCGCGCCACTCAACAGCATCGCCTAGCGGTGTACCGGCTTGAATGAAGGGGTACTTGTCTATGATCTCTGTGCCACGCCGGGGGTGGAATGCCGGCGCGAGGGTCCTCGACGGCGTGAAAGTTGATGTTTCGCAGGCTAAACCGGCGATGGCGACAACTGGACGACGAGCCATGATTATACTTTATACAGCAATATTACACTAGCCCAAGTTCCAGAGAAAAAACATATCACAAGATTGTTGGTCCCTTGATGAGATATCATCCCCGCATCCCCGCATAGGGAAGCTCTTCTATCAGAACGCGCTATGTATAAATGTACCTAATATACCTATAAACTAGGCCTAATAAAGACCAATAGGATTACATTGAAGCATTATTATTACACAGCAGGGCAAGTCTATATATATTATATACGAATAATAGACTCGGCCATCCTATAGAAATATAAATTCAATTTTGCTTGCCGAAAGATCTCTCAGCAACTAGTTAGGTAGTCTCATTAAAAAATCAGAATATTCGATTTTCTTTTATAAAATGAGGCTATCATTCAAGGTTATCCGTAAATGTTCGTATAATAATGCTAGCACTCCTTTATACGAATATCTCTATATACATGTCGGTGATCTTATATAATTATTTGTCCGTTGCTTAGCTAAACGGTAAGCTGTCCAAGTGGATGTATGTAGTTAAGTCGTATCAGCGGATTCTAATAGTCGTATGTGTTAGCTTAGTATGAGTTTACTCGCTCTTATCCTAGGTTGTGATTCGTAGACCTTCATCTCGAGGTGCGGGAAAGGTACAGATACATGTTTCATCTAAGTCTAAGTACCTACTTAGACTTAGGTAACCAAGTCTTTTAAGTCTTTGATTAGTCGATAAAGGTAGAGTATGTGCGTGTGCCTCACCTGATGCCTTGTGAGATAGTTTCGGCCGACCTTTTATTTAATCGAAGGGTGAGTTAAGAGGTTTAAGCAATGGGATATATATAATAGTAATGAACGGTCCATTTTACTGTGGATAGGTACCTCTATATATCATAACACAGAAAGGTGTCTTAGAGAACTGTAAGATTTTAGAGATCCAGGAATTGTCTAAGCAAACAGCTTACACGAGAATATTTTAGAAGATATTCCCCGGGGCTCTCTTAGAAATCTTGTTTGTTAGACTGTATAAACAATATTTTAGATTTACATCCGAGGAACTCAGCGGTAGAGACAACAAGGAACGTCTGCAATCTTAGTGCCTCTAAACTCATAATCTTTGACGACTTGATCTCGTATCCGAACTATTGCGTGGTTTCTATCGAGTTGACGTAAGAAATGCTTATTCTCTGACTAAAAAAGCTTGATTTGAAGTCATGGTAGCTTCATGAGATAAGATATATGGCAGGGACATCCCGTCCTGTTTCTTCTCGAGTTTGAGGACTACCACAAGAGAATGCCAGGAGAGTCCCAGATATAAGAGTGTGCGGAGATGCGGAAATTTTGGATATAACATTTCAATCTAATCGAGCTCCTTTATTACCTCTTATCACACGTAACCCGACGAAGTATTGCGTATTTATTCGCGCGGCATGATACCAGGAGTAATGAATCATATACTACTCCCGAAAAGGTTGTCTGTCTTTCGTCTCTTGAGATTTACTTAAAGGCCAAGTAGCCCCCTCGATCATTTGTTTTCTTTAATCGAGAACCGCGAACTATAAATACAAGATTATACAATTCGAGTCATATATAAACGTAATTCAGACAACATGGACAAGCTGAAGAAGGCAAAGGACTCCGTAACTGGCCAGACGTACGTGGTCTCTCTCAGCAGGACTCCCTTATATGCTATGCAAAATAACTCATAACTGAAACAGTGCGGCCAACCAGACTGCCCAACAGCCCGGTAAACATGCCACCAAGGATACTATGGTCGATTCCAGTATGTTATGGTCTTTACTCTAGTATCGTGCAGTTAACTAAAGGCATTCAGTGGCGGATCGAGAGGCACAGAAGAAGGGCGTTCCTAGCGGAGCTGACCCGATGATTAATAATGTCGTCAATGATGAAGCCAATAAGTTCTAAGCACGAGCTTTGGGACAGTATGCTATGGAGTGTCTATTGATGATATTAATACATACCTAGTATATATCCGCTAAATCACCTCCTATTTCTATCTATTGATTTTCGTGAAATATACCTTATTTATGGTTCCGTTGTGCTAGCACGATTATTATCCTCTTATCACAGTTTATTAATAAAACCCCCAGAATTTGTAAGTGTATTAGGGATGTTTATTCTAGAACTCTAAGCCCTAGTGAGAACAATGTCGCTGCATATCCACCGTCAGCATACCCTTAACAATAGACAAACCCGGAGTACAACAGCATTATAGACATGGAGCAAATAAATAGACGCCATTCCCGAACCTAGGCAAAGTGAGAGGTAACGCGAACACGACAGGCGAGCTACGAAATCCGACCAGTAGCACCCAAGCACATTGTTGTATGGAGATCTCGCTCTATGCCCGTAAAGAGGTCGCATTGACATGAATCTGCGTCACCATAATCTACATCGAAACTATAAAAATACCATTCATAATGGGATTAAAGGAGAAACTGCCCGGAGGAATCCAACAATCTACCTAAGGCACCTAAATATCCAATCTTAAGCAAGATAACAATATCATGCATAATGACTTTCATTCAGCATACTACATGCCGTACTCCATATAAAGAGCTATATCATACTTGATATCGAGCAATCACAACCATCGACCACCAAACCACAACCCTAGGTATCTACCCCCTAGTAACTCCTCACCAAACTAGACCTCATTACTAGGATACTCCACCGTATCACTAGGCAAAAACTCCTCCTTAATGCTCCTCAGACTGACAAACCTGCTGATAATATTGATACTACCCGCCTTATCGTTCGTCCCGCTAGCCCGCGCGCCACCGAACGGCTGCTGCCCCACCACCGCGCCCGTGCTCTTGCAGTTGACGTAGAAGTTGCCCGCCGCGTTGCGCAGCGCGTCCTCCGCGGCGCGGATCGCATGCCTGTCCGACGCGAACACGGAACCCGTGAGCCCGTACTCGCTCGTGCCGTCTACCAGCTTGCACGCCTCGGCGAACGCCTTCTCAGCGTCGCCGGCCGTGTCGTCGTACACGTACACCGTTAATATCGGGCCGAAGAGCTCCGTCGATAGCAGCTTATGCGTCGGGCTGCTGGCCAGGTAGATAGTGGGGTGGATAAAGTATCCCTTCGACCCGTCGTACTTGCCGCCGGTTAGGAGCTCCAGCTCAGGGTCGTTCTTGGCTTCCTCGATGACTCCGGTTAGCTTTTTGAAGCTGGGCTCGTGGATCACGGGCCCGATGAAGTTCTCGGGTTTCCACGGCGCGCCGACCTTGAGCGCGCTGGTCTCTTTGACTAGCTTCTCCTTGAACTCGGGCCAGATCGACTTGGCGACGTATACACGGCTCGTAGCGCTGCACTTCTGACCCGAGTACTCGAAGGCGCCGCGGATAGTCTGGACCACGGCGTTTTGGACGTCGGCAGACGAGTGGACTAGGTGGAAGTTTTTGCCGCCGGTCTCACCTACGATGCGCGGGTAGCCTACGTACCGGGCCTCGGCGATGCCCTGCCCGATCTGGCCGTACAGCTTGCGGAATACGGCTGTGCTGCCGGTGTAGTGTAGTGCAGCAAACTGCTTGTGCGCGAGTACCGTCTTAGTCACCTCTTCGGGGTTTCCAGGCACGAACTGGATTACATTCTCAGGTAGTCCCGCCTCGAGCAGGATCTTGTGTAGCAAATAACCCGCTGCAACTGCAGAGTCGGATGGCTTCCAGATCACCACGTTACCCAGAAGCGCAGGTGTTCCTGCCAGATTGCCCCCGATAGCAGTGAAGTTAAAGGGGCTGACGGCGTAGACGAAGCCCTCCAGCGGTCGGTATTCGATACGGTTCCATAAACCAGGGGAGTTGTGGGCAGGTTGTTGTGCGTACAATTCTTCAGCATATTGGACATTGAAGCGCAAGAAGTCGCACAGCTCTGCTGCGGCGTCGATCTCGGCTTGCCAAGCATTCTTGCCCTGGCCGAGAATTGTAGTGGCCATAATTTCATATCGATACTTGGTGGCTATGAGATCTGCTGCCTTAAGGAAGACGGCGGCCCTGTCTGCGAAAGGGAGCGACTCCCATGCTGGCTTCGCGGCCAAGGCTGCTTCGATGGCTTTATTAACATCGGAGGGACTAGCTGTGGAATAATTGGCTACCGGCGTGTTGTGGTCGGAAGGGTTATGCTGTGTAGATTTTTGTGATGTTTTGACCTGTACGGGAGATTAATCTACGGAGCTTAAGAGGAGATTGGCGTTCATATTATACGTACCTCCTTGCCCCCTATCACGAGCGGAATTTCTATTGGGCCCTTCTTCTGTTGCGTCTCAATTGCAGCAATGAGTCCTGCTCTTTGCGCCGAGCCCTTCGCATATATGTGCTATGTGTCTTGTTAATTACTTGGCTGATAATTGGCGAGACTGAAAAGCATGTAGAATAAACGTACGTTAGGTTCATTTGTAACTTTGGGTATCTTGAAAGTAGCCAGCGACGTTGTTCTGGCGCTCGTCGTACTCAAAGCCCTTATATTTCTGGGAGATCGAAGAGCTGGCAGACATTTAGAGCAAACCCTCGAAGATAGAGTCGGGCTCTGCATTGCCCTCACAAGGCCATAGCCTCTGCGTGTAGACGCCATATCGAATATACGAAGAGGGAACAATTATCACCGGGTTTGGTTGTAAAAGGAATCAATGGATTGGTATCTTAGTATGTTATTATAGATCAACGAATTTTCATCGTTGGATATTGCAATTTGCGTGCAACGTAGCTACTTATCAAATAACAGAAGTCAACAGACGATGCTTCATCGGCGCTTCAACTCCGATGATTATGATGTATGAGCTCGCTTTGCTACGGCATAAACGAACGACTTTGCGGGGCAAAGAAGCGCGAAGTCCCAATTGAAAGGAAGCACCAATTAGGAGCTTGATATTTGCTGCAGACGAGCCGAATTCGGCATGAGCTTCTTGAGCCGCCTTGCTAATCCTAGTTCGACTTATAAACTGGAAGCTAACAGAACTGAAGCTAACAGAACTGAAGCTAACAGAACTCAAGCTAACATCCCATTAGAACGGAGACCGGCTAAATTCGTATCTCGGCGTCGGACCCGCTGGGTCTTATCAATTCTTCAACAACTTTTACTATCGACTCGTAAACTGTCGAGTAATCTCAGCATATAGACTTAGGCTAGGCATCCTGCATAATAGGATAGCGAACGATGCGAAAACGCCTCTTTGCACACTACCTATAACAAGCTACCAATGGTGATATCAGCAGTAGAGTATAAAATACATAACTATTGAAGGGGATTCAAAAACCAATTCGTTATAGCAATCCTCTTCCTGGGGTATTATCTATTATCCTTCGTCTATTGTTTTAAATACGAGCTTGTATTCATGATCCATTCTTGAAATATACCCGACAAGTAGATGGTATAGTAGACCGTGTAGCATATACGCCCTTATCTCGGTTACGGCCTATGCTTGTATGCCAATCGCGCTCCAGCTAGGCTTGCCTCTAGTGAGTAGCTTCAGGCGCCGAGACAGGCAACGAAGGGGCAGTACTTGGGGCAAAAGAGCTCGCAGCTCCAGCCGTGTCTGGTCGGCTTCGGTGGTGGCGAAGATGATGAGTGTGCGCGTTGGTGCTAAACTTCCCAGCTTCGTAGTTAAGAGCTGGAATCGTTAGGCCGTACGGTTCGGTCTTGCCCTCTTTATCATGCTGGTCAATCTCTACCCGAATGCAGACGTCGAGACCACCATCGTTATCTTTGCCATGCGTCTCGAAATTCGCGGCCTTGTGCTTAGTGCCCGCGCCGAGTTCGCCTTTGGATAGGTATGAGTGTCCATCCTTACCATCGAACTGATTCTCCGACGGATTGGCTTCCGCTGGTTCTGCGTGACCATTAGCAGCCCCACCCCTATTGTTCGGCGAGTTTTCCGTGAGAACAGCGTAATTTCGGCTAGGCATCGTGACATTGTTCGAAGACCGGGTCTTGCTAGAATTCCCCGGATCCTTATCGAAGAGTGCCATGAGCGTCTCATCCGTGTCCGCATCGAGATGATGGATTTTGTTACGGCTTGCTAGGAGGTTGGCAATTGCTGCCGGCGGGGGTTTATTCACTATCGCGGAAGATACTACGTTGACTATGTAACGATGATCGGCTTCAACTGGAATGTGCAGGTTTGGGTTTGAGTAAAACCGTCCGAGAGCTGCCAAATGAACGTCCCCTCCGAGAATGGTGAGGCGGACCGAGAACTCTGAGCAGACAGTCTGAAGCCGTTTTATTAGAGCATTTCGCTCTTTCTTATGGGTCCTGGCGGTATAGTGGTCGTCCAAATCATCTAGGAGATCCACGCTACCGTCGAAGTGATTAAACACGCCGCCACCTATGACAATCATGAATAACCGCGATAGTTAGACAAATCAAGGCAGTACTTACCGAATCCGAATCTTCGGTTCAAGAATTTAACAGGTGCAATAAGGGGGCTGCTGAACACGTTCTCCAACCAAGTGAGTCGCTAGCACTATTAGCTAAGTGCGATACTTCAAAGAACACAAATACCTTACCGGATACGCAATCGGAATACCTAGCAACAAAATCAAATGCCTAAAGGGTCTACCAGCTGCTGCCGCTGCTCCTAGTTCATCCTTCACGCGACCAAAAATGAGGTCGTACGTCTCAGGATAGTTAACCTGGTGTCGTGTACGTTCGGTACGAGCGTCAATGCCAAGGAACGCGATTCTGGCGCCGAGCTTGGAAAACATGTTCATCGAGTGCTGGGCGACGTATGGTCCGGGACTGCTACCGATGATATAGGACGAGTCAAATGATTGCTCTCTCACAAACGTATCCACGAGTTGCGCCGGATCCTGTTGCTGTAACCCATGCTCTGGGGTTGCGGGAACATCCGACGTGTATGTCGAAGGAGGTGGCGCTAGGTGATGCTGGAAAAGCATATAATATTTGTGAGCAGTGCCACCAATACCTCGGAATACATCGCACTTCATGAACTCGTTAACATAGGATCCGAAACCATCAATAATATCATGGTCGTCCCAAATGTTTAGCTGTGGTATTTGTCCGTTGGCAGCGGCGAACGGTTCCGTTGAATACCATCGAATATAATTATTCAGGTAGTAATCATCGCAAGCTGCTCGCAAGCTTTCTGGAAAAGGGAAGTCGCGTCGTTTCTTCGGGTTCCCTATATCGGTCCATTCGCGAAGAGGCCCGCTTACTCGAATACCATCGTTATAGATTTGGTCGCCACCTCCTATCATTACGTGGAATGGAGCTTTGGCATGATTTCTCACTACATCATTCCATAGCGCCGGTCCGCTCCAGGCGTCTTCATCCGTGCCTACGCTGAAGCCATTGCACGAATGGAACATGATTCGCATCGACTCGTCGATGGCTGGAACGAAGAAGTAGTTCGTCTTTGGCTTCGTGGCGCTTTTGTAGCGCACATTGGCAATCGAGTACGCCCATTTCGTCTCGGTATTGCCGATTTCACAAGCAATAGGAAATTGCCAAAACGTGTTCCTAGGATCAGAATAGAGACAGATACCTGATACGTCAGCGCCATTCCGAACAGCACCGGAACTGCTCGTCCCTAGCGCCTCGGAACCGTTAACACTGGATTCCGGATGAAGTAAACCTGGTTGCCCGGTGGCTGTCTCGACGCGACTGAGGCTTAAGGTAGGGTGAAAAGCCTGGGTCTTGCCACCACCCTTGATAACAATCAAAACGCTTCCGTGCCACGTCCTATCTTCCATACGTCGGTAATTCAGTAGAGGTCCACACACCACCTCTTTCCCGTCGTCGACGATTCCTCCGTCGTGTGCGCCATGAACGTTACTGACAACAATTGGTTTATAATTTCCAGCTGCAGGCCCGTCGCTCTCGACGCGCGCGGAGTTGAAAAAGTTGGACAGGTCCTTTGTGTCTGCACTGGACGATTGAGCATCTCGTGCAAGTGCGGCGCGAGCGAAGGAGGACGACTCTTGATGTCTCCATTTATTGGCCGAGGCGTAAGGATTGCGCGGATCTTCTTCGATATGATCAACGTTCTCAGGCGTGGCCATGGTGCTTTCTAATACGACGGACCGACAGTTGCTTTAGCTTCAACTTGTTCTAAGTGTATCGCTTCTACTCTAGTAATGTAGGCTCGAAAAGGATTTGCTAGTCGGTGTAGCTGACGGCGCTGATAAGAGCGTATCAGTGTTGAGAATCCTCGATGCAAGGCACGAAGAACGGTGAAACGCGACAAGTTGCTTTATTTAGACGAGGTCTACAGAGGTTGCGCCGTGGCACGATTGGAAAGTATGTAAACAAATTCAAATCTCGGTTGGATGCAGAGCACGAAAGAGGCGTCGATAACGAGTTACAACAAGTTCGACAGATCAAGGTATCACCTAATAAACTAACAAAACAGGGACTTCAAATGTATGCCAAGAAACCGAGTACTCAAACACGAGTCGAACAAAGGGAAGCGAAAAGGAACAATTGCGATTCAATTCTGCCGATATACGGTAATTAATAATTACATTCAAGTTCAGCCCCCAGGGAAGAGAAACGAAACAAAATTGGCGAAATGAGGAAAAGAGAGGGTGTGGAAATTTTAGGTGAAATTGTGAGACAAGCGTGTGCCGATTCCGAACAATAAAAATCATAACAAGAATAAAATCTCACGATCAGCAGTTTCCGTTGTCAGCAGTGATGATCCTTCCCAACCAGTCAGGTACTAGCTAAAGAGCTACCAGGTAGGCAGCTGGGCCCGCTAAGGCATGCAGGCCGCTGCAGTGTCCCATTGGAGCAAGAGTGGAGCACGGGAATGATGTTATGTCGATGGTGAATGGTCACTGGTTAGATTCCTCGTGGCTATCTCTGTACCTAAACCAGGGCTTGCGCCAGGGAAGCCTATCCCAATTTAGGGCATGGGCCAGGTCAATATTACCCTTGATGTTCAACGTTGGTACAGCCGCTTTAGCATTCTAAATGCGATAAAGTTCTTTAGATTCGTACTAAGGTGCTTTACAGTTTGAAAGTTGTACATATTTAGTAAAACTCTATCTGAATTTACAGATCTAAGATGAGGAGCTTTGTGTAAAATGTCAATTACGGATATTAATATCTATTTGCTCTCATTGGTCATCTTGTTTCAACCATCTTACAGGATATGTCCCATAGAAATGCGCTACGGGGGATATTGCAGATTAGGTACCTACATGTATATCAGCAAGGGAGGCCTCGCTGCTGCATCGCCTGCATCGCAGCCTCGTCGGCTTTGACCTTGGCTTCGCTCGAGGATGCGATAGAATAGTCTCGCAACTTGCTCTCTCAACCACAGATATTTTCTACATATTGTCATACGCCGACGCGCGTCGAGTATGAACCCGTTAGGGCAGATGACAGGCTGAGCCATGGAAATGTGTACATGTCTTACACGTTTTCACTTCGAAGCTATTCGTTGGTTTAAGCGCACGCATCTGCTGCACATAAGTTATTCCCCTAATTAGAACTGCTACCCTAAGAAATGACGTACGTCCCCTGTGGGTAGGACGAATACTCCGCAAAGGTCATGCTGGGTTCTTAACAGGTATTACCTGATATCTTGAGATGGAGTCTTTCTATATACATACAAGCTCTATCATATCAGTCAGTATATTGTACAATATTTACATGGCCGCCGCCTTTCAACTTCGAGACCTGTAAATATGTACAGGGAGAATAGAGACTAAGTACATGTATGTAACTAGTAATTTTGGTCATCGCTTAACGCCCGACAGCCGTTTGGAGCGTCCCCTTAGAGTCCTTCTCCTTTACTTGAACAGTCTTCTCCAGTGCGCCCATAGTCTTTAGCCTTTCGGCCCTAACCCTCGCCTTCTCATCCATGTGTCTCTTGACAAGGTCCGCCCCGGCTACGCCCGCTAAGATACCTCCTAAGTGCGATGCAATGTCGAGGTTATGTGACCTCTTCGAGAATAGGGGGAGCACATGTAGGCCCAATATTAGGCCGATAAAGGCTAAGCCCTGCGGGCCAGACATCGGATCAGGGGGGTACCCAAATAGTTTAAACTCGTCGTACTTGTGTAGCCAGAAATATGCACCGATGATTCCGTAAATTGCCCCCGAAGCCCCAAGTGTCGTGTACGTTAAGCCTCCAGAGAGAACTAAACGTGTCAGACTACTCATGAACCCTAAAGTTCCAGAAGCAAACCACAAGGCGAGAAAATTGCCCCTTCCAATCTCGTCGTGAAGCCGAATGCCGAAGAACCAAAACGCTACCATGTTTAAGGCTACGTGGCTAAACTTGTGATGAGAAAAGATCGCTCCAACCAACTGGAGGGGCCGCGGTGTCGCGGGAATAACTATGAAGTATCGGTTCAGGAGCGCCCATAGCGGTGGTAATTTCCAGGAAATCCAAACTGTCAAGTTAATTCCGATGATAGCAAGACAAGTTGCAGCTGCAGGCGGAATAGTCGGCCATAATCTTTCAGATCGTTTAGGCGGCGTGTATACGATAGCATACGCGGCGCATCCCGCCAAGACTAGAATGGTCATAACAAATTGTGGGAGCAGACGTTCCCAAGCTTTCATCTCGGGAGGTGCCTTGAGGTCGGATGTTGCGCGCGCTGCCCACTTCTTCACGAACGGGCTCAACTCTTTCGGCTTCTGCTGCTCAGTCTGGAGAGTGCCGATGTTCTTTGACGCCTCCTCTTCCTCGCGCTTCTTCCGTTCTTCCTCCAACCTCTTCTCTTCCGCCTCGCGTTTCGCAATGTTATGGGCGCGAATTCGGTCGAGAGGACTTACTCCATAAGGTGAATCGGTTTTATTTATTTTCGGGAGTCGTCCGGTTGGGGTTAAAGTTTCATTCGTTACGGTATCAGAAGAGGGTCCTTGCGGGCTACTTTCTCCGGTTTGCTGTTCGCCACTCTCGTCTTCTAGCTCTAAGTATTGGAGCTCATCCTCGGCTCGTAGGCCAGCATTAATAACCTCGTCTACGGGAATATTAGCACGTAGATATCCCAATGCTTTCCTTTGATCCGCAGCGCTGAACTGGGCCGTATTCGCTCGAAGATTCGGGTCATCTAGAGTTCCTGCTACTCGACGACCATGTAAAATTCGAAGAAGCTTGTTTGCCAACGAAGCAGGGAGGTGCCCTCCACCAAATATCTGGTTAACCTCTCTTTGGTTGAGATCTTCCTTTCGGAATGGCAAGCCCTGGCTATCTTCGTAGGAATCAGGTACTTTCAAGTAATGTGTAATCGCGCGGAATCTAGACAACATTCGAACGAATATTCGAGGTGACAGGCTATTTGGACGGGAATTTCTCGGAATTGTTAAAGGGCTCATGGCCCCTCTGTTATTATATCGGCAGCATGGTGTTATGGAATGGTGCCTCGTCGAAAACGAGCGAGCCGCATAAGAAATCAGCGAGCTCCCGGAGTTACCAGTGATGGCCCGCAGGCCAAGCTGAAAACTTGACAGGGGAGAGAGTGAGGGGAGAATAGGCATGGTACAGTTGATTATACCATCATGCTGCTATATCACTTTTAACCTTGTGAGACCCATAAGACTTATATGGTCGAGAGAGATCTAGGTCTTGAGCATGTTGCCGGATAGATTTGATACTTTTTACCGCATCCGATTTTCAATGGACCCATTTCAATTCAACGTTTGCGCCAGCTGCAAGGTTAGTTGTATCACGCTAATATGATTGGCTCAGGGGCAACCCCGCGCTAACTTCAACTCAATTCAGTGGAGCTCTTAAATAAGGTAGGTACTCGTACACAGACATGAACCTCTTACTATCTAAACCGAGGGCCCCCCCTGTGGGGACCACAAGAGCCCGACTTTTAGCGAAGCTCATGCTTATGTCATCCCGTATGTCATCCCCCCTTATGTCATCCCATCCCCTTATATCGTTTTTCCGAAATTTAGCCGCTCATCCCACAGGGTCACGTGCCACCACGCCAGACCGCGCTCGGGGGCGCTCGGAGGGCGCTCGGCGCGCTAACGCGCGCCTCGCGCCCCCCTCGCGCCTTCCCTCGCGCGGCCCGGCGGTGGCACGATGCTCTAACTATCCATTGCCTATCTTTTGTTAAAATAAGACAAAAAAGGAACGTGTGAGATTCGAACCCGGCTTCCTGTAAAAGTCATAGTTATGGCGTTGTCCCAAAAGGATTTAGTTTTACACTTAAGAACATATAACCTATATGTGGCCTTATATTGGCATATGGCCACCTAATGTAATTGGTTAAATTTTTAGCCTAAACCTAATGCACAAGCCACCCTTTTCCCCAATCCTCTTATCTCTTTTATCAAAAGCCTTATCCTCTTATCGGCTCATCAAAAGTCTTATCTTTTATCAAAAATACGTACCACCTAAAATGTCCAAATTAAAACTAGCTTAACACTAATCATGCAGCTAAAACCTTAGCCCCATATTCTAGCCTATTACATACCTGGGACCCACAACTAAAAGGCACTAGTGGGTGCACAGACAAATTGCCTAATTAGGAAATATCCTTAACTTGGCCTGGCACAATAACCCTCCTAAAAGTCGGGCATCACGCACAATCCTATGGATATTGCTATGTACATTTTTCGTTGATACTTTACGTAGGCAATTATCGTCTTCAACGGTATGGAAACAGAAGAAATATCTCTATTCGGATATGTATCTTGAAGAATAAGACGACTCACCCAAGTCACAATTCTCCAATATCCACTTGTTCCTCAAAAGCCGCAACAGGAGAGACATCAAAGTTCCTAATTAAGTCGTAATAGAACCTAACAATTTCCAAATGCGCGTACATATCTACCCTTTCATCGACCGTATGAGCATTGGCGTTACTTCCCTGGCGAGTTGGCGTCCACCGATAAATGTGGTTGGTCAAGTCTTAGAAATCAAAGATTAGCAACTGTTATTAGACGTCTAGACGAATCTAGAGCTTCACTTACTTAGATAGTGGCGAGTGTCTGTGTTACCCGTCATGAGTTCTCCCACGGGAATTACCTTTCCGCCTTCGAAAGCAAAGCTATGCTGGATCGTCCCCGAGAAAACATCCCAGATTGGCCCTGACGTCGGTGAGATCGGAGCAACTAAAGTAGGTTGAGACGATGTAAGGACGAGTGTTCCGTTGTATTCCACCTCATACATCGGGTCTACAGCTCCGTCGCTGAGGTTCTCATCTAGTTCGATATTTGGATTGTGTTCCTCCCCTTTGAAGGCGCTGACTGTCAAACCGAACTTTTTCACGATTGGCTTAATCTGTTTCAAGATGTTGGCCTTCACTGCTGATATAGAATCCTGAGGCGCGATGCGGTGGTTGACACCGATCTTGATATACTCCGGCATAGCATTGATTTTTACCCCTCCGAGGAAATAGTCGACAGCTTGAGAGGTCTGTATCCGATACTGAGTCGGCCGATCGATCGTCGCCAGTTCTTCGGTCAATGATTCCAAGTCCCCTTTGTTTATTAGCTTAGTGATATTTGGTGACGCGTCAGGGGAATGTTTTGCCTGGCAGACAAAGTGATTGTAGATGGGCGACCCCTCGATGAGTTTGGGCTTCCACGGATTAGATTCCAGATGGTTGACAAACTCGGCCATTATACCAATGCCAGTATGTGGAAAAGGCGCTGATGAGTGACCTCCGTTTACGTACAGTTCCAACCAGATATCAACATGACCCTTTTCCATAACGGCAGGAAGGGCATCTACGGTATATAATTAGCCTAGAAGTACGAGAAAACGTATACTAACATACTCACACAAGGTATCGTTGCCAAGGAGTTGTAATCCCATTCCTCCTTCATCGAGGATCAGGGCCATCGAATTAGGGCCATACCGCTTTTCCAGGTAAGGCCCAATATGACCAGCTCCTCTACGACCTGAGCACTCCTCATCAAATCCAAGTGCGAGTATTATAGTTCTCCTCGGCACCCAGCGAGGGTTTGATAGCAGGGCTTCTAGAGCAGAAAACAGGCCAGTCAAACTATTCTTGTCGTCCGATGCACCCCGTCCCCATAGCCATTGCCCATCGAAATGGGCCGAGAATGGTGGATACTTCCAAGTTGAGGCGTCGGCAACGGGCACCACGTCTTGATGCGCAGCTAGCAGGAGTGGTTTAAGGGCAGGTTCCGTCCCCTTGATCGTATATATTAAACCGAACGTATTCACCGTCTCGCGGGCTGCCCGAAGGTGACTATAGACCGCGGTCAGCTCGGAGGATCAGTAGAACATCACGAGTTGCTTAATGGTACTAGCAGATAACAATATTATAGACACTTACATATTAGGATACAAAGCAGCCAAAGCCCTATGTAAGTCGTAGAATACATCCCATCTAGAGTCTTCGCCGGGTTCTCCGTTATCATCGTACGAGATGGAAGGTATCTTCACAATGGTACCATGCCTCTTAACCTGAAGCAGCAATGCCTCTTGATCAGAGAAGATATCACGAGCAGCCGGCAGTCCGTCTTTCGAAGGGTCCACCACTGGCGGAATATCGCATTTGAAAGAGGCCGGGCTTACATCGTCGAGTATCTGTTGAGGCCCATCTTGGTGAACTGATCGAGCTATAGTAACACCCGTTAGGGTACTGGCTACAAGAGCTAGCTTAGACACGATCATGGCAATATCTAAGGAATACCAACAACAATATAAAATAGAATTAACGTCCCGTTATATACACGAAATGACCAAGAATTCCGGAAATTGGAAACGGATACAGATGATAAATATAACACTTTCACCTCCCCAGCTCTGATAGCTACTCCAATTCCTGAATGTGACGATAGGAGCTCCATCTTGTAGAGAGCATCAACTCTGAATGGTCAATTCGAGCGGATACGACTCTTAGGAAGATAAGGAGATTCGCACTATACCATTATACGTAATAAGATGCCGAGTAGTATGCCGAGATACAGGGCTCTTATCACATCATCCAAATTTCCTCAGACGGCCGAAACTCCAACGGTTCAAGGTGGAGAGAGTTGCGATAGCGGTCGTGATAATCTTATGTAAGGTAAGTAATACTGGACATATAAATATATATCTGTATCAGTGCCCCCACATTGCCCCTCGGTACCCATATTATATGGCCCAAGCTCCTTTTCAAAGCCCCGCTAAAAAGTTTCTGGAATGTCTTATCGATGGCTCTGATGATGTAGGTGGTAGGTACCTAAGGTAAGTACTTCTGTACAACTTCCCTCCAGGCAGCTTTCAGCATTGCGACAACTTTAAATAACGTCAAGCTAAGAGCCCTGAACTTCAATACATAGGTTGGTTTCTCAACATACTACAAGGCCAACTAGTAGAAAGCCAGACCCCTTTTACAATATGTCTTCCGAAGCACAACCCATAAACCCAGCACGCTTTGCCGAAGCGCTGAAGGACTTATCCGCCGAGAATCTCGCCCTCAAAGTCTTGGAGCTACGTAATTCGATAGCCCATCTAGACTACTCCAACGCTGAACTTAGGCCCTATGCCGAAGGGCGAGCGCCGACTCTAGATCAGCAGGGCGGTGCTACACAGCCGGACCAAGACTGTATCGACGCCATCGCAGAGAATGAGGCTGTTATCGCGCGCATGCAAGAGCGCATCGAGTTGATACGGGCCGAAGTTGAGGGCCGCGGACTTAGCTGGCGCGAACTCCAAGGAAAGATCGACGATGAGGATGTTACTCCAGCCGCAACCGATAATGCCAACACAGAGACCGGCAACTCGACAAACGGAGTAAATGGTCATGGAGCAAACGGGGAAACCCAACACCCGGCATGGCGAGACGGCACGTTCCAAACGGGAACGTTAAGTCAACTCGGAGATGAAGAGCGGGAACTTTTACGGCAGCTCGAAAGTCGAATGCCGCCTGAAGTCGACGAGGACCCCGAAGGTGGCATGCATCTATAAGCTAGTCTTGTGATGTATTTTTGATGTGCTAAGACATGAGGGGGCAAATCATATCGCCGTCGGCTTCAGAGCGAGCAAGAATTGATAGTACCGGGAGCTATTTTATACAGAAGAAAACATCGGCATCCCTTTATATAAGGAACTAGTTGTACCTTATACGGCGGGGTTGAGCTGGAGGGTCTTGAAAGTAATCTACCCCGAGTCTACGGGGCGAATAATCCCACGTAGGGATGGTATGTGTAGTACATTTACTGGCACTTAGCCGCACCGTTGGCCACCATACGGGGCGTTGAGGATTCCTTGAGACCGTCCAAGTCGGTAGAACACTAGACGATAGTGTCATATACGATGAGGTAGACTTTAAGTCGACATCAATTGAACTAGCTAGTAAAACACTTGACATAAAAAAGGGGCGTATCGTAATGAGTTTGTCGAAACTTTCTCGGTTTCCCTTTCATTACTCCTGCTACAGTTCGTTCTGCCAGTATCGCCCAAAGCAACTAGCGGTCCTATTAACAAGAAAGTTTGTCTCTTCGCGCGAACCAACAGGAGAAAAACATAAGTCACATTTAAATCCACCCAGAAACTATTACAAACCTTCATGTGGCCACCATATAGTGATATAGCATACTATAGGTAGGTACCTAGCTTAAGAGCTATACAATGACTACTCTTACGCCCTTGCTATCGGCGCTAGTCATAGGTATAACTATATCATAATCATATCGAATATCCTCCTCGGTAGTTTCGAACAGGCGCATGTGCGGAAATACGCGCAACACCAACACGGTAAGACCGAGGTACAGCTCGCAGAGCGCAAGACTACGTATTGCAATATTTCATTAGCAGCACTACACCGAAGCAAAACTCCAGGCGTCGGGATTCACATACTTCATACCAAAGCACATCCTGCTGCCCTTCCCGAAGGAGAGGTTATGCTGTTCAATCTCCCTCCTCTTTTCTAGATTGGCATCAAGCCACCGCTCGGGTGTGAACTCGTTTGAGTTCGGGAATAGGGTCTCGTCGTGGTGTATTAAGTGTGTTGACATGCCGATGGCGTAGCCCCGGGGGATAATATACGCAAGCGGTACGCTCTTCTTGCTACCCTCTGGTTTCCATTCTCCGCGGTACACCAGGTCCTCCTCGGTTGCCACGCGGGCGGTGCGCGCGGACGTGCCGTACGACAGTCGCAAGCCCTCCTGGATCACCGCGTCGAGGTACGGCAATTTCTCCAGCGTCGTCCAAGGGGGCAAGTTCTGCGGGTCGGATACAGCGCCGCGTAGCTCGTCGGTTAGCTTGCCCAAGAGCTTCGGTTTCGTCAGAAGGTGGTATGTAATGACGCTAAGGGCCCAGCTTGTGGTCCCGGTGCCGCCGCCCATAATGGCGGTGGCCTCATTTACGAGCCGGGTCATGGTTTTTTCTTGCTCCGGTAGGTCTGACTTGAGTAACTCGGCAAAGACGGTCGGGCGCTCGCGCTCGATGCCCGCTTCCATGCTGATCTTGACTTTCTTAACCATATTGGGTATGGTGGTCTATATTTGTCAGTTCGAGCCTATGACTCGGTAATATTCTTATTACGCACATTTAGCGTCCGGATCATCAACGCAGTGTCTCGAGGTAGGTAATTTGAGAACCTGGATTTTGTCAGTGGCTAAGATATAGTATAGTACTTCTAAGTCGTAACTTACCATGGACTTGCCGCTGCGATGTAGTTCAGGAAGGGAAAGAAGCGGAATATATGAACCGTGCTTAGGATAGAGATCTGCGACTGGAGGTAATTGGGTTCCCACGATTCTTGGTCGAGATGCCCTAAGCTTTCGCCAAAACTATAGTCTGAGATTGCATCCGCGGTGAAGCAGCTATAAGCCACTACAATAACGAAAGTCAATAATTACTTCTTCGTAAGAAAACTAGTGGTCTAGATATGTCTTGGGATTGGGAACTCCTTAGTCGTTGCTATAAGGAAATACCAGTTCTGGAGACGAGATAAAAAGGGGAGATAAGGAATTCTCTATACTACATACTCGCAAGGTTGAAGGGACCCGCTTGTGCCAGCATCTTATCGCAGAGACGCTGGGCCAGACGCTGGATCAGCGGCTCGAGCTGCGCGAGCTGAGCCCTGGAGAAGAATTTTGCTACTGGGATACGGCGTATGCGGTGTAGATTGTGGTCGGAGGTTCCAAAAGTAGAGGTACCCATACTAAGCTCCTATAAGTTTCAACCCCCTAGTAAGTTATGCGAAAGTCTTACGCTGAGCCGTTTACCTGGTGTGGCGACTTGTCACGCTTCCTACCACCTAGTGCATAGATCTCGTCTATAAATCGGAAGTCGTTGCAGTGAACCTCGTCGGGATTAATACGAACTAGGGGGCCTCGATAATGTTAGTTTAACGTCTCGATAGCGCGTGGGGATATCAGTACCGTATATTTCATGCATTCTCCCTATTTCATGTGTGTATCGCCCGAACTTTACTACATCATGATAGAATTCAGGAAGATATGTTGCAGCTGCTAGTCTCGGGCCAGGGATGCGGCTGAGAGGGTGGAAAGGGGAGATATTCCACAAAGCACGAACGAACTGGTAAGCTATCCAACTGAAAACAAGAACGAGCATATAGTAGGCTGCCATAATCCCGAGTCCGCTTTCACGGGACGGTAGGATGGACAGCAGAATATCCTGGAGCGCCATGGCATAAAACTTGAGGATAGCAGCAACGGATTATTATGCTAATCAACAGCTTATATTATAGTAAGAAGTCCTTGATCAAGTTGACTTTCTCGAGAAATACCCCTCTTTTATGATGCTTACCATCAGCTCTATAACAGTTGTATGGTAACACAATCATCGTGGTCGCATGAGAAGTCACCTTAGGTAGGTAGTGTCTTAGGTACTTGCTACATCAACCCCTCAAATTTTAATTTGTGATAGGTGCTATATCCGCAGAAATCACACGTATCGACGTAGAATCCGGGTTGCCCTTCCTTTCAAGAGTGGCGGGATGGACTACATTGGTCTTCATAACTCTTTGTGTAACAAGGGGATCATTGCCGTTTTATGAGAGGTATGCCTACATACGACAAGATAACGTAACTTAGAGGTGTGCCACCTTCGCAAAATATAGAAGTTCCCATTAATACATCAGGGTAGAGAGGTTCTTGTAACTTATCAAGGCCATCCAAGCCTCTTTCTTAAGAGCTTCTGCATGCAGGTGTGTAGATGGAGGACACACCGATAGGTAGCATTTTAAATGAATCTTATTAAATCTTACTTAGACCCATGTTATACCCACGTTAGCTTCCATCTTCCCGTCTTGCCTGTATGAGTAGTTTCTCGTAGTTATATATAATACAGTTGGGTAGTCTTCTGCCTCAAAATGTATAGGTAGACTCATGAACTGAGGACTTATATGCTTATCGATAGATGGTTGAATTTCGGGATAATAATGAACAAGAGCAGCATTAACTACGAAGTACGACAGCTGCATATGCATTTGTATCTTCTATAATGCTTGGGTACTGCCTAAGTAGGTATATACGAGTATTGTTTCCGTCCGATCTTTTCAAATTTATTGTCCATTTACATTGATAGAGTGGAGAAGTTGGGAGGCGCTTGCGCAAGTCAAGTTTTTAACCTAGGCTGGTGGTGGTGCTAAAAAGCCCGAGAGCCGCATAAAACTTGGTCGGCTCCATCATTAGATTAGTACTATGTATTCCACCTAGCGCTGCATGCTTTGGTTATATAGCATTAAATCAGGTCTCCTTATCAACCAATGGTCGTAGCCGACCACGAGATTCTAAAAAGCACCTTGGCGCAGTGGAAGCGCGCCGGGCTCATAACCCGGAGGTCCTCCGATCGAAACGGAGAGGTGCTATCTCGTTCTTTCTCTTTTTGCACTTTTGCAAATATGGTCAGTTCTTTCCATCTTTCTTTTTATCTCTTTTAAATTTTCTTTCTCGCACTACTTTTTACGCCATTCATCCAGACCCGTACATTTGTACATTTGTACATTTTACAACTAATTTTCCATTTTCTTTTGCCAGGAGGAAATGAAAAATTTCCTTACAAATTCACGCACCTTATCTAACACGAGTTAAGCTCTTGGATAAGTGGCGTCATGTGGCTGTGCTAAGACAAAACACGACGCGAAAGTGATAGGATTACCTTATTATTCCTTTAGACTGTTGCCTCGATTTTGATAGGATCTTCTCCTCGGCACCCTCTGAAATTGCCTTGGACATTGAAAACATGTGTGGCATCCATGGTGTAGTCTCCACGACTGCCATACCGGACATTTCCCAAGAGTTGAAGAACCTCTTGTCAAATCGTGGACCCGACCACTTCGGCCAGGTCTCTCGCGAGCTTCCCTTTGAAAATGGGAATTCGCTAATCCATCTCAATCTCACCTCTACTGTGCTAGCCTTACGGGGAGACCATATTGCAAAACAGCCGTTGGAATCACCTACAACCGGCTCTGTTTTGTGCTGGAATGGAGAGGCTTGGAGGATTGAGGGCCAGCCCATCAGTAGTAAAAACGATGGCGAACTTATCTTATCCAAGCTTGACGCCGCCGATGCACCTTCGGCTGAGGCCCGAGAGTCACATATTCTAAGCGTTCTGCGCAGCATTGATGGTCCATTTGCCTTTTTGTTTTATGATACTCAAGATAAGCGCCTTTACTTCGGTCGAGATCGTCTTGGCCGACGATCACTCCTATTTAACCAAGCCGAGGATGGTAACTCGATTTCTTTCTCGAGCATCGCGGATGTGCCTACTACTGGCTGGAAAGAGGTTAATGCAGATGGGATATATTCCTTGAACCTCGCTACACGTCTTGCGACGCCTAGTGGAATGAAGCTTGATACTCATCTCACCAGGTACGACTGGGTGACATCAGGAGGGGATAACATGGTAAGTGTTGATCCGGAATCTGAAACTGCGTGTGCGATCTTTGCTATAAAATTTTCATGACAGGTTTCAAGCATTGGCAACTTCAACATGACGCTACCGCCACCCGATCACAAGCTGGACTTTGGCTCCTTCTCAGTTGATCTGCTTAGACACTGGCTGTGCGAATCTCTCAAGCTGCGGGTCTTAGATATTCCAGAGCCACCAAACCCGCTATCTGACACCGACGTTCGCGTCGCGGTTCTTTTCTCTGGCGGTCTCGATAGTACCGCCCTTGCGAGGCTTGCTCACGACTTGGTCCCTCCCGATCAGGGAATAGATCTAATCAACGTTGCCTTCGAAAACCCGCGCCGGGTCTCCGTGGATAAGACACTGCCTCATCTAGATGTAAGGGACATATATGAGGCATGTCCGGATAGGAAGACTGGCCGCAAAGCGTTTGCCGAACTGAAAACCACCTGCCCTACACGCTACTGGCGCTTCCTTGCGGTTCGTTTTCGCGTCACTTTGCTCAGGGTTAGATATTAAACTAACCTCCCTAATAGGTGAATGTTTCATTTGAGGAAGCAATGAGTCATAAGGCAAGAGTCGTTTCTCTCATGTATCCGCATAGCACCGAGATGGACTTGTCCATTGCTCTCGCACTTTACTTTTCTGCACGAGGTATAGGCTACGTCTACACAGACAAGTGCGAATGGCAGCCGGATCCGCCAAGCGTAACCTCTCCCGCTAGAGTCCTGCTGTCTGGTCTCGGCGCAGATGAACTCTTCGGTGGTTATTCACGGCACGAGATAACGTTCAAGGCTGGTGGATACCCCCGTCTCCTTGACGAACTAAAGCTCGACATAGGTCGTATCGGACAGAGAAATCTAGGCCGCGACGACCGAGCCATGGCCCACTGGGGTAAGGAGATTCGCCATCCTTTCTTGGACGAGGAACTTGTCAGGTTTGCTATCAGCACCCCAGTGTGGGAGAAATGTGACTTCCAGAACCAGTTTCATCCAGCCGTTATCGACCCTGCCAAACGAGTATTGAGGCTCATGGCCGATAAGCTCGGTCTATCCGTAATTGCCAGGGAAAAGAAAAGAGCGGTATGATAACATCCAAGGAGCCAGCGTGAAAGCATGCTAATAAATAACATGGCAGATTCAATTCGGCTCAAGGACAGCAAATATCGAAAGCCGCAACGGCAAGCGCCGAGGCACCGCAGCGATTACTGAACTTGTATAGTCCTGTCAGCCATTGATATAAGAAGCGAGTAGAGTTAGATGCTCTGGTGATGATGATTACATCAGATACTTCCGAGTTGGTTCCCAGTTCAAATCTCATCGTGTGTGTTTCTGCATTCGCAGTAACCACCTTGGGATTTGGAATATTGGCCTATCACCGACAATGACGTCTTAAAGGCATGTCTGAGCCAGAGCTTTCTCTACTTGATATCTCACTAAGGAATCAGATTACAGACAGGAATAATCGCGATACGGGCATACGTATTTCGTTGCGTAGTGAGCTTGTCCTAGATAGCGTTTACTATATCTAAAAAAAAAATCTTTAACTAAGACTTATATGCTTACGGTGTTACTTTCGGAGGTTGGTTAATTGGATGCTCTCCAAGAATACCTATTATTACCAGTGACTTCTAACTAAGGCACCAACAAGTCATTTTGGACGTTAAACCACAAGATAAGAATATATTATCAATAGTTAGGTACTCAAAGCAAATGATTCTTTTCTATTAATTAATTAACTTTAGTAGGCTCTGTTAGAATCTTCTCTAAGATTGCATATAATCACATGAGGAATCTGTTAAGTCTATATTTAAGCATCAATTAGTATCTGAGGGCTATAAAGGATCATTCATTCATATCTCCCCGGGCGAAGCCGACCATATCCCCTTTCAAAACTCATCGCATTTTAAATCAGCCGTTGATAGTACTTGCTCTAGTAACACCACCTGGAGCCACATAGCTAAGCTAATATATAACCCTAAAAGCAAAGGAGTTGAGCATAGATCGGGTAGATGGATGTAGTAGCAAAAATCATTCATACAGATACCTTCAGCAATTACGACGATCCCGAGCACAATTACCACTAGGTCTGAGGGTTCTACATTCTGACCCGAAGGAGGTATCGCAAGCGGACTTGGGAGATATCGTAGCAGATATACTCATTGTAAAGAAGATGGGCATTAGGAACGCCGGTGGCACCAGGTTTCACGTTTGTATCGGGCTAGGGAGAGAGGCTAGTTAGCATCAAAATAGATAAAGCGTCAAGATCGGGATTAGATTATTCCTACCATTTTCACTCCCTTTAACGATGGGTGAATGCATTCGGCATCTTTCCATTGGCTCGGGCCTGTGGATCCCTGGCCCCAAGTTGATAACATTCCTTTCGACTTAGCATCTTCGGCAGCGCTATACGAGGCGCCGGTGAGTGTCTGCATAGGGTCACCAAGTTCTGCTTCGCAAAGAAGAAGCAGCGCATGTCCGTTGCTGATCGATGGGTAGCAGTAGTTGGCAGACTGTGTGAGAGGTCAATGTTGAGCTTCACAAACTAGAGTCAGAATACTCACCTTGCTGGACATATCCGCCAAGTAGATGCCCTTTCCGAACACTGTCATACGTTAACATCATATATACGACCTAAAACATCATTACGAGCAATGTGATTTGTTTATCAATGGAGGAAAATACGATAACATACTGCGAATATGTTAGCTTCATTAACATGAACATTGAGGTAGCAACGCGAGTCCGAGGAAAGAAATGAGATGTCAATGTGTAATATGGTTACATACCTGTAACCTGTAACCGGAGCCTCGGGAGGCGCGATACGTAATCCCTGTGAGAGGATACCACCAAAATTGGTGCAGCGAGAGCCGTGCCACAAAAGTCGTCTGTCTTGGTATGTCTCATGTACGGCTTCTAAGCGATCTTTTTCGCCGCTGCGCTCGACTCTGAAAATTTGCGATACCTGGTAGTTAGCGCTGTGAGTTGCTCCTCGTGTATCCACCAAGTAGTCCACCAACTGGGTGAACTCTGGGCTCTCCTGATCAAGCGGAGTCATCTCATTCATTCCTAAGCTCTGGAACTGTTGGTCAAGCTTATTGATCTCTTCTTTCTGCTCATTCTTCATGAGTAGCGATGCGTCCTTCATATCCGACAAGCTCTCGAGAAGTTCTATTTCTCTTTTGAGCAGTGTCGTATCTCGAATAACGGGAGGCTTATTCCTTCCAAACGCATGCGGAATCAAAGTGAAGTACAAATTCGAAAGTTGCTCTGTTGCCGAAATGTAGTTAGTCTGATGCTGAGAAGTTGCTAATGCTGGGTTTTGTATGAGGGCCGAGAGATCCTTCAAGGCTTGAAAACCTCGAGAAATTGTGGTTTTGCTGAGTTTTCCTAGAGGTAGCTTCACAGCATCGTAATTAAGGTCGCGCATGGTCGCTGCGAAGTACTGCTGATTGAAAATGAGCTGCATCAACTCCTGAACCGGCTTAGATAGTTTTGATTCGGGCTCCTCGTCATCCTCAATTTTAATAGTACCACCTTTCGTGTCTTTCGTATCATCTTCATCTTCTGAGTCTGGTTCATACTAAAGGACTTTGAGTTAGCAATTGCTTTTGCAAAGGGAGCTTGCTAGAGAAACACGTTAAGGATCGGTAGGGTAGGGTTTCTCTAGATTCATAATTCCTCGCCAGCTTAATCATACTTAGTTGATCCCAATCAAGAACTAAGACAGATAATAAGTAGCATTGAAGAATACTTACGCTTTTCTCAATGAAAGCGTATTTCCCAGATCTTGGATGCTCCCCGCGGTTGACCCATGAAAGACCAGTCTTCGACTTAAATTTATTGTTGAATTCACGAAGAGCGCTGTCAAGTGTTCCATCACCGACGGCTTTGGATTGGCCATGTTCACCTACTCGGCCCCAACGAGTCCAGCATATGAAACGATCCTTGATAGACCGAAGCAACTAGGGGAAACTGTCAGTACATCGCCCAATTCATTCAAATATACGAAACGGGATTTCACCTGAACACGGTAGAATTTATTGTTGTTGGCTGTCGAGTTGGCCTGGTTGAGCGAGGCATCAAAAATGACACCGTCGTCATCGATATAGACCTCATAATTATTGTACTGGCGGTCAGCGCCCTCGTCAAGAGGGATTCTGACGTCTCGAGATTTAGCAATCTGACCATCAGCAACAATGACCTTTTTTTCCTCAGCCTTGAGGTCTTTGTCTTCTTGGCTCTGTGCTTCGGTCTTCGAAGTCCTGGCCTTCTTTTTGGCTTGAGGTTTTACCTCCTGCTTATCGTTATCTTCTTCTTCTTCTTCAGGTGTAAGTTTCTGTGCCGCCGATCGCTTTCTGGTGCCACGGGTCTGTATAGGTAGAGATTGCGACTGAGATTGCGGCTGAGATTGAGGCTGGGGTAGTAATTGTGACTGAGAGGAACCAATGCCATATGAGCTCTCAGCCATACGAGCTGTTTGGTTGAGGGAGTCCTCAAGCCATTGGAAGGTGACAATGGGTACGTCAAGAGACTGCGCAGCTTTAACCTTTATAGAAGGCTTGTTGTAGTCTGAATCAGTACTGATAAGGTGTGTAGTGGTTGCCGTAACAGACTTGGCTAGAGATGCACCAAGAACATTGATAAAGTCTCGCTCGATGGCGGCTTGGGTGTGGCCGGGTATTGTACCACTAATAGCTATACTGCAGCCTTCCAATGGTGGTGGCGGAGGTAGTTTAGCTGCTGCGGCCTTCTTTCTAGGTGGCATTCTTTAGCCTTTATAGGGTTTATAGGGGCTATGCTTTTATTCTCGTTGGCAAAACACCCGATGCGATAATTAGGTTCGATGAAGTGATTAATATTGAATTGAATGATGAGACAAGAATGGAGAGATGTAAGTTTTTCGAGGATAGTGTGAGAGTCTGTGAGAGTCTGTGAGAGTTTGTGAGAGAGAAATGAAAGGAAGTTGGGAGCAATTGAGGTCGAATAAATATTGACAATGAGCGCGCCCAGTGGCACTTTCTCTCCAGGCAACCGACGCCGAGCAAGGAAAGATGGATGCTAATTGATGCCACAATAGCGCGTCTTAACGTGACTTCCCAAGGCAGCAGCGCCGTTTGTGGAACGGCTGAAGATCTATTAGAGGCAGCTACCATGTTAGGTACTTAGGTAGGTAAGTACCTAAGTACTACATACATGTAGTAAATCATACATGTCCTTCTGACGAGAGCATCAATTTCTCTTGTCAATGACATACTTAAAGGTCTTTTTGAGAGATGCTTCGATTCTGTAGAAATGTTTAGTTGTGAATCATTTTTATTTTAATTTGACTCTAAGTTAGAATTCTACATGTATCAATGGGGGCAATTAGTTTGCTTAGATGCATACAAAATTGGAGAGGAAGAATCGAGTCTGGGAAGTTTATATTTAAGGTGGCTGGTCGATAATCGACAATTGATGGTAGCCTAAATCATCGAAAATACTCGAATGTATGCTTTCGAAATGAACCCTCATTGCACATGAACTTGGACCAACTTAGTATACTAGAAATTAAATGGCCATATATTAGATGTGAGTAGAAGAACTCATACAAATGCGATAACTAGCTAGTGAAATATCCCTCTTACACAACTTACAATTATTAGACTTAACAAATGCCAGGTCGAATTTAACGTCATCGTTACTTGGCACATTGGCTGCACAAATTAGATTTCTTTTAGAGATAAATAAATTCCTGAGAATTATTATATTCCACATGTAAAGTGAACGTAAATACTGATTAGGGGATATGAGTATTTGACTTGTAATAATTATTGAATCTTGACTGATCATTGGGCAGGCTTCTGTTTACGTAATACAATACACCATAAAACATCATTACCTTGAAAAGCTAAACGGCGATCGTTTCTTTTCTTTTCTAGCCAAGTTCGATCTTGGCATGCAAACAATCTAACAAGACAGCCGTCTAGCAAAAGCTATGGTTAGCAAATCAGCAAATTTACCGTTTGTACGGGGAAACGTAGCCCCCTGGGGAACCGATACCGGGTCCCGGAAGAAGGGCGGCGAGGGCCCTGCAGCACGCCGTTCTTCCCAAACTGGGGGATTGCTCTAATGATACCCAGTGTTGATTGGTCGAGTAAGGGGACATGCTATGATCCCCAGGTTTTGGTATTGCTAGTTTCGGAAAAGCCGTCCCGAGTTGTCTGTCTAATTTTCACGGAATCTGCAGTCCTGATGGCATTGCATCTCACCCGCACGCGATGGCGGAACACCTGCAGAACACCTGCAGACGTATATGAATGAACACGACCCGGCCCGGGGGTCGTCCTACTAATTTCGTCCGTGGGATTTCGGCCGGATTGCTGCGAAGACTGCTATTATTGCCTCCGCAAAGATGGCAAAGGACTTGGAGATTGGCCAGAACCCTATAGCGGAGGTTGAGAACACCGAGGAAAAAGAGAAAGGACGGCAGGATTTCGATATTATCGAGATGGAAGACTCACCACCGTCGCGCCAGGCTGTAGAAAGCGGACCCGAGGAAGACGACGGCACGACTAAACCGGGCTTGCCATTTTCTAAGGCGAGATGTATTGCATTGGTCGCAACGGTCACCGGCGCTAGCTTCTTGAACGTAGGTAGCATCGCCATTAAAGCCTATGATGTATCTTAGCTAATTAAGTCTAGACTCTCTCGATCCAGTCGGTTGTCATTATTCTACCAACAATTGGCGAGGATTTAAACATTCCCGAAAGCAGATTGCAATGGATTGTGTCCTCTTATGCGCTCACGTTCGGATGTTTCTTGCTCCTGTGGGGTCGCATAGCGGACATATACGGCAAACGCTCCATCTTCATCTTGGGGAGTGCCTTCGTAGCAGTGACGATGATCATTAATCCATTCATACCAGATGAAATAGGATTTAACCTGTTTCGGGGCTTACAGGGACTTGTAAGTATACGGTATGATATCCAGAACAGTCCAGCATAACTTACGAATCCTCAGGGCGCTGCCGCCAATGTCCCTACAGCTATTGGGATCCTAGGCGTGACTTTTCCACCTGGCAAGGCGAAGAATTATGCTTTTAGCGCATACGGTAGGTCATCTCCAGTTCAAATAATACTATGAATTTATTGTTGATATCTTGCTTAGCTGCTGGCGCACCCCTTGGCAGCGTCTTTGGAAACCTGATTAGTGGCTTCATTGCCGCGTTTGCTAACTGGCGATGGGTATTCGGGGCCACCGGTGGACTCGCAATTGCTGTCACGCTTGCGGGTATAGTATTCATACCTCCGCCGCCACAACATCTAACGACTAAGAAATCCAGTTTCGCATCGCTGAAATCTGTAGATTGGATAGGTGGTGCACTCGTCACCGTTTCGATCCTAGCATTGCTGTTTGCCTTAACGGAAGGCAATATAGTCGGCTGGAATACTATCTGGATCTACATGCTAATTGTTATTTCCGTGTTGCTTCTTGGTATCTTCGTCGCATGGCAGTGGTATCAAGAAAAGCATATGACAAGCAAGCCGCTCATGAAGGTGTCTATGTTCAAGAACGCTCGATTTAGTGCCGCCATGGTGATAATGGCTCTATTCTTCGCTGCCTTCAACGATCTCATCGTCTCCGCCACATTTATCTTCCAGGACTACCAGGCCCTTGGTGCGTTGCAGACAACCTATCGATTTATCCCAACCGGCGCCTCTGGGGTCATCACCGCATTCGTCGTGAGCCACCTCATTTCACGAATACCTACTTGGATGCTGCTCCTTTTCGGTAATCTAAGCGTGTCTGTGTCTTGCTTATTATTTTCGATACCAATTCCACCTGACACGTCTTACTTTGCGTACGGCTTTCCGGCTTTTATCCTCTCGGTAATTGGTGCTGATATTACTTGGCCAACCCTGACTTTGTTTACCTCAAAATCCTTACCCCAGGACGACCAGGCGTTAGGAGGCGCACTTATCAATTCGATGGGCCAAATCGGAAGAGCTATTGGGTTAGCCATCACTACGGCTATTCAAACTGCCGTTATGGCAAGGGACAGGGGAGTTCCAGTAGAAGCCTCAGGCAAGATCTTGCCCTGGGAACCCGCATCTTTAGCCGGGCTAAGAGCTGGCATTTGGTTCAACTTCGCACTCGCACTATGCTGCGCAGTTGTTGTCACTGTGTATTTCCGCGGCACTGGCATTGTTGGCAAGATTGAGAAGAAACCACCACAACCAGTGAGGATGCTCCAACAAGGTTCAATAGATCAAGATGCTACCCGCAGATAGATTCCGCATATATGGACATTTCTAAGTTATCACCATTTTAACTACTGGTATAATCAATCGGTCTCAATTAAGCGCTGTTGAATTTAGAAGCCGAATCTATTGATGTTTATCTACCTATTTATTCGCCCATCTAGGTGACAGATTGAAAATATGCATTACCCAACAGTTCGGAAGCATTTACTAACAAATCTCGCAGTCTATATCTAAGTCTTTACGACGTGTATCTAGGAATATCATGCATGCGCGACTGTTATTCCTTCTCCGCTGGCCATAGTAGCCACGACACAACGACAAGCAGCTTCAAAGCCGCAGCAATCCAAAGTACACCGGCAGTACCAACTGTGCTCCTAGCCAGTAGCCCACCAAGCACAGCACCGATGAGAAGCAAAACAGGGGCGCCGACTCTACGGTTGCGCTCAGGATTATGCGGCGCGAGCAGCGCAGCATCGGAGAACAAGTCGCAGTAAATGCTGGTCAGGACAACGCTAGTAAGCGCGTTGTACTTGAGCGCACGACTGGCGACCGCCTGACCACAGCTTTGAAAAGCGATCAGGGCAATTGGGACAAGCACTGGCCAGTCGATGGCCTCCTTCTTAGACTCACGGTCGGACTGGGGCCCGAAGGTAAGAATCGCCGCAGCACCGGCAACAAACAGCATCTGGATGGTGAAGGACGCGCAGAGCACCCAACGCCGCTTAGGCGACGGCGATAGCATCCGGTGGAAGGAGCTAAAGAAGACGGACCCGATGCAGAAGCAGCCGAGTGAGGTCCCCGACTTGATCCACCGCGTCGACTCGTGCGGTGCGGCAATGCCGAGGCCAAAATACACCGTGTTTCCTAGGTAGATAGTCTTTTAGCAAGACCTAGTAGTAGTGCTCATGGAGGTGATAAGTAACAAACCTGTCTGCATCGACACGAACGAACCCCAGGTGGATATCGATGCGCTATCAAGCATGCCAGTAATGATATAGCAGGCGAGCAGGACTAGGTCGGCCCAGTCGCGGCGAACGTCCGTCGTCAAGCTCTTTCGCCATCTCGCTGATTTGAACGTCACATAACTACTGTTAAGGAGAGGCTGCCGCTCCTCATCGCCATTTCCATTTATCCTCGAGTTGGTAGGCAGTGTGTTATTACCATTGGTGGCCATCTGGGAGTCGATCCGAGTGTCTATAACAGAACACAATCCAAGTATATATTTTACGAGATATGACTTGCTCCTAAGAACCTAGGGACGTGCGTAAAGTAAATAATAAGATTGGATGAGTTAAATATTCGAGGCGTTTGCTGCCTCCAAGATGGAAATGAGGGTTGCCGCGTCCCCGTCCCGGGCTGTGTGCATCGAATGTCCGTGTGACACCAATTGAACTATTTTAGGGAGATCCCCTAACGTCATAGAAAACGCCAAAGTTACCTCCCATCCTCTAACATAGTACTCCTTGCCAAGGTTGATACTCAACGGCTCAACGGTTATTTGACAGGGGCAAGTTGAGGACGATGTCGGGCTGTGAATCCCAGATAGGCAGGAATATAGAATATATAGAGCAACACTAGGCAGTGTTCGGTGTAGTTTCACTGCCCAGGTACCTTACCAGATATGTAGCTGCAATCACCCGTGTGTAAAACGACCCTAGATCTTGGGCCGTGTAAGCGAGAAGGTGCATATTGTAATTTGTAAACTTGTAAGGTTATAAGTTTCGTCAGCAACAAAACCGCTTTTTTTTTTTTTGGACGTAATGATGGTGATTCATGTTTAGTCCATTCTTTATCGGCTTACGGCACCTAAGTACCCACCTCTCCATACCTACCTTAATTCGATAGGTAGGTATAGTTACCTAATACAACCAACTTTAGTATGTACCTAGGTACCACGGACATAGTAGTATATCCCGGAATGCAGGCACAATCACACCCATGGCTCAGCGCTTGCCTTGTAAAGGCCCTATAGGACGTTCTAGAGCCGAGCTGGAATGCGCTGGAGTACATTCGGTATTTGCTCGGCGTTGACCCCCGTCTGCAACCGGGTGGTAGATTTACCAGGTACCTGTGTTACGTAGCTTAGTGTAAGTGAGACCTTGAAGCTTGAATGGGTAACGAAGCTCTCCAAGGAGATTGCTCAACTATGACGCTCATCCCATTTACTTTTACTTATACTTTATTTGCCCTCTTCTATTCTGCTATCTTCATACCTAACTTCAGCCGAGATTCAGTTGCCTCTTAGCTGATTTCTAGATATTAGCTTCGTTAACTAATTGATCAACGACTTACAAGTCAACCGGCCATTGTTTAAAATGCAGACCCGAAGCTATCGCGGTATTTCTACATGGCAGTTATTAGTCACTGGCCTCGCATTGAGCAATTCCGGCCTCGCTGTTCCCGTAGACGACAGCCCTCGCCGGTATCTCGCAGCTGGTCTTGATCTACCGCCGAAATATAGCAAAAGGCCAAAGCCACCTTATACTCCCGACTACAGGGATCCCTATGACCATGCCGTCGATGCTATAGGCGAAAAGTTAGATCCGCTCCCCTACCGCAATGGACTAGGAGCGTCTGTTCTCGGTCCCTGGAACCGAGAGAGGTCACGTCAGTCTCCGGATTTAGTGCGACCGCCTAGTACGGATCACGGAAATATACAAAATCTGCGCTGGAGTTTTGCTGATTCTCATATACGCATTGAGGTATGAATAAGGTTCCAATATAGCTTTCCCCGCGTTCGACCTAACCAAGTTCTATCTAGGAAGGGGGGTGGACAAGGCAAACCACCGTCCGCGAACTAGGCGCTAGTGTCGAACTGGCTGCTGTGAACATGCGCCTTGACAAGGGTGTAATCCGCGAGTTGCACTGGCATAAAGAAGCCGAATGGGCATTCGTCCTAGATGGCGAAGTTCGTGTCACTGCTATCGACTACGAAGGTGGCAACTTCATAGACGACCTCAAGAGAGGCGACCTGTGGTATTTCCCAAGCGGCGTACCCCATTCCCTTCAAGGACTCGGCGACAACGGTACAGAATTCCTCTTGATCTTTGACGATGGAAACTTCTCTGAGGAATCTACCTTCATTATATCTGACTGGTTAGGTGTGTATTGCAATCCTATCGTGTAGATTCTTAAAGTTAATATGTTACAAGCGCATACTCCCAAGTCGGTGATCTCGAAGAATTTCAACCTGGCACCCGAAGTGTTCAAGCACCTCCCCGAAGGAGAGAAGTACATTTTCCAGGGCCGTGAGCCAGGTTCAATCGACGATGAGAAGCCCACAGGTAAAAATGTCAAGAAATCCAAGTACAACTTCGTTCATAGGATGCTTGATCAGGAACCCCATAAAACTAGTGGTGGTGATGTCCGGATTACAGATTCGAAGAACTTTGAGATTTCAAAAACCGTGGCAGCAGCCCACGTCACTATCGAGCCCGGCGCCATACGCGAGATGCACTGGCATCCCAACGCTGACGAGTGGAGCTTCTTTATTAAAGGTCGAGCACGAGTTACTGTCTTCGCCGCCGAGGGAACGGCTCGAACCTTCGATTATGTACAGGGCGACGTCGGCATCGTGCCCGCAAACAATGGTCATTTCGTCGAGAACATCGGTGACGAGCCTATCGAGATGCTAGAGGTTTTCCGTGCGGATGAATTTAGAGACTTCTCTCTCTTCCAGTGGCTGGGCGAGACACCTAAGAAGATGGTCGTCGATCATTTATTCAAGGACGACCCAGAGAACGGTGAAATCTTCTGGAACAGGATCAAGAGCGCAGAGAAGGATGAAGTTACTCTTCCTGGTTCTGACAATCAAGTAATGCCGGAAGAACGCGAGTTGTAAATTTGCTTTCAATGTTTAGTCTCGACGTCTAATGATCAGTTCTACAAGGTTATTCTGTATTCCAAACCACCTGTATTATTTCTCAGATATTTATTAGTATTAGTTAGCTTGAATATTTAGCGATATTAGAAAATAATGCGCTGAAAGCATCGTATTCCCTTATTTTAACACGTTATACATACCAAAACATCTTAACCACTAACAGAGTAGTTAACAGGTAGTTAGTTATAAACTAGCGTTAGATTCTACTTGTAAAATGGAAAAAGACATCTATTAGTTAGCTATGATTAATAGAGCAAGCATTATGCGTCTATACAGAAATTCAATTAATTCAAGATACTTTTAAGAATCTCTCGTCGTCAACCTAAAATATCGACAACAAATGGGTACATTTTTCAATTACGGCTATAGAAATCTCAAGTCTTCCGTGGTGGAAATTTCCGCCCACGATATTCACATTTCTAGGTCATATTTCTGTATAGGTGCCCAGATCTAGTATTTTGTTAATTCCCCTGCGTGTAGCACATTATTGTGAACTTCCTCGTCAACCTGCACCTACCGGAAAATGGCCAACTCAACATTTGGGGGCATATTGATAGGACGAACGCCTCTGACCAAGCTATTCGGCTTATTATGCGAGATCCTTGTTTACACCACTGTAGTTTATCATTTCTTTGCCGAAAAAGGGACGTTGTAAAGCCACCGAATACCGAGACGAGGCGATGTCCTGCGTGGGATCTGTAAAGTGGTAGGGAACACGGAGTATAGAATTACCAAGTACATATAATCGCCGACCATAACACGCATTGTAATTAGCCACTCGGAATAAAATAATGAAGCCATCTTAACAGAACCTCTAGATAGCCGTCTCGCTTTCTCTTTGATTTGAAACTGCCTTCCTACCTAGGATCGCGTTCGGCAGGTCGGCTTTCGCCTGCTCAGAGCTCGGAATACACACGGCATTGTGCATGTAATTCCTAGAATCATGATTCCAGTATTGAGGCGACACGGTTACCATGCAAAACCTTCCAAGCTCACTGTGTAGATGCCTCCTGTAATGTTAGACTAGCGAAACACCTTATACCGCCGAGAAATGTCCAGCTGACCATGCCGCTAATCCCGAGATGAAGCAAATTTGAGAGCCTCCCTATTTCAAAGATCGAGACTAAGGCTGCGGAAGCACGGCAAGGCGGTTTCCTGGTCCGCTGTGGGGAGTCTGGGGGCTCATGGGCTCCACGCTAATGTTTTCGTCTAAGCATATGTCCTAGGTTTAGTTTCCACACGGCTTTAGCTCTGAGAAGGATTAATAGCCATGACCTTTCGTGCATATAAACATAGAGAAGCACGTTATTCGTTTCGTAACAGTCCAAGGGGTCTCGTAACACAACATAAGAAGGATTCATGCGCCTGTATATAGTCTACTTACACGGTAAGAGTATAGGCCTTAAACACAAACGACCTCGTCGTCACTACACTATGAGAGGAATATTATGTTAAACTATGTTATAGTCTGCTCTCTGAAAGGACAAGGCAGCTTCTATTACTAATATGTTGTCTCTTCCGCAGTAGGGTTACGTACTGAGCAACAACCAGGAAGATATCCAATCGCAACGTTGTCCTAGTTCGGATCAATAAGAATCAAGCTACCTTTGAGATCTCGCCTCGCGTACCTAATCTTCTCAAATAACTTGGGAACCCCACGGGGGTAGCATTAAATTGGCAATAACCCCCGAAAGGAGCTTACGAATTCCGGATTACGGCACCAACTGTAGCAGTACGAACCGTTCAATCATATCTCGTTCCGTTGTGCCCCCCGTGTTACGCCAGCATACCGGTTTATACTATCTACCAGTTAGGAAAGTAACTGCGATATCCAGTAGGGGCGGGTATGTAAGTAAGGGTAGCCGTGTCGCAATTGATGCTCACCAACCTATCAAAATCCTTGCCGCTCATACCCCGAACTAGGACCGTCGATATTTCACCTTTGCACGAGGTTTATTTCTATTTTAAAATCTTGAATAGAGATATCACTTTCGCAGGAGGTAGGAAAGAAAAGAATCAGTCTAATTGTGATGGAATTGATAGAGGTTAGTACGCCTTTCACTTGGCATTAAGAACATGCCGCATAACCAAGGTCTTGTCCATGCAATGTGACCGTTACACCCAAAGCTTGGTACGTGTCAAGCTTTCTCTTACCCTTGTAGCTTAACCGAGAGGGGAAACTTTAGAACCCGTGGCGCTGTTCAACGGTGCTTGGCCGCATCGTCGAACTAAAATCTCCGGCAGTAGAAATACACCCCGGTTATACGACAACGTATTAAGTGACCCGTTTGTTTCCTGCGGACGCGGTCCAAGAGTCTTGGACTCTAGGCAGTATGTATGGTTAGCTAGGTACCACGCAATCGCATTGCGAAGCGTGACTACAAGCATGTCAATCCTTGGGCCTTGGCCTATGTACTATCGCGACCGCGATCCAAGGACTCGGAATGCTTTTTGAAACTTATAGAATGCCAAGAGATCTAATCAAGACTATAGATCACCGCTTTATATTCGTATAGAGTTGATCGAGATGTGCATACTATATCTGCGGAATTAAACCGAGTTATCTTACATTGCTACTACGGTAGATAAGTACCTGGATGCATAAGGGGCACTGTCAGCATAGTAACCAGGTAGAAGATAATTATACCCCAGATCTGCTATTTCTAGATGCAGTACAAGGAACCGTCAAAGCCCGCGGTGAAGTTCCACCGAAGATGAGTCCATTCATATGTTATAATTCCGTTATAATCACAAAACAGCTGCGTGACGGCGATGTTAACCGCTGGACGAACAACATTTCTTGGCACTGATTGGTTCGCTGAACGACCCAAGATAGGTACTAGATCACGAATCTTCTGTTTCTATTTTAGAAGACACCCCGTTCCAAGGTATACATGCTCCAACGTCCCACATACAGTCAACTACCCCGCGTCTCTCTATATCACTTCCTAGACGGCACTGTCACCCAGAGTTATGATCGACTATTAACACTGGCATACAGTTGCATTTAGCCACGAAATGGCGCCCAATCCTGTATCTCAGATTCCCCTGTGCGAGAGTCGTTTACATAGCAGTAAAGACGGGAGACTCCTTTGCTTCCCCCTGAAGCCCGGGTCGTACCCTGGGCCCCCGCGTGGTCTACGAAGTGTGACTGATGCTGTGCTCCCTCGCACTACCGTTTACATGAGCAGGAAAAGGAGGTTGATACTCGAAGAGAGTCCCTATAATACCGACAGAGTGGCGAGAATGTGCCGAAGGGGGGTATGATCGCTACGGAGGTGATAGGTTCTCTGAGTCGAGGGCGTTGTTCTCTCCATGATTGAGTGTCTTCATGGAACCTTCTGTTTACGGAAGCCACCCTATGAAGTGTATCGATTGGAATGCAATGTAAGGTAGATACTTATTTTGTATAGACTTAAGTTTAAAGTCTATATTAATATCTATGTTAAGATCAGCCGCATTAATCTGAAGACATAATTCATTAGTCCCAGAGTTCCAGTCTTTTCATTCCTTCTTCTCTTCTCAACCATGGAGAGACAAGCTACAGCTGTCAAAAACGCTGTTAAGGAGGAGTTCCGGACGGACGTTACCCTCAACCGGGTGGCGAAGTTCGCCCGCACTGCGCCTAGGCACTTCCCATCGGCTGCTAAACAGTACCTCGCCGACAAGCTTCCTATCGTCCAGTGGCTGCCACGATACTCTCCGCCATGGCTCCTACAGGACTTCATGGCTGGTCTCACGATCGGAGTCCTACTTATTCCTCAAGGACTAGCTTATGCCAAGATCGCAACAATTCCTATTGAGAATGGTCTCTACTCTTGTTGGGTTCCTGCTGCCGTGATGGTGTTCATGGGGACATCAAAGGGTGAGATGTTCCCCAACTTACAACTATAGTGAAAAGACACTTACAAAGATGCATAGATCTATCAACGGGACCGACGTCGATCTTAGGTCTACTAACCGCAGAAATCATCCGCGATCTGAAAAACGAGTACTCCAGCGCCGACATCTCATCGGCCGTTGCTATGATGGTAGGCATCTGGTCTCTCCTTATAGGTCTTCTTGGACTCGGATTCCTCCTCGACTACGTTTCGATTCCCGTCCTTACCGGATTCATATCCGCAACAGCCTTCGTCATCGGCATGGGCCAAGTCGGCTCCCTAGTCGGACTTAGCAACGTACCGGACGGCGCCTTCAACCAGTTGGGCAACATCCTAAAACGTCTTCCACACTGGGACGGTCCAACTTGCGGAATCGGTTTCGGAACCATAGTTATCCTACTAGCCCTCGAGCAGATAGGCAAGAAATGGGGTAACAAGCACTTCGCCATCAGGTACATGTCGAGCAGCAGGGCGATCATCGTGGTGGTAATCTTCACTCTGATCTCGTACCTCGTTAACAAAGATCGTGATGAATACCTCTGGGGCATTAGCGAAGTTAATACCCATGGAATTCAACATCCGAAAGCCCCAGGAGCCGACCTCCTCGCAAAGGTCGCGGCTCGGTCCATCGCTCCCTTAGTCGCGTGTACCCTCGAACATCAGGCAGTTGGCAAGGCGTTCGCCCGCCGGAACCACTACGCCATCGATCAGACTCAGGAATTCAACTACCTCGGTGTTACTAATATTGTCAACTCATTCTTTGGCGCAATGCCGGTTGGCGGAGCTATATCCAGAACAGCTGTTAACTCGGAGTGTCACGTCAGGAGCCCCCTGAACGGCGTCGTTACCGCAGGTTTCATCATCTTGACCCTATACGTGTTCTCGCCAGCCCTCTACTGGCTACCCAAGTCGACCTTGGCAGCTATCATCGTAAGTTCCCCCCCTTAATTTTGCCAACGAGACGAAACTTCCATGTAAAATACATTGCTAACATCTTCCATCTAAACAGATCATGGCTGTAATACACCTCTTCGGACCGCTCTCCCTAATCTGGCGCTACTGGCGCATATCCCTAGCCGACTTCATCGCCTGCATGGTCGCCTTCTGGGTCACCATCTTCGTCTCAGCCGAGATCGGTATCGGCGCCGCCGCAGGATGGAGCGTCGCATGGACACTTCTCCGATCCGCATTCGTAACGCCGTCGATCCACGCCAGTAAAACAGCAGATAACTCGGGCACGCTGCAGCCGCTCGCGCGGGTCTCGACGCAGATACCGCAGAACGGGGCGACGGAGAATATCGGAGGTCCAGTTATCCCCGATGACACAGTGGTAGTGCGCTTCGCGGATTCGCTGTTCTTCCCGAACGCGAATCGTAATAAGGTCAACGCGCTCGAGGCTATTCAGCTCGTGTACCCGTCGGTGCAGAGCCCAACTTACAGCGCGGATGCGGAGCGCTTATGGAGCGTGGCGGCTTCGCAACGGCTAGAGCGTCTTCGCACGGCGCGAGGTGTCGTCATGCGCCAGATGCCTCTAGCAGTTGTAATTTTGGACTTCGGCATGGTGCCATTCATTGATGCGACAGGCATTACAGCGTTAGCAGAGCTCAAGGATGACATCCGCCGCCAGCTCGGGTTCGGCGTGCAGATACGGATCGTGGGTATGACGAAGGGCGTGCGCCGTCGCTTCAAACGCGCCAGCTGGAAACTTGCGGACGCGGATGACCTGCTTGACGGCGATGCTGATATTGTGTATCCTTCTTTAGAGAGGGCAATTTGGGATGAGCGTGACCGGGATAGCTTGAAGGGTATTACGACGGAGAAGGTGTAAATTGTATTAGGGGGTGGAGTGTGCAAATATTTCGTGTTTTATCTTGCTCTTGCTACTTACTATATGAATTCTATGTATAGGGGTCTGAATATTAAATGTTTGTAAAACGAAAGCTTTGTATTGGGTTTGTTACCTAAGTTAATACCCAGCTTCAACTCAAGTGGGATAAGAGAGGTATACGTGATTGAATGAACCTATGGTCCTTTGAGGGTTGCCATCAAGATGTTGAACGTTAGAATAGGTTAGATACCTAATGTATTAACCTAGTGACGTTCGAGGAAAGAAATCAGCTTTAGTGGCAGTAGATTAAGACACTGATACACTACATATTAGATAGACTATATCGTATTAATATGATGCATAGTTGAAATAATAAATAGTGAAGTTAGAATCAGATGTTTACTCGTGAAGGATTAAGAAAGACGCTCCTTGTTTATAAATCCCTTCATTACCCCCAAAGCTCTTAGCTCTAATCTAGTATTTTCACTTTGTATTACCTACTCTGTGTGAACTGCCCAATAACAGGAACCTAAGTCTCTCAAACTTCATTAACCTAAATATTGATTCTAATTGGTTACGAATATAATTGTTGATGATTTCACTATAGAACACTTTTAAAAGCGTGAGTAGAAGAGGCATTATGAGGAGCTATAGGTCGAAGTAGTAGAGGGTCTTACTCGTGTAGTATTATCATAAGAGCGTGGGATTTAAGTCATGAGAATCCGAGGCAAGACTAGGACTCTTTCCAGCTCACTTTCTCTTTATCCATATTGCAGAGAATTTGCTCACTATAATATGCATTTCCATGCATACAAGCTCCTTTCATTTTATCAATATACCGAGGCCTTCATGGAACTAGGTAGTCCTTTAAATCCTATCAGTCTTAGATCCCTCTTATTGGTTAGACATTTGTTCCTCCTTATTTTTGAAGCTTTATTTAGGTTTAAATTCGTGGCAAAACATTAGTATAGATGATAATAAAGTCAAGAATGTTATTTTAATAGCTTATAATTGAAATCAAGTTCCGTAACTTTTTGTAGCACGCCTTGGGCATGTATTTCTAATAAGATCTAATAGTATATGAGATATCGGGGTATCAGCTTGTGCTTTCTAATTTAACCATCTACAAATGCTTCGCTCTTGGCCTTCTGCGTACTCTCGTCGGTAGATCCGTCTTTATTGGTTGAAGGGCGGTTTGCAATCAAGCGCTGAGCTGTGGTTAGTATATCATAAAATATCTAGCTTAAGTCATAGATCACATACCACAAGATTTCTAAGCAGCACTGCAATTGTAACTTTGCCAACGGAAGGCACATAAATCGATGCCTTCTCTTTGATAGCGGGCCCATCGAAGTTTCGGAAAGAAGAGAAGTTAATGCAGACGGTTCCATCGCGGATGAGCTCCGTCGGCACCTTGTATTTCTCTGCGGGTACACCGCCAATGATGACGTCGCTGATGGGTATGCACTGCTCCAAGGTCCAGCCCTCCTTGTCTTGAACCTGGTGTCGTGGCTGCTTGATGCCCTGGCCACGGGTGAAGAGCTGAACTCCTGTTATGTCGACAGAGTACACAGTGGCGCCATCGTTGGCAAGTAGAGCGGCTAATGGCCGGCCATTGACCTCTGAGCGGTTGATAACCGTGATGGTTCTCCCAAAAAGTCGGTTTCCATAGGGTAGGATAGAGTTGTAGATCTGAAGGTACTCCAAGATCTTAACCACGGCCAGGGGAGTGCAGGGCAAGAGAGACTTCTTCAGGTTCTGTGGAGGATCCAGAAACCTGATATTGTAGTACATGTTGTAAATGTGTTTATGGCAGAGACCCTCAACATCCTTGGAGAGCGAGACGGTCTCCTGAATATAGCGGTCGTGAGCTGGGTTGCCAGGGAAGATGGGATAGTAGACGATAATGCCATCTACTTTGCTGTCCTCGTTGGCACTCATAATCTCTTCTTCTAGTTTATCCTTGTCTACTTGACGCAGGTCGAAGGTAAAGCCGCTAATTATCAATAAGCATTATGCCCCCAGTGTAAGTGAGCAAAAAAGCCCACTGCATTGAGAGTATTGAGAGTATGTGATTTCTTACTTCTCTTCACAAGTCTTCTTTGACCATTCAGCATACTTAACAGCTGCCGGATCATCGTTGGCAAGGAAGGCAACTAGGGTGGGTTGACCCTCGTTATCTTTCTGAATAGACTTCAGTGTGTCCTTGACCTCAGCGAGGAGACCTCTGGCAATGGTGTCTGCTAATATGACCTTGCAGGTCTTTGGTACATCTTGCGTAGCCATCGTTCGGTAGGAATCAGACTAGACTAAATCAGCTGCTAGATTCTCCTAAATCTCTGAATCTCTATAAGGATAAATATTGTATGAGATGCATCACAATCGAAAGACAGAAATTCTAGAAGTTGTATCACAAATGGGACGAATGGGATGTGAATCGTGATATATATAATACAGGGGTGAGTGAATTTCGACATACCTGCCCCACTACAAATGCTTGTAGTGCCCCGCGATCTAAATTGAGGGAGCGTCGCGGCTCGTGTAGTTTGTGTAGGTGTTTGTGTTTGTGTACCGGTAGGTGTAGCGTGTGTAAGTTAACGTAAGCAAAGGGACGCGTATAAGAAATTTTAAGCTTATGGTGAAGAAGGTCTTGCGATAGAGAAATTTCTAATGACAATGGAAAGCTGTGAAATGGACGGTCAATTATATATCTAAAAGAAGAGTATGGGGAATGAGCGACTAAGTGTAGATTAATAGATCTCATCGTCAAACATCCGGAGTCGCTGTTAACTTTGAAGTCAAGTTTTTTTTCTTATCCTTTTGCGGAACCCCACTACGCTAGCGGATGTGACTCGTGTAAAAGTCCCTGAAAAAAAAATTGATTCCCCCTCTTACTTCTTTAGGTATGGAATTGGCTCTAAATCGGCAACTGTACAGGCACAATCTAGCCGGATCATCGTGCAGCCGCGGGGTCATTTCGTCATTTAGATTAGGTACAACCTTCAATGTTACCTTTATTATTATTATGTATGTACATCCTTAAGCCTTAGGTTAAGGTGTTAACGGAGTACCAAATTACCTACTTCGATATATTCTGACTGTTGCAATAGCGCATGATCAATACCTATTCACCGCATTTTCTAATAGGATAATTATTCCAGGGGTGTTCGTTAAAGAAAAAGCGCACCAAAAGACGCCTGTTCGACTTTGTCGAATAGCGTTGTCTTGTCCCACTGCAAAATATGGCGGGCGTCAAGTTTGACGATCTCGCTTTGCAGTATGTTCTCACAGATGAGAACGACCAGGAACAGGCAATATCGGAGAAAGCAGCCACAGGTAAGTTTTTCCCGTAACATAATGAAAAAGAAAAGAAAAAATGACATGCCAACACCATCTTCCAAGGAATCCAAGAGTCCACGAACAGCAGAATAGCCGTTGGCCAGTGGGTCGCATCCATAAATCGTTGGATTCAACCGGGCGATGATTCCAGTGATGATAACTTCATCGCGCGGGCAAAGGCGCTAGATTTTCTAGCCAGCACCCTTGGGGTTCTTAAGAAGAGAGATGTGCCCCTGAAAGCTGATCAAGTTAAGCTCTTGGTGACTTTCTTCGGTTCCCTCTTTTCAAGCGATCACCGAGCTGGTGTTACAGCTTCTGCTAAAGCGTTGAAGCACCTGGTTAGCATGAAGTCATTCCAACCCACCCTAGGAGATGATATAATTTCAAACGTCTGTAAATTGGGCGATGATTTCAAACTACAGACACCAGTGACACGCCTAGAGCTCTATGAATTATTTCTTGGGCTGCTCCAGGATCCTGCTGTGGCTAATGATCTTGAATACCGCCATGGAAACACGTGCGGATTTATAACCAGTCTTCTGGATCTGTGCCGGAACGAAAGGGATCCGTTGAATTTAATGAAGTGGTTTGAGATTCTAAAAACATTTCTGCAGAACTTTTCACCATCGGAAGATATTACGTTAGAGGTCTTTAAGACCTTCTCAGCTTATTTCCCCATTTCTCTGCGATCATCAGCTACACCGTCAGGTATTACCGCTGATGACCTGAAGGGCGCCGTGCGATCATGCTTCGCCGCCCATTACCGCGTGGCTAACCATGCGATACCATATCTTATTAACAAACTTGATCAGGGGGACGCGGTAACTGTTGCCGTAAAGGTCGACATCCTGCAGACCCTTGACGCATGCTTAGTACAATATGAGCATCCCAAGAAAAGTGTTGTTCCATTTGTTGATCAGATATGGAGCTCACTTAAATACGAGGTTCGAAACGGCGAGATTCCGGATACTATTAAGGCAACTCTGAAGGTCATACGATCCCTTACTACACGGCTTGACGAGGATGAGCTTCGATCGTTCTTAGCAAGCGCATGGAGGGATCTCGTTGAAGACTTGTCCAGTCCAACCTACACGGCTCAGGCTGGTAGGCTCCTGGTTGCAATTTCTGGGGCCAGTTTCCAGTCGTTTTCGAATATCGCTCCCCAGGCCATATCCCACACTCAATCTACACTTAGACATACCCAATCCGCATCGCATAAACAAGAACTCGTGGCATTACTCAATTCGATACTCACCATACGATCACATCTAGTCGATACACTGAAGGACGACCCGAATGTCGATAGGAGCTTGGGCCTGCTGAAGGACGAACTATTTGGCGATTCGCTCTTCTCTGAAGTTTATGCGCCTCTATGGGAAGAAATCTCGGGTTCTCAGGCAGCAGAGCAAGCAGGCATCTTCAAGAAGATCTTGGAAGGACTTGCTGTTCTTGTAGGACAACGATCTAGTGATGCCGGACCTTCTCATCAGCTATGTTCTCCTTCCACTTGCGAGAAGATCTTTAGTTGGCTCGCAAGCCCATCTATCATCTATCCTTTGGAAGGCAAAAAGTTCAATGAAAACAATAGCGATGCAAACCAAGACATCCGGGATACTGCTGTTGCGGCGCTGAAGGAAGCTGTACCTCTATACCCCCCCGCATTCCAGCTCCTACTGCAACAGTACCTCTCCTCACTCAAGGTAGCATACCAGCAGGAACTCGCTCTGTATGAGCTCCCCTTAGAGATTAAACTGGTCGCTGGTACACTATGCGAAGTTGGTAGCTCAAATTCGCCCGGAAGCCATTCGTTATTATCAAACTCCGTCTCCCTAATCAACGTCTTACTCGAGGGATTATTATGGATGTTGTCCGAGCAGGCACCAATAAGATATTGGACTGCGCTCATCTGTTCTATTCACTTTTCTATTATACAGTCCTTGGGTTCCACGTCAAAGCAAACGCCCGACCCCTTACAGCCAAAGCGGCCTGGTATTACAAGGGAATGGTACGTGCGATTTACCAAAAATATTGAGAATGCCGGGGCCCCTCGACTTGACTTAAACAAGTCTGGAAACCTCGAAGCGACAATTAAAGCACTCGAAGGATCAGAGATAGATGGGATCGACGCCCATCAGCAGCTATTGGCATACTCTCTATCCGTTGTGGAGCAATTATACCGTCGTTTCACCACCGTCCAGTACCAAGGTGATGAGAGCAACAGAAACGGACCCCAAATAGGACTCGGTAAAGATTTCAAGGGGGGACGTGATTCCAATATTGAACAAGATATATGTCTTCATCAACTTGGTCTTCTCGCCGCGTCAGTTGTTCGGGCTTTAAACGAGGAGGAACAGAAGGCTCTGGACCTAAGCAAGGATGCATTCATTCTTTTCCATAGTATTGATTCCACCAACGCCACTACTCCGGGACATTCAGCCTTGGAGACTATTGGAGTAAGCCCATTGGACGAATTCCGCACAGCACCTTTATCGATGGGTATCCTCCAGGGTCTCTATCCTGGCGTGATGAACGCAGAGGTGAGCAAAGAACATTTCGGCTCGCATTGATAGTAACTGACTGTATTTATAGTATCATGCCAATGCACTAAAGAATATTTGCACAGTCCTGACCACCCGCCTGTCACCTTGCTCAAATACAACAAGGGCCGCGTTAGATATTACCCTTACGATATTATCAAACAAGCTCCGTATGGAAGACGAAAACCACAGCAACGTAAAACTACAAATTCAACAAAACTTGGTCGATACCTTAACAAACACTTTGAATCATATTTCGGGATTCAGTGTTCTCGTCGTCCGTAGCATTCTTCATTTCTTAGCCGGCGATGTGGCACGATTCAGGAGTAATCCTGATACACATAACGCATTACTCAAGATGGTGTGTGAAAAGGCGCCATCGGAACCCACATTAGGCCGCTGGTTATCAAGGAACTTCGAAGTACTCGTTAGTCCTAAGGAGTGCCTTGAGAAAGAAAACCATGCGATTCGGAAGAGGCTAAGCGGCGAGTGGCTGTACTTTAAGGTCATCCAGCCTTATTTGAAGGACTGCTTCCCCAGCTCGGGGGTGGATGAGACAGTTACAGTTAATCGCGCTATAATGGTGTTCGCGATCCTAAAGCACCTAAAGTACGAACAGTACTCCAGCGACATTGAACAGATCGTGCGGATCGGTATCCGGTCTCTATCTACCTTCGATGCCGGCGTGGAAATGGAATACTGCCTCAACGTCCTGCTACAAGTACTTGAGAAGGAGCCGGACGCACTTAAAGAGCATATAGCTGGTCTTATCTCAGGTATGATCGTAGTCTACAAGACGGCTAGAGGGGGGAGCGAAACTACGGGGTCAACAGAGGATCATACGGCGTTGAAGAGCAGAGGAAAGGAACGAATCCTGTGCCGGAAATTCGCGTTGGAATTCTTCCAGAAACTACCAAACTCGTACGAGTCTCAGTATCTCGTGCCTTACCGCCAGCAACTACTACGTCCTCTGTCGGCGGCTTGTGGAGACTCGGTTAGAGAGATTCGTCGAACGGCACTGGCGGCTAGGAAGGCCTGGGAAGCGCTTGCTTAAAGATTTAGTGCTGAGCATTTGTTGAGGTCCTCGATGACCGACTGGAATATTGTCGTACTTGGCTACTATAGTCCAGATAGGGCTTGACTCTTAAGTGGTAGTTGCTCTTAGCATAGGAGATACATACCAAAGCATATGCGAACTGTCCTCGATAGCTACATTTAAGCACGTTTCAGTAGTTTAGTGACGTTCTCGTTATAATGGAGTAACATACGAATACATTGTAAACGGCACAAAACTATTCACGAGCAAGGTATCGCATCAGAAGATATGGCATTATATTTTAACACATGAACCCATGCATTACTAGATTATTCAACTACGCCTTTCTGCGCTTCGACTTTTTGCTACCTGACGCCGCCTCGGCACCAGTAGACGTAGACTGAGAAGCCGCGATGGCATCCAGGACGTCCGCATCGGCATTTAGAAAATCAGGCACTGGCGCAGCGGCTTGCACGCGCTTGGGATCGGCCTTAGCGATCAACGGCACGGCCGTGGCGAAGACGGTTTGGAAGGGCCGCGCGATGAAGTGGCCCTGCACGTCGAACCACTCCGTGAACGGCCGCGCTAGTTCAATCGTTTCTGGTGCGCCGTTCTTAGGCGTCACGGTGATCTTGACGTTATATACTGGGACGTTTTTCTTCGTCGAGGTAGATATCGAGATCTATAGTCGTTTTAATTAGTCGGAGCCCTACAAACTACTACTACTACTACTACTATTGTCACCCTTTCGAGGTTGTGAACAGCATAAACATACCTTCGACCCGTCCGGCGCAACGCCCTGGTACACAGTGCCCTTCTCCACGAAGCCGATCCAGTACGTCAGGATGGCGTTGAGCAGGGCGTACACGGCGACAGCAGCAGCAGTGTAGTACTTGGTAGCCTCGAAGCCGAGCTTGTAGTCCCAGGCGAAACAGGCGGCGGCGATGGCGAAGGCGCCGTACCCGAGAGCGAGCCGCGTGTCGATTAGCCGGTGGTCCTGCTTGAACTTGAGCGAGTTGAGGTAGTTGGGGATCGCATCGTCGGACGTGTTCTTCAGGTCTGCGGGGGGGGGAGGAGTGTAAGTGTTAGCGGGTAGCTGGTTGGGTTTTATTTAAAAGGAAGAGAGGAGTGGAGGATAGTACCCGCGAGGTTGTGGACGGAAATTCGTTCCTGGGAGGCCATATTTAAGCCTAAGTCTCTATCCTAGTGCTTGGAAGGAAGCTTGTAAATTGGATTCGCACTCGGGTCGTGGCCGGCTGTGGGTAGATATTGAGGTGAAGGGGATGATAGCTTAGGTGGCCTTCTTAGTTGAATGTCTTAATTGAGTGTCAGCTTGGAAAGGTACGAAATACTTCATAGTGTAACTGAGAGGTACGGATTACCTTATGTACATACATTTGCATATGTGGCTTTGGGGGTGGGGCGCTTTAAAGTCCAGCCCTGTACCGAGCTAGTGTAACGTTAATGGAACTCTACTTCGTATCGCATAATATCATAATTAATGCCGACTTAAGCTACAACCATCATCAAGTGTGTTGTAGTATTTTGACAGACACCTACTGTTAGACTACACCATTGAGTTCACACGATGGCTCAATTACCGCCGCAGACGATCCATAGGGATCCCCAGCTTTTGTAAGTTTTAACTGAATCCCTAGAATCATACCGAAGCTCTACTAACTCCGCTTGATAGCTACTGGATCCTGCTTCCGATTACTGCTGTGATGGTAAGCCCATATGTCCTTTGTATACGAGATGCTCGTGTGCTGATCAAGGAATAGATTCTAACTGGCGTTCTGCGATACTATGCCACCGTCCTCATGCAAACGCCTCCCAAGAAGCTCGACCAGAAAGCCACGAGAGAGCAACGGTCTCTACTACATGGTATCGCCGTGCGTAGTAACTTTCACGTATTATCTGCACCATCTTTCCGCGTGAGGAGAGACTACCTCATCAATGCCTACGAATCCGGCGCTTTCCTGAAAGATCCCGAGCGTCGCGGCCAGCCTCCCCCGAACCCGATGACCGATCCCGGTGCCATGGACGGCATGATGGGTATGATGAAGAATAACATGGCCATGATGATTCCGAACACCCTTATCATGAGCTGGATCAATGCCTTCTTCAGTGGATTTGTTATCATCAAGCTACCTTTCCCTCTTACCATCAAGTTCAAGAGTATGTTACAGGCCGGCGTCGCAACCAAGGAAATGGATCCCAGATGGATGTCGAGTATCAGTTGGTACTTCTTGTGCTACTTTGGTCTGCAATTTGTATTCAACTTCTTGCTCGGGAATGAGAACGGTGAGTCCTTTGGTGTCGTATTAGGTTGGGCGTAACGAAGCTGACTGTATACTAGCTGCCAACCAGATGGCCCAACAGATGTCGGGAATGGGGCCCCAAAACGCCCAAATGTTCGGGCCTGGTGTTGATCCTGATAAACAGTTCAAGACGGAGGCTGAAAACCTTGCTGTGGTTGAACATTACTCGGTCTTGGACGGAGTAGAAGATCGATTACTCGAGGGTATCAAGTCTAAATAAGAGGGCTGAGTAGCTAATCAGCCAAACCTACGCAAGTAGCGATTCCCAACCAAACGCCACCATATGCAGTTGTATACAGTTAGTTAAAGAAAGCACCTATGAAATCACTCCCACCACAAACAGACCCCGAGACCTTCCTTCATCATAGTCCCCTTTATGCGGTAAGGGGATAGCTTCTTCGCCTTGTCGACTGCTTCTTCCTCGGCACTCTCAGGAGTCTGGTCGTGCCATTCCTCTTCAATTACCTGGAGGCGAACCATCTCGTTCTTGTCGTACCACATCGGATCACCCTCGGGGTCATAGATCCATGTCCACGCATTCTCATTATGGTTGCTAGAGGGTGGTGAGTCCACTTGCAATGAATATGAATATAGAATAGACCGGGTGGTACCTACTATTGTGTGTTTTCGGGTAACTCCTTATACTCCACAAATATATCTTCAAAGAATTCAGTGCGGACTGGTATTAGTTAGTGGTAGTTTTCTATGAAGGTGCGAGAAGTTTGATGGAGAACATACTGTGGATTCCATCTTGACTGGCTTCACTGATCCTCCCAAACACGGTCTCACCCTTGAAGGGCCTGAAGACGATCATACGAAACTCGACTATTATCTAAAAGTTAGCATTGCTGTTTACGAGCTGTTTCCTCGTAATAAAATAAATAGAAGATGAGATATACCGTTGACATTAACCATACCACTTCCATGGCCGATGAGACCCTCAGACGCCCATAGTAGGTCATACATGCAGATACAAAGACCGATCTTCTGGATTACCCGGTTCGCATACTTAGCATTGATGCTGTCTTCTATCGCGATATGGCTGGGCTTCTCAAAATTGTCTGGCCTGATCTGCACCAGATCGGCAATCTTTGTCTGAGATATGGTTAGCTACAAAGATCTGGCATCCGCATAAGTTAACTAACCAGAATGAACATCGTTGCGACCGTAGCTGTAGTTGTCGTTATGAAAATCTCATCCTACGCTGGCTCATTTACACAGTATAGCAGAAGTAATGGGACTTTTTCTGAACTGTTTTTGTGTCTAGTGTAAAATGTAGAACGTAAAGCATACCGTATAATTGCAAAGACTTGTACTGTATAAGATATAATTCGAGAGACCGACAGTGCACATGGGGAGAGAGGTAGGTGCGGCTGAGAGTCGTATTATCGATATTCCCACTCCGACAGTCCAACTTGATGAGTCAGGATTTTAGGTCTGCGCTAGCGTCGCGCTAAAAAGTATTATCGCGTTTCCATAAAAAAATCTTGCAGGGGTCCAGCTGTACAAGCCTTCAAAAATAGGAACCCACACAACATAATCATTCATCATATACAACTCAGAAATCTTCTAGTTAACCTCCATCGAAGGACAACGTCTCTCTAGATATTTTGATTCTTCCCACGTCTTCAATCGTGACCTTTTCTAATTGATCCTCTTCGCACTCTGTGTTTCCCCTTTTTCATTCTAGTACACTAAAATCACCGATCTTGAAAGTCACCAGGCGGTGTGATTTTACCCCTTGCCTACCTATACAGTGGGCAGTTAGCCTCTGGTATGTTTAACTTCTCTATCTATTTTGTGATATTGTGGTATATCTTCTAACATCAAGTCCTCTAGTTATCCCTCAGGCTAACCTTTACTTACCTCTCTTTCTCAACTTACTTCTACAAATTCAACATGAGCAGCTATCCCTACGCACCCCCTCCGCCAGCTCCCTCAGCAGCTTCGCCGGGCCCGTATCCCCCGTACGGTCAAGGACCAGGGTATTCTCATACGCCTCGTGGTGGCCATGCTGCAGCAGCGAGTAGCGGCAGAGGGCATGGCCATCACCAAGGACCCGGCCGTACTGAATACGGCTCGCCTTACTATCAGCAACAAGATTACTCTGCCCCTAGCGGTGGGCCGTACAACCCTCCTCAACCGACTAGTTACTGGCAAGGAACTCCACCCGCGAGCCACGGTCACCATAACGGCTCGTCTCTTCCGCCAAACTATCCTCCTAGTTACGCACCTCAGGGGTTTCACCCTCAGCCCAGCCAGTCCTACCAACCGCCATATCCCAACCAATCCTCTCGTCCTCCATATGGAGCTCCCTACGGTCAAGCGCCTAATGAGTATGCTCAACAACCTGTTCAGCCATGGGGCGATCAAGCTCAATCATTTTCTCACTATTCTAGTCGCGGCGGACGTGGCGGATATCCGAGTGATCGAAGTGGTCCTCTACGCAGTCCTTATCCTCCTACACATCACCAACCAGCTCCCCTCCAGCAGCCGTCGTACGGCTACCCCCCAGCCCCTTCCCCATCATATTCCGGCCCACCACAGTCTCATTATGGATCTAGTAGAGGACATGGTCGTGGTGGTCACGCTCACTCGAACAGAGGAGCTATGAACAGTGATCGTGGCGAGAAGTTTCGCCCTCGTGACCAGAAGCCGCACCAGCCGTCCAACAACTATCAGAAGTCTGATCCTGCTGGCGCCAAGAAGAAGAAGCGCAAGACAAATACACTGGGACTAACCCCAGGAGACGATGATTCAGACGATGGTGTGGATGAGGAGAAGCGCCTGGAAGAGCTGCTCGGCACAGATGCCCCAGGGTAGGTTGTAATTCTACACCTATCTGCTCTATAGTCTAAGCTAACTGAACAGTTACAGTATACCTGATGGTGATTTAGCGAAGTGGATAGCGGAGCGTAAAGCGAATTACCCGACCAAGACTCGTGTGGCCCAGAAGAAGGAGGCAGCAGTACTCTCGACACCGGCAGTTAATGCTAACGACGGCAAGGAGACTGTCATCACTCAGGTCGATCCGGTCGAAAAAGAAGCAGATCGTCTACGTAAGAGGCTGGCGAAGCTCGACCGCCAGATTGAGAAGCGCAAACGTGCACCTAACGATGAGGGTGACGAGATGCGCTTGGAGTCTTCGGACGATGAGTCGGATGACGAGCAACCTGAAGCCTTGCCGACTGACAAGTCAGCCAGCGGATTTCTGCCTCCTCCCCCGATCACGCGGGCTGACCCCTCAAACCACTGCAAGTACTACTCTACGGGAGGGATTTGCGGCAAGAAGGGCAAGTGCCGTTTTGTACACGACCCAGCCGTTCGCGAGGCTGCTCTTCAGGAGCGGACGAGAAACGGAGGTCGAATGACCCTTAAACAGCGCCTCCTCCTAAATGACAAGGATCAAGACGACATGGAAGTGATCAAGACGATTGTGGATATGCGCTCCAGCGGACGCTTACACGATCCTCATACCTCTACCGATCAGCAGGACAAGGAGAAGGTCGCCGTCGCTGCTGTTTCTTCGTTACCCACTACTGGCGGGGAGGCTAACCTACCACCTAACCCGTACGCACACCTGAAGAACGCGGATAGAAACCAACAGTACCGCAAGCCTAAGAAGCCTAGTGATTGGTCCTCCCCCACCCAAAACCAAGGATGGAATATCCCCGGCTACGGAGGTGCTGGCATGCCACCTAAGTAGTTGCCACAGTTATGCTCTGGATGGGCATAGCTTTCCCACCAATCCGACACCAGTTTGCAGTGCACAGATTACAATTTTCCTCATCAATGTGATGAGTTTGAGCGATAAAAGCGTTGCCATGTGGCACGTAACAGCCCATAGGCGCCTTTCGGATTAGTTATCCACCAAATATTAGGGGATGCTGAATTTCTGACAATGGTTCGACATATTCCTCGTTACCAATCGCGGGACATCATGGTTCTCACACGTCATTTTTCAACCTACTCGTTGTTCGTTTTCTTCGTCCAGGACCTGCCAAGCTGTAGCAGGCGTTGTGACGTTAGCATTTACTTCGGTTTATTACTGTTTCCCATACTCTACATTCCTTTTCGACACGCGCGGATTAAACAAGAGATTGAATTTTATTTTACTACGTGGAGTACGTGGAGCGATTTCCGCCTTTGCTCTAAATTGCATTCATCGACATTTTCCAATTTTGGGGAGCAAGTTCCGAGACATGTCCGTACATTTTGCACCCAATTTATCTGCTACCATGGTCACTATGGCATTTGGGGGGCGTCTGGCGCGGGCACCGCTAAAAGGGCTTGCAAGGACAAGCCTGGCTAGGGAAGGATCGCGGGTTAAGTTGCTGGCGTATATGGATAGATATTAGGTTGCTGGCGTCTGGATTCATAGGCTGGCTGGCAGTGTGTATAATTTCTAGTTCTTACTCTTTCGCTTTCGTACTGTGACTATTTGACCACCTATATTATATTTTCAACTTGATTTGTGGATGTGATTTAACTTGTAGTATAGTATAGTTACTCGACTTGATTACAGGAATCATAGACTAAGTTTGGGTGCTGTGGTTTTAAGAGGTTAGATGGTCTAAATCAAATCAGGAGTCATGGTTTATGAGTGTTTCATAATATCTTTTGAATATATACCTTTTTTTTTCATCTCATCTATCTACCTCAGATATTGGTGTCGGCTTACTTGCATGTCCATCAAACGCCTGACGCCATTTTTAATGCATGATGATAGTTACCTACGTATCTTCCTTTTCCGTGGCGAGTGCTCATCTATTCCGCCCCAAAGATGTCCACTTAGAATAATTTACTATAGTAGTAGACATTCTAGCGTCGCTTTCTTCCTTTCATCATTTCGTCCATGTTTCTGTTGGCTGAATTTAAACCAGCCAACTAAACACGGACCGGAAAACTCCCCCATCGAAGTCAGGGCCTTCGTCATCGCCTCAGTCCCCATTCCTATTTCCCTTTTTCGTCATTTTCCCATTTCCTTGACCGAAGGTGAATATAGGAGTCGTAAACCACGCCAGTTTAAACTAGTAGCACCGCATTTACGCAACCGTCGTTCTCGCAGTTGTTCGTGATCTGGGCGTACCGGGCCCAAGCGACCTTGCCGCCGGCAGTGACAAGTCCGAGCTCGGATACGTTGACTTCGATGATGGTACCTTTGCTTAGAACACCGAGCTGCGTGTACAGCGGCTGCTGGGGGTTTTTCTTGACGCTGACGATGGGGAGCTGCAGGGTTACGCCTAGCTCGGGGTGTGTCACGTTGGCTTTCTTGTATCTATGGGGCGCGGGGGATTAGTATAAGGAACTGAATACTGGAATATAATAATAGTCTACGTAGATAAAATGGAAAGGGGGATGGAGATATAGACGTACCGTAGACCCATAGGCCGTATAAAACGCTCGTACTTGACAGGCCGCCTCGTGAAATCGGGACCGACAAAAGTAGGCTTGGTAACCATGCGCTTCCAGCTCTTCTTGTGGACCTTCTTTCCGGTGCTGATGACCTTGAACATCTCGTCCTCGCTGATGCCGCGGACCTTGGGGAGGGGCACGGCGAACTTGGCGGCCTTCTCGGCGCGCTTGTTCTTGACGGCGGTGCTGAGGGCCTTAGCCTGGGTCGGGTTGGAGCGGTCGAGCAAGTAGTTGGGCAGCGGGGTCTTGGGGTCGTTCTCGGAGGCCGACTTGATGTTGCGCTCCTCGTGGGCCTTGATCTGCTTGCGCATCTGGATCTTCTCCTTGTGCCGCTTCGCCTGGTGCAGCTTCGCCCTCAGACCCCGCAGGTTCTGCGCGTCCTTGGACGCCTTGTGGCCTTCTCGCGCTTCGCGCTTCCGTGCCCGCTCCTCGTGGTCGAGACGGCGGCCGTGGGTCTTGCGGAACCGCTCCATGTACTCATTTTGAGGCTGTCGTGGGCGGTCTGTTTAGTATTATGGGAGGTAGACTTGTCTTTAGGAAAAAAAAAAAAAAAAAAGAAGAAGAAAAAAAGAGGAGGAATCTTACCATGGCGAATGGATTTGCCCTCGAGAGGGTCTTGCGGATTGGCTAGGAAAGGTTCACTTGGATCGAATTCCGGATTTCAGTATCAAGCCAACGGGCAATTAGAGATTATATTGTATCGTATTGTATTGAGGTGTCGGTAGCTAGTGATAAAAAAGTTACGGCGGTAGTTGTTATCGATCAAGGGACCCGCCACTTATCAAAATTTCCAGAGCTCCAGCCACATCGATTAGATACATGTATATGTACAAGTACATACCGAAGTACTCCTGCGACTAGGTACCTGTCTTCGTACAGCGGAAAAACCAGCGTCTCCACTTTAACTTTTCGACCCTCCGCCGACTTTCAAATATCACAATTCGGAGCTGTCGACACTTTTTTTCGGCGACTCGAAAAGACGCCGGGGATAGCCACCAATTGGTCCAATTGCAATACCGGCCAAATATTCTTCTACTTTACGGAAGAGGGGAGGAATCTATATAGCAGAATGAGCCGGTCACTACTGCGCTCCGTCCTGGAGCTTCGCACGCCGATAACACGCCTCCCACCAACCTTCCTCCTCCCGATCCAGGCCCGCACCCTCGCGACGACAGCAGCAAGACGCAATGTCGAACCAACCACGCCTCCCAGCGCAACACCCACACAAACCGCCGTGCCCCCCATAGCGCCCCCCAAGCCATCCTCCACCCCCTCAGCGTCTCCCTCCCAGTCCCAAACCCACCCCCCCGCGGGAACGACATCGAGCTCCGTAGCAGAGCTCTTCCCGCTGCTGCGCGCGCAGCCCGCGCACTACATCACCATCCACATCCACGGGAAGCCATACCTAGTCACGGAGGGCGACCGCATCCGTCTGCCTTTCCTGATGCACGAGGTCCTGCCGGGCGACGTGCTGCGTCTGGACCGGGCATCGACACTCGGATCCCGGGATTACACGCTTGTCGGCAGCCCGCACATCGACCCCTCGCTGTTCGAGTGCCGCGCCACTGTTCTCGGCGTCGAGTCCGAGCCCCTGCGCGTCAAGGTCAAGACTAAGCGCCGGAACCGCCGCTCTCGCCGCGTCGCGAGTAAGCATCGGTATACCATCTTGAGGATTAGCGAGCTTAAGCTGCTTGGGCCTTCTTAAGGGTGTCTGTGGTGATGTGAGTGAGTGGTGGGCTTTACGCTAGGACTTCCTACTTTTTGGGGAGGGTTTTGCTGGGTTGGACGGGGGTGAAAATAACGGGAAGAATCGGTTGTCCGTTCTGCTACCTATGTGACTGCAATTCTCGCCAGAGAATATGACCGTGGAGAGAGTACTATAGGTACAAGTCAGTCGGTGATAGATATCATGTATGTAACACTTATAAAATGGGCTTGCAAAATATCCGACAAGATCCATGTATAAAACATGAATTCAAACATCAGAAAAAGCAATATACTCCTAACTCCCAAGATTGACGCACGCATAAGATATTGAAATATGTCCACTTGAACCATATGTTCAGTTATCAGAAAGTGCCATCCATTCCAGCACCAGTAATACACCTCACAGAAAGACTAAAAGCAATAGAAGCAAACGTTAAAAAGTGATCAAGTTTGATTTTTCATTAAAAAGTAAAGTTTCACGGAAAGCGTAAAAACAACCACAAACGTATCGCTAAAAATCAACCACAGCTCCAACAAACCGTGTCTAACGATGAAGCATCATCCCATGCCTATCCTGAACTCCGTGGCTAATGCGGCATAAGCGTGAGCAGAACATCAGGGATATCTCTCGATGGAGGCGATACCTCGCCCCAACGACTTCTTGAATGGTAAAAAGAAAAGGGGAATTCAAACAACGGGATTATAGTATCCCAAAAACAATTATCCATCCACACGAGCCCATATACAAACAGGCTACCATCCCCTCTTATTCAACCGTAATTTTTCAGTTCTTCAGTCATAAGTCATGTTTTATTATTAGCTTTCCAATCCCGTCCCGTCCTGTCACCTTGTGTCTTCGGGAGCGGCTCTCGAAGCCACCTCTCTACCAACAGCTTTAGCGACGCTGCCCCAATAAGCCTGAGGCCAGACGCTTAGTGCCTCGGCCTCGGTTGGCATCCTCTCGCGACACCGGGTAACAACGCTCTGAATAATTCGTCCCAGCAACTCTTCGGTGATAGGTAGCGTCCCTGCCGGCGCTTCAACGGGGTAAAGGAATGGGTCCGTCCTAGACAGCAATTCTTCACAGGTGGGACGTAGATGCTGATCGCGGCTAAGACAGCGCTTCATGGTTCGCAGGAGGCTAGGGGGGACAGGTGCTCCGCCAACGCCCTTGTCGCGGAACTCGATATCGTACTGCCAATTGATGATGGCATGGCAACGCGCCATCTGGTTAGGGATATGACCGAAAGGCGGTGTGCCATATACCATCTGGAACAGTATGCAGCCCAAGCTCCAGATATCGCTTGGTTTCCCCAGCTTCATAAGCTTGGGACGCGGCGCGTTACCGATGGAGGTAATGCGGTGGCCAGCGGAATCGGTGGTATTAGAGTCGAGAAGACTCTCCGGACTCATATAGTTGGGAGTGCCGACCTGAGTCTCACGGTGCACATTGACGGTCTCGTCGGTCTGAATAGCGTTGGCAATGCCAAAGTCGATTAGCTTCAATCGGCCTTGAACCACCACGAAGTTGGCAGGTTTCAGATCCGAGTGCACGATATCATGGACGTGTACCGCCGCCAAACATTCGAGCATCTCCTGCCAGTAGTAACGCACGAAGACGGGATCAAATTTGGCGTTCTCGGGCGACAGCCGGAGGCGTAGGAGCGTGTTAAGATCCAACTCGCCCATTTCCATAAGCTATTTTTTTTATAATAACCCGGTTAGCCCAGTCACACCTGACCTCTCAAGAGGCGATAGGGGCACCATTTAAAACTCACCAGGCTGAGGACCTGTTTCTCTTCGTTCATCTCGTAATCGTATAGAGTGACAACACGCTCGACGTTATTTAGCTTCTTCAAGAGGTCGATTTCGCCTTTGTAGCCTCGGACGGTATTCTCGTCTGCACCCTCGATAGAGACACGCTTCAACGCAAACATCTTCCCGTTGTCGGCTGCAACTCGGTATACCTTTCCGCTACCTCCACGGCCGAGGGAGTCGAGCCTCGTGTAGCATTTTCCGTTGACTTTCATGTAATTTCGTCGCTTCGCCGCTTGTACCGTGGTTGCTGCTCCAGCTGCAGAGGTAGCAGCGTCCAGGATCGACATCTTGGGTGGAGGCGCCGGTGCTGCCCTACGAGGTGTGTTCTGGCTCAGCGAGCTTAATGCCTTGCGGTCCGGTGAGATAAGTCGTGCGGAACCCACCTCGGCAGCACTCGAAGGACGGGCTGAATTCTTAGGCACATCTTTCTCCAGAAAGCTTCCTACAGGTGGTTTGTTCCTCTTGAAGGTCGGCGGGGCCTCATTCTCTTGATCTTGTCTCGCCGGCATTTCGGATCGAGGGGGCGGAACCCGATACTGTGGGATTGGAATTTCGTCGTGTTCAGGTGAAGTCTGTCGTGACCGTGAGACGTGTCCATTTTCCGCCGCAGTAGACAGTTCCCTTCTCTGGGCCGCCCTTGCAGATCCCCTAGAGCTAACAGGACTCCCCATGGCGAGACGGTCGGGCACGTAATACGAGGACGCAAGGTTATCTAGCGGATCGTAGTCCTCGGGATCCCGAGCATGAGGCGCATCGGATTCCTGACCGGATCGGAGAGGTTCTCTTCCATTCTCGGCGTCCTCTTCACTTTGTCTTCTTCGTCCTCGGCGTGCTGGGCCGCTGAGAAAGCTGCCGGGAACCTTTCCTACTCTCTTAACACGCATTGAGCTCTGCACTGCTTGATTCTCGTCGTTGCGATTCCTAGATCCGTTAGAACCTAACCTAGAGGCGCTTCCCGGATTAGAAGACCCCTGTTGCCGGGGAACAGTCTGAGGAGCATCGGGAAGGTCAGTTTCGTCAGATGGTACGCCGTGAGAATGAAACGACGAAGCCAAGTCAGTTGGCCTAGAAGACATCGCCGACGAAGCCGACGAGCGACCCCTATTGCCCGACGATCCGACGGCGATTCTGACCACGCGCCCTTGCTGGGCCGGCGTATTTAAGTCCTTCTCCTTGATCAGCGAACCATTGGCCTTCTCGTCCGCGACACTATCAGCTCGACTTGGAGGGCGGTTCCTGCTTTGCGAAGCGGAGAACGACGTTGACGTCGACGTTGACGTTGACCTCCTCTTTGCGGGAGCTTTAGGCTGCGAGGCAGCAGCAGATGTTGCAGACGCGGCACTTAACCGGACGACGCGCTTCCTGACAGGGCTACTTTCTCTACTAGCCTGACTTTTGACAGGTGAAGTTGGTCTTGATGGCAACTGAGTGCTGCTGGCACGAGTATGCCTTCTCTCTTCGCCGATTAAAGCCGCCGATGCACCAAGTACGCTGCGCCTCTTGGCAGGTTTCTCCTGCTCTGCGTAGACGGGCGACGAAGGGCGGTGGGCTTGAGCTCGAGTTCTAACGCGTCCATGGTCTCGTTCTTGTTCAGCTCCTTCATCGTTGAGAAGAGCTTTGGTAAGAGCGCTGAGCTTCATAGGCACAGGGATCTCGTCATCTGAACTATCATTGCTCGCGTATTGCGACTTGGAGACGTGAACGACATGGACTGGAGCTGGAATATTGGATTCGGCACGGCCGATCTGCGATCTAGAGGGAGCTCTCCTCAACCCTGATCTTAGCGACGACTTTCTCGTTACAGCGCCCGGATGATGACTGAACGCTCCGGGTGTCGGCGATGCGGAGGTCATTATGGTGTAAGCTATAATTATATGGAATTTAAAAACAAAGCAAGCGGGTTATAGCGCGTCGAATTGGCGAATTGGGCTATCTTATTGTCGATTTAATGGATATTCTACGTGTCAAAGCAGATGATGGTCCAAAACATTATAGTTTAGTAGTCAGGTCGAGCGGATGGGGCGCGGTAATGCAGAAGTAATTGGCGCGGTCTTGCTGGTTGAAAGACGTCTGAATTGTTCCTGGCTTCCCCTGCTTCGATTGGCTTGGCGTCTTTTTCGTTTTTTTTACTCGTTGCTAGGAGCAACGCCCACATTCCCTTTTTGGTAGCCAATTACGTGTCGTTCGCTAATTCTACTACCGATACTAGCTCGCTTATGCGATCCACAAATATGGACATTGCATAACATGCGCTGGATAAACAGCCCCTCCATAATCGACTCGTAATTTTAGATGATGTTGTTTGTAAGTGAAAGCGATGAGGCTGATTTAGAATGTTTATCAACTGGTAACATCAGGCGATGTACCTAACTTAACCTAACTTATTCATCACGCTAACCAAACCTTCCATACCATCGTCCATACCCTAATTAGCCTTGCATGCTAGGTCAAAACGATAGGTAGATTCAAGTTATGATGATGCAGATTTAGAGTTCACAAGTACATTCACATTCACATAGGCAAATCAAAATTTAAAAGACTCAAAACTCGGAGAAGCAGCACTGTATTTTTCCTTAACCGTCTCTAAATGCCTTAGTTGATCAAACGCAGACCCTTCCACGCCGAATACCATGCAAGACCACTGCCCATTTCCGTGCCACCTCCCCGAAAACGCATGACTTCGTTGTCGCAACCATGTACGATATCCGCTTAGTCGAACAGACCGAAGCCCATGTCCTCGTCGGACTCTTCCTTCTCTAAAGCCGTTTGTCAGTATATAGAACCAGATAAAATCGTAGTAGGCCGTGAACGTACCCTCTTCCTTCTCTTCGGCCTTCTCCTCGGCGGCGGCAGCACCACCGGCAGCGGCAGCGCCACCAGAGGCAGCACCGCCAGCACCGCCAGAGGGAACGGAGGCAAGCTTGCTGGAACCCTCGGAGATCAACTATGATATCGTGTCAGCTCAAATTTACATTCTTCTTGCGTTTGTGATTTCGAATAATCGTACCTCGTTGATGTCCTTGCCCTCTAGCTCGGAGAGGAGCTTCTCTAGGCGCTCGCTGTCGGCCTCGATACCGACGGACTCGAGGACTTCCTTAACGTCGGAAGCAGAAGGCGAGGTGTTGCCACCAAGGCCGAGGAGGAGGTAAGCTGCGAGGTGCTTCATTTTTTCTGATTTGTTCTGCGCGCAACCCTTTGTTAGCACAGGTCCTTTTCTTATGCGAATTGATTTTTGCGATGAGGGGTGACCGCGGGGTGAGCGAGTACGGTAATTCGGCGACGTTAAATATTTCGACAATGATATGCGAATGTTTCAAGAGAATAGACTTACGAGAGATGAGAAGAACACGAGAAATCAATCGATTTAACCGCGATTTTGGGCGGAGACTGAGCCTTCGAGTTCTGTGGGAAGTTCGGTGTTAAGAGGTTGAAGATTTGAGAATTGATGACTCTGTTCGGCCAGAAAAGTTTCCTTGGATTTTCGGTGCGTTTGGATTTGACTGTGGGCAAAGTGGAGAGTGGATACTCGCCTATCACCTGATTAGGGTCGTCTTAGATACCTTTTCTTCAACCCTCCAATCAAAGCTCGTATTCTTACTCCATAATCCATGTGGCTTGACTCTCAAATTTACCCCCACTCGGACATCTCTAATGGCGAATTACAGTCGTTAATATGACGTAGCTCAGCCACACTTCCGGTTGCTGGAGTACCTGCTGCGGTACCATGTACCTATGAACAGGCTCAGGAAGTATTTCGTACTTGGGACGTCTTGTTAGGAGCGGGAAGGGCACGAGACTTTCTTTTTGTCCAAACGCCTTCTTATCATCACTTCTACATAACAATTAACGACCCCCCAGATACCCGCATTCTTTGTTGCTCGATCAGCCGACGCATTCGTTTTCTTGCATAAGTCGCATGTGATACCATTTTTCAATTACAGATTTGTTATCGCTGGTCAATCTGGCCATATTTTACCATCTTTTTGAGGTCGCATCGGGGTCTTGGGAAAAGAGTCATCGCACATGCCACAGCCCGCCGACTTATGACGCCTCAGGCACACTATAAGCTCCTGGCGGCAATCAGGATACCCTTCAGAGATTCTCCCCCGTCATCCAACAGACGTCGAGTCTTATCATAATGCCGGTACGTGTCATTTTTTCGACTTCTCTTCTATCGTGCTTACCTCGATTCTAACATATTGCGCATGAAGATCGGTGACCTCCTCGCCGAGATCTCTGGCGGGAATCCATCCTCCGAGCCACGGCCCAAGACACCAATATCGACCGCGGTGAAGCGCAAAGCCGATGACGACTCGCATAGCACAACGTCGAACAAATATCCCAAGTCGCGACAACAGGACGGAACTTACTCGACAAGTAAGACAACCCGCGATATAAAGACGGATCCTGTCGATCGACCGAAGCCTACCACCGCGTCGGCAGCCGTTAAATCTTCGTCTCTACCTCACCGTACGAACTCGCCGTCCATAAATGGCCGCTACCAGCCTCCGGTACCAAGTGTGCAACGTACAGGCGTCTCATCTTCGAACGGCAGGCCGGGATTCGGACCGGGATCCAACATATCCCAGCCGAGGAAGTCAACAGATCAGATTGTTAGTCGGCCAAAACTTAGTGCATCTTCACTAGCAGCTGCTTCCAAAGCGCCTCCTGCAAAATCGTCACCCACGACTCCGACCACTTCAGACCCGTCCAAGGCGCCAAAGAAGGGTTCGTATCAGGAAATAATGGAGCGTGCTAAAAAGGCTCAAGCGTCGATGGGTAAAGTCGGTATGATTCAGCACAAGTCCATCGGAACCGCCAAGAAAGAGCAGCCCGCGAAGGCGGAACAGAAGCCAAACGGTGCCAAAGGGAGAGATGGAAAGCCGTATCTTGGGAATAGTCGGTCATCCACTGCACCTCCTCGTGGGGGAGCGAGACCTGGAACGGCAATCCGTGATGCAGGTCGGAATGGAGCCGGGAAGGACGCTAAAGCAAGCGGCAAGTCAAGGCCTAACTCAGCTAGCGGGGAAGCCCTGGAAAAGAAAATGAAGAAGTCAGCGACAGCTACTACAGGTTATACTGGAACCGCTCGCCCCCGACCTGGCGCGGCATCGGAGAAACCATTAGCATCCAGGAAAAGCAGCTCCTCAGCTTACAAAACCGGCGGGCTTCTTGCACCCCCAAGGCCAAGCCGCCGGGATGAATACGAAGATGAATATGATGAGGAATTGGACGATTTCATCGAGTACGACGAAGATGACGAGCCCGACTACCGAGGCGAGAGGTATGGCGGATATGATTCGGATGCCTCTAGCGATATGGAGGCGGGCCTTTCGGATATCGCCGTAGAGGAGCGAAGAGCTGAACTGCTAGGTCGCGAAGAGGACAAACGAGAGCAAGCCCTCGAGGAGAAACTCAAGCGGGAGAAGGAGCAACGAAAACGACGACTCGGCACAGGCCGTTAAGATATTACTTTAATACTAATCTGCCCACGAACGACAGAGTTCAGCGCAGATATTCGCGGGATAGCGGCTTCTTCGTACTTTACTTCGTTCACGCTTATTTTAAAAAGACATGGTTCACGTAGATGGAAATTGCATGGAAGACGGCGTTCTATGATATTTCCATGCGTCCAAGGCAGACCTTGGTGAGCAATGGCGTTCTTCGTTCTTCGTTCTTCGTTCTTCATACATACCCCGTGTCAGGGTCGTCGACAGGATAATGCAACGGCTTGATCATATCGGCGTAGTGTAGCCTTAGATGTCTTTTTGACAATATTACAGTACTGTACATCTTTAGGGACTAAATGATAGTTGGTAGTTACTAATACGCGCTTTGCTTCTTCTTTTCGGGGTGATAACTTGACACACGTAGCCCCTTTATCTAGATATCTTAGTCTTAGAGGTAGATCTTTTTATATCTTGTTTGATCATGTGTTGTATAAATTGTAATTACCTAAGGTAACTTAAGGTACCTTAGGTAGGTAGTAGGTACTGTATCGTGAGATCGAGGAGGCGAATAATTTGGAATCGTTGCGGCAAAAGAAAACATCGTATAGATATCTTCCCTTGAATAAACACTTGTCATTCATAATACCCCTTCTTGACTTTCAACCTAGAGGGTATGCCTATTCCCTTCTATCTTTGTATATGATAAAATACCTTTCTCGACTCTAAAATTTGGTATCGAACACGAAGACTAATCGTTTGTTTTGTTAAGATGCATGGCTCCGACTCCCCCCCCCCTATGTAGAGCTACCTTATAAATAGCTTTCAGCATTGTATCCTTCAACTTAGATATTTACCTAGATAATTAGTTGCTTGAGTATTAGGTATATTACACATGTCTCTTCGTAAATCCTATTTTGAACTAAAAATTATATAGTCAATAGCGGAAATGACCTATCAGGGCATTGTGTTGCATAGAGTGAGAGGTAGGGGTCTAGATACTAGTATAGTGGTGCAGGGGGAAGGGCATGACCTCCTTATACACACCGAGTATCTAGCGGCTACTCTATGGGGTGCCCCTATTATATCCCGACGTAATCGCACATATAATGAGACGTCTAGAACAAAGGACACTGTCAGTATGTGTCAGGGTATAAGTAGGTAGGGGTAGCTAACAGGGGTCTATCTACTATATAAGAGGCGCGCAGCGCCCTCGTAAGAGGATAGAAGGCAAGGCGTTACAAGATCAATGCTACCTATTACTTGGTCTACCTATCCTAGACACTCACTCTGTGTATGACATCAATCAATGAGTATCAATCCTGACAGTATGTATAGCCGTAGGCTCCCGTGGCTAGCTTAGAGTTCCTCGCGGAACGAAGTTGTTTCCTAAATTGCTAAACCAATATCATACACCATGTATCAAGGGGAAATACCTTGGCTAAAATTAGTTTATATAGGTACCTACCTAGGTAGTTAATATTAAATAAATCAGTCTTTCAAAAACCCCATAACTAGATTCTTAATTCAAGCGTCCCAAAACCTTCCAGCATCTAAATAGGTAGTATAGAACACGTAGCATGAATGTGCCTGCTGGCATATCATAGCAGCGCGCAGATTTCTGCTTTAAAGGGTACAATGGAACACGTCCCCCCCCCCCCCCCCCCCTATTCGATAAGGCACTATTGCAAGTATTACGAGTGTGGCAGATGTGTCCTTGGTTTGTTTTCTAAAACTGACAGAACAATACTAGGTCTTAGGATCTACCGTAACTTCCCGAATCAAGTCATATGAGTTGTACCAAATTCATATTCATCTATTTGTCCTGGTAAGATCGTCGCTAATATTGCTTCTCGATCTCAGCTGCCAAGAATACATAGTCGACCTTGAACGTGTAAATGTGTCAGTTAAGGACGTGATAGCCCAGGAAGCTAAAAGCCTAGAATAGTGCTTTGGAGTATCATATAACCCTCGATTATGGTTTAGATGATTGGATGGCTACCTGTCTGAATTCAATTTTGTTTTCTGCGTGGCTACCTAAGCGGACAGCTGTTCAGATGAATGGGTAGGCCGAGTTTTCAGCCGCTTCGAAATATGTATGTCTATACGAAGATCTGACTCGTCATTTCAATAATAGCTCAGCTTAGGACATCAGCCTGCGCTTCGGGCAGCAAAGCAGAGCCTCATATCGGGTTTAAAACAAGGCTCGGGTGAATTTAATTTAACTAACTAGTTAATATAAATGTTCGTCTTTACTATGCCCCTTTTCTACTATCTGTCATTAACATCACTACCTTCACCTTCACTATCTCTTAACAATAATGTTCTTCAACATAGTTGCAGACTCCGTCGAAGACAACGCCGATTTAGCCGCTCAGGCAGTCGGCGTCGCTCATCGTACCCAAAATGGGGTTCTTAATGCTACTGGCATCAACGGTGGCTCGAGCAAACATCCTCAGGATAAAGGGGTAAACCTAAAAGCTGTAGCGAAGGTAATATTTGAACCAAGAAACTGACAGATAGACTGGAACCAGGGGATGAAGCCAGATGACAGGCCAGGTGCTGGGCCAAGCAATACTGACAAGCCTCTGGGCCCCTATGTTGACCTCCGAAGTGGCTGTCCAGAGGTATATAATCAGGGGCATATGATGAGTTGTACCGCTCATGCTGTCGCTGCCGCATTTGAATTTGATGTCATAAAACAAGGTCTACCCGATTTTTCACCTTCCAGACTTTTCATTTGGTACAACGCTCGTGCTAAAGGTAATCCCGGAGACACTGGGAAAGACGTTGGTAGCAATCTAAGGGATGCTATAAAGTCTCTTGGCATGAAATAACATGGCGTCTGCTCCGAAGATGATTGGTCCTACGAAGTTAGCGAAAGCGATAAGAAGACGCATAAATTCCCCCCTGGTGCTAAGGCGGCAACGAAGCCGCCTATTCGCAGAGAGCATGCCCACCAGCACACCGCACCATCCTACAAAACATTCGAGAAGGCCACTGTGAAGGTGCTCAAAGATTGCCTTAATGAGGGATATCCTTTCGTCTTCGGAATGAAAACCTACGGTCTACTGATACTCCATGGAAACAATATTGGTCCAGATGGATATGGGCTCAGTACGTTATAACCCAAAACCTGCCTCCGCTGTTCACTAATATATGATTTTGCTTCGCAGAAAAGGGCCCAGACAGCAAGGACATGAAGGAAGAGCATAGACATTCACTCCTAGCGGTCAGTTACAAGGAGGATGAGGAAGTGTTCATCATTCGCAACTCATGGGGGGCCGACTGGGGCGAGGATGGCTACTTCTATATGCCATACCACTGGTTGAAGCATTGCTATGATTTCTGGACTATCCGCCTTGTGAAGTATAATCCCGAGAAATATTGACAAGGGGTGGAAGGAGACATACATTGGAACTAAAGAATAATGGCTACATTATATGTAACCGTATTTACGCCTAAATAGATTAACAGGCTAGGTAATAGGTCCCACGCAACAACATTATTGCTTGATCCAATTTTTTTTTATTTGCATCCGTATCATAATACGAGGGTCTTGCTAGATTCCAGCACTTCTACCTTTCTTACTCTTCTTAATCCGAGAGATATTCATAATATTTAAGGCCCAGGTAGAAGTATCCGAAAACTAGATTATGTCGAAACTCATTAAATTTGCATCTTTGTTGGCTAGGATGTATCCTGAAGCCTGTGGCTTAAAAATGACTATAGCGTAGGTTGTTGGTAGTATATAAAGGGGGGGAAATAGACGTCGTACACCATTCGCAAGTATCCTGGCTAAAAGTATTACGTATGCGTGGAAACAAACAGACTGCATCGTCATTAACTGAGAGGACGATCCACATATTAGCTAACTTCTGTTACCCCTGCAGATAATAGCCCCATTTGGGGTACCTACCTAAGGTATTGGGGATGCATCTTTAAAGAACGACTCGTATTTTAGTAACCTATCGATAGTGTAACAAACCTTGTATTGATTGTTAAGGACAAGTGGTTGAACTACGCGCAAAGTGTACCTGACTATTAGATTAGCGCTAATTGGACTAGCAAAGGATACAGCAATATAAGGCTTAGTTTAGTTTAATCATTCCTTTTTTGGGGGTCCTTCCGTTCTGTAGTCCTCTAAGCCTACCTGAGCCAATGGGTCGGAAAGAGGCTGAGCTTTCGTTACAGCCAGCTAGGAGACCTCAACTCTTTTGATGCAGGTCAGCAGCGAAATGCGGAAACTTGTAAACCGTCGGCTTGGAGCCTTCCTGTCCCATGTCTTTTCATTTTATATTTTCATGTTTTAAATCTTTACTGCAACAACCTCCTACAGCAGCGAATTTTATAAGAAGTTGAAGTTTGTAGGGAGGATTGCAAATTACCTAAATAAACTTGATAGAAAAACGTGCAACATTTTACGTCTATCAATTGCATGTCCTTCTTTTCTTCTTCTAATTCGCAACCCGCAACCCGCAACCCTCACTCTGCGACCCACGCGTCCTGATTTAATGTGTTTCATACACTCTTTTCCACGTCTCTCATTCGAATCCGACTTCACACCTTTTTAACGGTCTTGGCATAACCCCGGATTTGTCTCGATACACTATTCGAAACGAACTGCCTATTCCTATGTGATGCTATTTGATATCGTCGGAGTAATCGTCTTGCCAGTGCGCTTACTTGCGTATTGCGCCCCGGCGTCTACGTCTCTTCTTTCTCTCATATATATCTCTAATTGAGTGTCATCTGGATGACACTAAATCACCATGACTAGATCTAGCAATTCGCCTCGAGACTCGCAACAGAATCCTTCCACATCTTCGTCCCAATCCATCCCCTTACAAGATCTTGCGAGACAGCAACGCCAACATGATAGCCAGTCGCAAGGCGGGGCCCAGAGGGGATCTGCGAATCGCAATCTAGGCGTCTCGACATATTGGGATGGTTACCAACAGCATCACCACAGCGTCGACTTGGGCCCGAGTCCTGCTGCTTCACCGATAGACCCTACTGCTCTGCAGTTCGCTTTACCTCCGGGGATCGATCCCTCGCCTCCAGCGCCGCCTCGAGCTACCTTGACATCTGCTCAACATTATGCCCCCGAAACCCCCTACTACGACGAGACGACTCATGTCGACTACTTTGAATCGGATAGTTCGCCCTTGACGTCTGCTGCGCAGCCGATCGCTGGTGCTTTGCCTACCCCACAAGTCGAGTCGCAACCGAGAGATAGCTTCCAGACGGTGTCGGATATAGACAGCTCCCATCCGCGTGGACGATCTGCTCAGATGCTTGGATTTGATTTGGAGAACTCATTTGCGTCGACCAAGCACCGCAGCTATGGCAATTCTCTCACGCCAAATGACAATCGGACTTCGCGGATGCCAAGCACGGCTGATGCCTTGTATAGAGCTGGGTCGATTGTTAGGGCCATGTCTCAGCGTGTTGTTAATATCAGTAATGAAGGGGAAACTTTCGAGCAGCAGCAAAGACGGCAGAGATCAAGATCAAGATCACCGAGTGCAGATGGCCGGGCATCGCCCAGTCATCTTTCCACCGAGTTAGCCATTGACACGTCATACCCTTCTCAAGTCTACACGAACACAGAGAAGAATGGCGATCCCGGATGGACTATGTCGGGAGCCCCCTTGTCCCCTCGGCGTGGAGCGCCAATGCCGAACCCTTTGAAAGGTCGTTCGCTCGGTATATTCGGACCCGACAATATCATCAGAAGGAAACTCTGCGATGTACTCGTGAATCCATATATGGAACCCATCCTACTTCTACTAATTGTACTTCAAGCTGTCTTGCTCGCTGTCGAGGCCGCAAACAATGTATATATTCCCGGAAATGAACGCCCCAAGCTCTGGGATCCCTCTTCAGGAATAAATTGGGCTCTTCTCATCCTCTTCATAATATTCACCCTCGAGACAATGGCTCGGATCATCGTATCTGGTTTTATATTAAACGCTGCAGAATACAGCACCATTGACCGAAAGAAAGGAATCCGTGTAGCTATATCGGATCAGTATAATGCGGTTTTTCGGCCACAACGTCAGAAGTCGGTGAAAACTCCTCGCGAGCAGTCTTACGGGCCTTCTACATTTGCTCGATCCTTCACTATGATGCATAGTAGTGTGCCTGAGACAATCGAGGAACAGCAGAGGATGCAGTTAGCTCGCCGAGCTTTCTTGAGGCATGGTTTCAATAGGTTGGATTTTATTGCGGTAGTGTCCTTCTGGATAGCCTTCGTCCTCAGCATAACAGGCATTGAAATGGAAAAGCATTTATTCATCTTTCGCATGCTCAGCTGTCTTCGAATTGTTCGACTCCTTGCCCTTACGAACGGAACAGCGGTAAGTTACCTATATATAGAGAAATTCTAAGAAGCATCATTCTAATTTACTCGCTAGATTATATTACGAAGTTTAAAGAAGGCAGCACCACTTCTACTTCGGGTTTCCTTCCTTATCGGCTTTTTCTGGCTCTTATTTGCCATCATCGGCGTGCAAAGCTTTAAAGCAAGTCTAAGCCGGCAATGTGTTTGGCTGGATCCCTCACAACCCGATAACATGACCCTAGCGTATACAAATGATATGCAATTCTGTGGCGGGTATCTTGATAAAGATGGTACAGAAAAACCCTGGGTTAAAAGCTCGACCCCGGGTACTTTGTTGGACCTCCAACCTCAATATCCAAAGCCTAAGGGATACATTTGCCCCAGGAACTCTATATGTCTTGAACAGTCAAGCCCATTTAACAATACTCTCAGTTTCAACAATATTCATCATTCCCTGGAGTTGGTTTTTGTGATCATGAGTGCCAATACATGGTCCGACCTCATGTACTACACCACATATTCCGAGTTCCTCCCGGCAGCCCTATTTTTCGGTGCTGGCATTATGATAATGATGTTATGGTTGACCAATTTGCTCATTGCTGTCATCACCTCATCGTTCCAGGTTATCCGAGAAGAAAGCAAGGCCAGTGCTTTCACAGCGGATGAAGACTTTCAAATTTCCGATCCCCAGGAAGAATTACGTAGGATTTCGACATTTGAGAAGATATATAATAAGACACGACTCTTTTGGGTGTTCCTTATCGCGGAAGAACTCTTTGTTCAGGGTTGGCGCAGCTCAGATATGGGACCTACGCGAGCAAATTTTATCAAAGCAAACAGCATCCTAGTGACAGCCCTCCTGGACATCGAAATAATCATTAGAATCGCAGCTAACTGGAGAGCCTTCCATCGAAGCTACCAAAACCTATTCGACCTCTTCCTAGCGTTCGCAAATACGATAATAATCATCCCCCCTATCTTGGAAAGTGGTCAAACGTACATGTGGCTCACGATATTCCAGATCCTACGGTCCTACCGTGTAGTTATGGCATTGCCGCTCACGAGAAAATTGATTGTATTAGTCCTCGGAAATGCTACAGGTATTGCAAACCTCATCGTCTTCGTGTTCTTAATCACATTTATCATGGCAATTTTCGCGGTCCAACTTTTTCGGGGGGAGATCCCCTTATATGACGACGGCGGTGAGCTGGTTAGAATATCGTTCTACAATATTTTCAATTCATTCCTCGGCATGTACCAAATCCTATCCAGTGAGAACTGGACGAACATCCTTTACGATGTGACAGCGTACACCACTGAGTACAGTACGTCCTGGTATGGCGCAATGTTCCTTATCGGCTGGTTCATTCTCGCATTCTTCATTATTGTTAATATGTTCATTGCTGTCATTCAAGAGAATTTTGATGTGTCAGAAGATGAGAAGCGGCTGGAGCAAGTTAAGGCGTTCTTGCAGCGCAAGGAATTGGGTAGCAACGCGACTACTAATATTACCCTCTCGGATATTTTCTCCTTTGGGAAAGCCAAGCAAAGAGATCCGTTAGATTACGGACCGGCGACGATGGAAATGTTATTGAAAGACGCCGTCGTTCGAGAATTCCTTGACGATTCGATGGACCCATTAAACCAGGAATCCAGCAATACCTCCTCTCCCCAAGAGGGAGCGACCGGCGACGGTATTCGGCCTGGCTTTATGTCGTCCGTTTGGGGCCGAATCCGAGGTATACTCACTAGCAAGGAGCCGAATCCGTTCTATTCTAACATCCGGTTCAATCTACCTAATGACGCCCTCGACCCGCGGCAGATGGCTCGTCAAGCTGTGTCTGCCACTACGGAACGCCGCAAAGCTCAACGCGAATATCTTGCCCGTCATCCTACGTATAACAATTCTCTCTTTATTTTCACCCCCAAAAACCCTATTCGCCGTCTTTGTCAACGACTCGTCGGGCCGGGAAGAGGCAACGAGCGCTTTGATGGTGTGGAGCCGAATAAATACGCCTGGTATGGGTTTACAGTGTTCATCTACGCAGCCATCATCGCCATGGTGTTGCTAGCCTGTATTACCACGCCATTGTATCAGAAAGAATACCTCCGAGAGCATGTGGGGGAAAACCGGTATAAAAGTTGGTTTGTTTGGGTCGACCTGGGCTTCGCGATAGTTTTCTCGGTTGAGGCGGTAATCAAAATCATTGCGGATGGTTGGTTCTTCACGCCTAATGCCTACTATAGGAGTTCGTGGGGTATTATAGACGGCATGGTCCTTATCACATTATGGATCAATGTGCTTACCCTCTTGTTTCACGACGGGGACGTCTCTAGAGTCATCGGTGCTTTTAAAGCGCTACGCGCTCTCCGCCTACTCAACATTAGCAACAGTGCAAGAGATACCTTTCATTCCCTAATAATAGTGGCCGGATGGAAGATTATTAGTGTAGGTCAAATTCTGTACTATTGGTACCCTAAAGGGCTATGCTGACTTGACATTCTAGGCTGCGCTGGTCTCCTTGTCTCTACTAATCCCATTTGCCATATATGCCTTGAATTTGTTCAATGGACAACTGTTGGAGTGTAATGACAACGATGACATTACTCACCTATCTGATTGCTTCGGTGAATTTAATAGCACGCCGTCTAACCCAGCCTGGCCAATACTCGCACCTCGTGTTGCTGACAATCCCTATTTCAAATTTGACGACTTCGCCTCCTCGCTATTTATTCTCTTTCAGATTGTCTCGCAAGAGGGTTGGGTCGACGTATCATTCGCGACACAAGCAATTACCGGTCGTGACCTTCAACCACAGCCAATGGCAGCGCAGGGTTATGGGATGTTCTTTGTGGTTTTCAATCTTCTTGGTACAGTCTTCGTGTTGACTCTATTCATTTCTGTCTTCATGCGAAATTACACTGAGCAGACCGGCGTCGCATTCTTAACGGCCGAGCAGAGAACATGGCTCGAGCTACGAAAGCTTCTACGTCAGATCTCGCCGTCAAGAAGCTCTTACAACGAGTCCGAGAAGAAATGGAAAAAATGGTGTCACAAGCGAGCAATCGAGAAGCGAGGCAAGTGGTATACTGCGATTACCGCGATGTTAGTCCTTCACTTGATCTTGTTGATGTTGGAGTATTATCCTGAACCGGAGCAGTGGTCTATTGCGAGGGATGTCATATTCCTGCTCTTCACACTGATCTACATCGCTAATATCGCGATCCGCGTTGTCGGCCTCGGCTGGAAGCGGTTTAGGAGGAGCACTTGGGACGTCTACTCGCTGATCTCTGTATTCGGTGCTTTTGTAACCTTTGTTCTACTAGTCGCCGACTATGAGAATCAAACCTTCACTCAGCTTCACAAATACTTCCTCGTCAGCATCGTCCTCCTTCTCATCCCTAGAAACGACGCACTCGATCAGCTCTTCAAGACAGCGGCGGCAAGTCTCACAACCATCTTCAATCTACTTGCCACATGGCTAGTATTCTTCTTGGTATTTGCAATAGCATTGACACAAACTTTCAGTCTGACTCGCTTTGGGGAGAACGAGGACGTCAACATCAATTTTAGGACAGTCCCCAACGCTCTTCTTCTACTCTTTCGCATGAGTGTAGGTGAAGGTTGGAACCAGATTATGGAAGACTATGCAAATATCGAACCTCCGCTCTGCGTGAACAGTGGCGAATTCCTTGATAGCGATTGCGGCAGCACTAATTGGGCCAGATGTCTATTCATCGCCTGGAACCTGGTCAGCATGTATATTTTTGTCAACCTCTTCATCTCGCTCATATACGAAAGTTTCAGTTATGTGTATCAGCGTTCGAGCGGCATGGCAAATATTGATCGAGATGAGATACGGAGGTTTAAGGAGGCGTGGCGCAGTGTTGACCCTGCTGGTTCAGGCTTCATCAGTAAAGAAGCATTTCCAAGGTTATTGGGAGAGCTCTCTGGCATCTTTGAAATGCGGATCTACGATTCAGAAGATTCGGTTCAGCAGATCTTAGAGGACGTTCGGAACGATAAGACACATATGAGGCATTCGTCGATCGCTACTACAAGTAACGCCAGTAGTGGACTAAATATTAAGAGGTTGAACGAGAGGCTCTCCAAGATCGACGTTCGGAAAGTGCAAGAAAGACGCCGCCGTTTCAACATCTTTTACGAGGAGGTGATGGTTTCCGCGGATCCTGTCCAAGGAATATCTTTCACGACGGTACTCATGATAATGGCGCACTATAAGATCATTAGTGACAGCAAGAGCTTAAGGTAACAAATACCCCTATCAGGACTTAACTAGCTCAGAACTGACAATATCTCAGACTCGAGGAATTCTTGCGTCGTCGTGCACGCCTTCAACGAGTTGAGGAAGAAGTTCGTCGAAGAATTGTCGTCGGTTTCTTTGACACGGTGTAAGTTTTCTACCAAGATGCCAGGCATCTCGTTTCACTAACCCATATGCTAGCTACTGGTCTCGCCAATTCAAGAAACACATGGAGAAGAAGAGATCTGCACGAATGACGGCGATTCCTCAATTAGACGTGCCCGACATCTTCGTCGACGATGAGGACGACCGTAAACGGACAGCGACGCAACGCACTACAATGGCAGCTCCAGTCGCTAGAGGTACATCCGATTTCCTTAGTGTATCCGACGCATCCCGGCCGCAGCACAAGAGCTGGACTTCCGGCACCGATATATCAACATACGACTCTTCGCAGACGCATCCCTTGAGCTTACCACGGGCAAGCCCGTCGATGCCGGGACATCGTTCCCACGCGTCTGCTTTAAGCTTTGAATTGCAGGACTCGGGGACGAATTCAGGCGAGAATAGCAGACGGGGTAGTTCAGTAAGCCCGGCCCAAGTCAGAGAGTTACTTGACGATTCCGCTTGGGTCGAAAGCATCAGGCGGAGCGCGACAATACGCAGGTCGGTACGGCGTTCCGATTGGAGCGGACCTCGGTGAGACGGCTCATTTATAGGATGACAACATTCACCACATTACGGGATAGCATTTACTAGAAGAGAGACATAGCGGCGGGTCAAGCTTCCCCGCAGATCTCGGAATGCATTTTCATACGTCGAGATTCGGGGTAGGTTTAAAGCGGCATATAAAGAGGCTCAAAACGAAGCAGCAATGACTTGGATGAGGTCAACAGGCGTTCTAGGCACTTTAGCGGGGTTTACATTGGACGGGATTATTCGTCTATGCCGTGAATCGGCGGATCTTGTTTTGCACTATATGTATTTGTCCATCGGTTGGTTGGATCCTAAATGTCCCGGATGCATTGTACAGGTGGAGATACCATTATCATATTGTATGTGTTTGACTACACTTGTATTTGTTAGAGTTCTAAGATCTAGAATAAAACTAGAGAAATAAAGCATCCGATATGAAGGCAAGGCTTGTTTGTTTGGGTGATAGGTTTTCTGCTTCGCCACAGTTTATCTCTGTACCGAATCTCCGCCAAGGACTGTTTTTCCTTCGAAGACAACATCTGGAACATGGACAGGCTCTTACTGCATGCACGCCTAGGCATGTAAGTGCGGGGATAAAAGTCTACGTCCGGCTAGACTTGCGTTCCTGAACGATGGCCTCCGAACCGATGGTGCGGCGGGGCAATGGCCTGCCAGTCCTGCCTGGCTGGTGATAGCAAATCTCCGGCAGAACCGGGCTATGAGTCTTTTCAGCTAGATGTTTCAATATTATATAAACTTGGATAATAAAAAGTATTAACGGGCAATTTATTATGGAAATTATTTAGTTGGGTTATGAACTTTTTATGGCGACCTGATATATTCCGTATGCATGTTAATAATGAGTGTAAGTCAAGCCACAGCATTGAATCTCCTCGGCCGCTTAAATGCCAAGCGTGATAAGCATGTGCCACTGTGCTACTGTGCCACATGCAGATGCAAATGCAGGTCCGTGTGCAGCCGCATATCGCGTCTTTCCCCTGCCAATTTCAACGACCTGGAACATGTTCAATACTGGAACACCATTCTTATTAATTCTCTCATCCGTCGTATTCTGATGCAGCTCATCCATACTCATAGTAGTATGTACGACTCTTAGTGTATCATCTTACGTATACCACAATAATTTCTCAAGTTAAGCCTTTAAATCCAATGTTGTAGTTTTATCGCCTTCAGGATTCCAGAACTCTTCTGTCTCACAACCACCATTAACTATAGGAAATCCATTCACTCGGTCAAGCTAGTTCATGATATGCATATTTCTCTCGGCTGCATCTATGATGAATTGATGTCTCTGATAGATTGACTATGTCATGCCTGTCATGAAACAACCTGAATCATCGACCAACCCATTTTCAGCAAACCCCTAATCCCGGCTGGCGATCATACGCCCCTGAGAAGAGGCGTCGTTACCCGTTTCGGACATAAGAAAGCAACGCACGCTCCACATCTACCTTGCCTAGCTGTTCCAGTTCAAACAATCCGGTGCGATACTCCATTGCTTCCGGCAGGGCTACGAGACAACGACATTGTTATCTTACGAAGCCACCCTAGAACAAGATGGGTAGCGAAGAAGACTTGTCTGTTTCACCACCACTTACACTACAATAGAGGCGAAAAAAAACCCCATTTTTCTCGCTCGGCCGCAAACAGGTAACTACACTAGTATCGTAGCTCATCGTGTCCTACCGTTCGTTACCTTTCTAGTATCGATCGTAGGCGTTGTGCTATCGCTTGTTACATGAGAGATGTCATAAATGCTGCTCCTGTACAAGTGTACAGCCACAAAAATACGTAAGTCCTTGTCGCATTAATAAAACAGGTAGACCTTGATGTTCAAACCCCTGAGCAGGAGATCTGATGTCCTTGTCATATCTCCCTGTTCCGTCAAACCCATGACCAAAGTGGATCAGATGTTTATCGACTCCTTACTATGCGCATTCCTCTCTACAGTATCTTGCACCGTCCCGTATCCAACCTCACAACCCTACAACCCGTGGTTTAAGGCTGGAGACTGGAGACTTGGTGTAGATCCTCCCGCGCTCCTACTACTTAACACTACGCCGGGCCGTATCTCATCTGTGTTCCTTCTTCCTCCAGACTCCTCTGTAGTGTCTGTTTCTTCCATCACTCCTCACCTAGGACCCAGTCGCCTGACAAGTATTGCTTGTTTGTTCTATTCACGAATCTCTCCGGAATAGATCGTCCTATCTTTTTTTTTTTAAACCAAAGCCAGCTTTGAACCCTTCGTTCACTTTTTGCATTCTTCCAAACTCACAGGCTGTGCCTCGTTTTTACGCACTTTTAATCGCCAAGCCAAGTCTTAAGGAATACCTGAGCCCACTGCAACCTATTCAAATCCCAGTTATCAAACTAGATCAAAACACCGTCAAGATGCATTCGCGATTCCAGACCATCCGATCCCGATTCACCCCTAGCGGAATTCGCACATCTTTCCGCCGCTCGTCTACGGCATCCACTACCTCAACAAGCTCATACCAGTCATACAGCTCGAGTTCTTCATCGCCTGTGAGCACGATCAATGCTGTATTATTCAGACAACCATCAATTGCCGACCTGGAAGAAGAGAAGCGCAGCTCCGGGCCTGAGTTGAACATGCTCGAGCCCAGGCCCATCGTCTACTGGGGCGGCGTTGAAGAGCGAATGGGATCCTTACACTTCTAAACATGAGCTTAAAATAGCTGCCTCCGTCATGCGGAGGACTGTTTTCAAGCTTGCTTCTTTTTCTCAAACAAACCTTTACTATAGACCTTGATGGCCAGGCGAGATGCGCTTAATCATATATTAAAATGGGGACCCCTGGAGGAGTTTCGCAGATGGCTTAGGCCATGCACGATGTGATGGGACGGGACTTATTGACTGAGGACGTTTCCCCACGATTACGGGACACGACACACAGAGACACAGAATTTGAAGATATCACAATCGCGGAGCACACGGGGGTCGGTCGGGAATGGGGTTTAATGGCGCCCCAGGATAGGTTATTCGGAGTTTTAGAGATATTTTTCCAGATATTTACGAGGAAATGAACAAGATGCAGCTTGCTCACGCAGGTTAGTTTTTGCCAAATTAAATTTGCTTGTCTGAATAGTTTGATGTGTAAGCTTTGTGATGTTAGTCCCGATAACAGTCAAGCAACAAGTCCTTTTATAAATTAAGCTTATTCTTCATTACTAGAATAATTTTATTTCCGTCAAACTTATAACTACCTAGTTAGTATCTCTGTCGAAATCCATCAATTAATACCTATCATGCCAATAGGCAGTTACACAATACATGAATGAATAAGAAAGCCCCGGCGACCGGCCGCCATCACGGTCGGAGCCCCGCTAAGGCCATAGCATCATAGGTCTACATTATGGCATTCGCCAATGATATAACATCATTCAACAACTTCTCGGCCTGACTCACCTATTGGCCAATTTATTGTAACCCCCAAAAATACAGCATGGTTTATTATAATAATTAGCAGTATACTACGTAGTCGTGGTCCGCTTCCATTAGGTATTCAAGTCGAATTATACCCCGTATCACAACTTAGTATAAAATGGATAGCGACACCGAGAGCGAAAGTAGCTTCGAGCTACCTGAGGATGGCAGCTCTCACGACGGCGGAAATGGCGGTATCACTCCGATTAGCCTCACTCGAGCACAAGCCCTGAATTTATACGTCAGCCATGCTTTCTCGACTTGGAACGCTCGTGGGTATGAGTTCGCGGCAGTATGTCTCCCGGAAGAAGCGGCTCGATGGGCTAAGTTCATACCGGCTCACCATGTCGATAGATCCTCTTCACGGCAGCCGCATATCCTGATACCCTTGTAGCAGCTGCGTTACGGCAAGTCTCACCGACTATGTTAAACATATTCTAAGCTTGTTGTTAACACGGACTTGCAGCATGATCGTAGTATACTTTGCCATGATCTTGTTCTCCAGCTCGGTTGGGCAATGGGTCCAGAAGTCTCCCAGCAGACTCCGCACGTTACTCTCAACTATCGTATGTAACCGCGGTTCAGTTATTCTCGGCTCCTTTTTCTGGATCTTGATATTGAGTCAGGAGGACTTGGTAGGACGCCAAGCAACGTTTGTGTTACCTAGAAACGCCATCCTCAAGGGTATAGGATTCGCCGTCGCGGTGACGTTCGGTATTATCGAGCGTTTAAGTGCGTCCGGCAATCTCATCTCGATGGAGCGAGATTGGGTTGTTACCGTTGCTGCTCCTGCTGGTAACCCCTATGACCTTACTCACCTAAATGCTGTTATGAGGAGGATTGATCTTGTCTGCAAACTAATCTCGCCTATCTTAATTTCGGCCGTCATCTCGATCCTCGGATCAATTCGGTTAGGTGTTATATTCACGGGACTTACTAGTCTTATTAGCATCCCAATCGAAGTCTTCTCTGCGAAGCGAGTGTGGAATAGCAGCCCCTTGCTACAAGCACCACGTGCAGTACCTACCTCGCAGCCAGCGGCGGCAACGCAAGGAGCGTCAAGATCGTGGATATCAAGGACCCGGCAGTACTTTCGCGGCTTCGAAATGTACTTTAGCACCTCCGTCTGGGTCCCGTCTGTCGCATTAGCACTTCTACATTTTAACATGCTGACCTGGAGGGCTACTTTCATCACCTATCTGATCAATATAGGTTACTCGCTCAATATAATTACACTTGCTAGGGCTATTGGCTCTGTGTTCGAGATAAGTAGCACGGTTATTACTCCCCGAGGTATCGATTACATGGGAAAGACGCATCATCACGCTTCTACTTCACCTATAGACGAAGACGACGAGTCAGGGGTTCGCTTGATCACTGGTGATCAGGAGGGAAACCGGGATGTCCAAACCATGATAGGATTGCAGCGGTTTGGGCTCTGGGGTATGACTTGGCAAATGATAAATACCGTACGTCCCTAGTCCCATACGATTATATTGATGTCTAACGTACCAATACTTACAAACTACAAAGGTACCGGTTGTTCTAGCTTTATGGGCAATCTCAGCACAGCAAGACGAGGCAGAGAACCTATTTGCTGTTATCCGGAGGATTATCCATGAAAAGGTTCCACCCAACGCGGGTTGGAGTGTCGTCTTATTCTCATTCCTGGCGTTCTCGCGGCTCGGCGTATGGGTCTTTGACCTTACGACCCAGCAATTAACGCAGACACTTGTCCCGGGACACCAACGGTCAAGTTTTGCGGGCACGGAGAACTCGGTCGTGAACATATTTGAGCTCCTCGGCGCCGGTGCGGCCATAGCTTTCCCCCGTACGGAGCAGTACAGGTGGCTGGCATTGGCGAGCCTGGTGTCGGTGCTAATTAGCTGTATCATGTATGCTGGCTGGGTCCGTCGACAGAGAGGCCACTTGATTCACTGGGAGAAGCTAGCTCGGGGGTTATGCGTCAATGAACGGGGTTGGTGAATGGTCGGGGGGGTGGATAGGGGGGGCTTCACTCATTAACGGGGGAGGGTCACATGACGGGGTGGTCGACAGGCAAGCCAGAGATGTATGATGGCGTACATCGTCGTTGGATATCAGCGCCGTATGTTGTCAAGTACCTTCCCGCCGTAAGTCAGGTTAGGTCCTAACGACTAAGCACCCCTCATGGCTAAGTCCTAGCATAGGCCACGATCCTTTTTCTTAAACCAACCCACGCACCGTAGCCTTAACTTAGAACTCTTTTTTTTTTAACTATTCGCACTCATTCTTAGCCCCGTATTTCCTAAACTTGTGAATATTTGTCTTGGTCATTACTTGTGAGTTGTACAGTTGCCGAATCTAAATTCTAATTCCCTCTTCTACGAACTTGCAAACTTCTTAATCGCAGCCATCCTCGCAGCTATCTTCATATCCATCCTACTACAAATTTTCTTCAACTTCCCTTAGTAGCATATTAGCTCCGACATAGAATTATCTTCACTTAATTTCCACGCACAAGAAGCTTCTCGCACTCATGTCTTTCGCACCGAGAACTCCCTCTCCTACGCCGCAGCGCTCATCATGCGCTCACCGTCGACGCCATTCTGTGAAGTCCCCAACGATCGTCAAGCAATACATGCCAGGACTAGAGCTACCTCTCGCCGATCGTCAAGCTCAGCTTTTGCAACAACCGTCGCCATTCGATTCGCCAACTTTCAACTCCCAGAGCACATCAGCCAGGGAGCATGATCTCAGACAGTTTTGGATACGGACATCTAACTACGTTCCTCTTGAGCGCCCTCTTAATCGTCTATCTTCACTCGGCACCCCGTCTCCCTTGCCCTCGGAGTCTCTCCTAAACCCTAGCCCTGCTAGTTGCGGAGTATCTAACGCGAGCAAGCCGTATTCCTTCAACAAGAGCAAGCGGTTTCTCGCCGCGGAGCTATACAGGCTCGTACTGGATGAAAATCCGGTTACTCAGCTCAACTATCTCGAGGCTGGCAAATACGGCCGTCCCAAGAAGCGAAACGCAGCTACAGATACGGACATGGAGAATAGCGATCACGACTTCCGTACCGGACGGCAAACTGAAGATATAATGGAAGATGCATACCCAGTGAAGCGTACAAAGCTGTGCGGTTCGGATATGAACACCGATAGCCCTGCCGACTCCCAACAGCTCCCTCATCCGCGAGTACACCCGCTATACGCTGCCCGCTACGGTAAAGACTCGGCCTGGCATATCCCCAGCACAGAGGGATAATATGTGGTGAAGTTACGCAGATCACGAAGAAATCAACGCCCATAACACGGTCTAATCTAATAAAGGTATGCTTAATGGGTTCCGTACACGATAAGTAACTAACGAACGAAGATTCAGAATATGCAACGTTTATGAGGACCGTTAGCATAGCCGGTGTTGGCAGATTATGAACTAATCACTTTGAATACAAACCTACAAGGTCAGCCACGAAACTCGAGCTATATCTCTACTCGCTAACGGCGTCAAAGTCTCTAGTTTGGCTATTTTATATACGACAATCGCAACAGGTTCGCCAGAAGACTTCAATTTCGCACATTACCTAGCAGAACATGATCGAGATTAACACATTCGAAAACGAGCAGATTGCAACAATGACGAGGGCTAGGGCCCCAATAGGTCAAATGTGAGATTGGAACATCTAGCAAGGGGGGAAGACTCATTGCTTACTCGTCAGCTGTGCAAATCAGAAAAGGCAAAAACGGAAAATCGTGAGCATGGCTTTGATTTTGGTAAAACCCTATTAAGGTACTCTTATCATATACTCGTGCCACAGACCTAACAAAGCTCATTAACTTTTAATACGAACTCAACCTCCTATTGCCCTGCTCGAACTTTTCGTAACTATAACCTACATCGCGTATATCATAAAAGCACGCTTCGGTCCTCAGCTCGGACGATAACAGACCACCTGAGGATGTTTTTTTGTTGGGGGGTTTTTTTTTTTGCACCTTCCTCCCGTATAATCGTTGGTCTGTTCTATTTAGGTAGTTTGTACTCTTTGCACAGACCTTTTGAATTATCATAGATATCTGCCATCTCTCCTTCATTGCTCTTCTCTTGAGTTTCTCTTTCCCATCTTCACCACAAACGTCTTCCATCCAAAACAGATTTCATCTCAATCGGCTCTTTTTCTCGCTACAAGGCAAACACCAAATCGCGTACCGACTTACACTTTACTGACGTTTGATATACTACAATCATCCATCATCATGTCTTCCGCACCGCGAACTCCTTCTCCCCGGCCCAAGAGCCCGTCGGAGATCCCGACCCAGACACCCCAATTTCGTGCTTTTTCTCTTAGCACCTTGAATGGAAGATTCAACCATGGAAATCTAGAGCCAGTCTCACCCACCAGTCGTGCCATACTAAACCACTACTTTAAGGGGCTACCGACGCCTAGCTCCAACAACCAGTTTAGAGAGCCCTCCCCATTCTACTTGCCCACCTCTGACTCCGGAAGCGATTCTACTTGCCGGAGGCATCTCAAACTGCAGCAGAAGATAAGACCTACCAACCTACCTAGTGTTGCGCCACCTCTCCGTCCCTCAGCACCAGGATCACCTTGTCCTCGGCGCGGCCGAAAACAACAATCGCGTCCAAACGTGACATCCGACAACTACACAGCTAAGGAAGTCCCAAAGAAGGACCCAGCCCGAAAATCCTTAGCAAAGGGACTCTACAATCTTAGATCTAGAGACTCTATTCCTAGTACTTCTCGTAAGCACAACAACCCTAGGGGCGCTCAGCTCTTGGGCAGGACAACCTCTTCGAAAAGGCGTGCAAGCCGTTCTACAAAGAAGCGAAGTGCGTCTCAATATGAAAATACGGAAGATAGCCACGACGATCAGGTAGATGACGGACGGCCCAGCGCAATAGATCAGGGGCCGCCAAAGAAACGTACAAAGAGATATCCTTCAACCCCCGAAGCCGACAGCGCTACTGGTCATCCGGTTCCTAGTCACAGACAAGTTGACCCCCTATAAGCTCGTCACCTGCAAGCTTATCCTCGAGTCCATCCGCGCCACGGCGCTAAATAGGGTAAGTCACTCATCTGGACCTTAGTTTCTATTATATAATACACTAACAACCACGGCAGCATCTTTGTTTTACCCACACAACCTCTACAGAAGTACACGACTTGGATCTTTCGAACTTGGAGACAAACAATTGGTGTTTCTATAACGGCGGACTGCCGGGAATGGCTTGTGTGGGATGTACTAAGGAAAATACCAAGGGGGATATCAGGAGGTTCGCTAGATGGGATAAGGCAGCGTGGGTTACGTTCGGGAGACTAATGTCAACGGGTCGTTCCCTAATACAAAGCGAGTAAGCACCGGTCGGAGAGACGAAGGTATCGTCGGTATAGACCCCGTGCTAACCATGCACAGACAAACAACCAACAAGGCAACATGTTCCCAACATCATCACATAGTCTTTTCGTAACATTCACCTATACTATCTACCAAGGTACATACATTAGGTACTCAGGTACGACACATACTAATACCAACATGTCGCCAACCCTACACTTATGTTTGTACCTTTCTAATGTATAGACCGCGTAGATTACCAATGCATCTTCGCGCCTCTCTTGTGAACAGACCACTTAAGCTGATTGTAACGGGTTTGTAACTATACCGTACCAACCACCCGACCTTCTTACCATGTTCGTACCTGTTGTATATACTCGCTGGTACGTCCCAGCTGGTTTGTACCTCTCCTTGTACAGACCTCCTGGCTTTATATAAATATCTAGCCTCCCCCCCTGCGAAATTCCTCTCGAGTTTTTCTTCTACAACACCATCTCCATCTCTGACTGCTCTCTCAATTGATATCCAGAAACACCAATCTGACATCAATTCATCAGTCTCAATCTCTAGTACTTCAGACATTTACCATTATGTCTCCCGTGCCTAGAACACCTTCGCCCGAGCCACAATGCTCGTCTGGCTCGTCTGATGGGTTCCCTTCTCTGCCTCGTACGACTCCACGTCGGGGCTCGACTCCTGATATCGCTCACGGACTCGACGATGAAGACAACGTCAAATTGACTTCACCCTCGGGCCATGATCTATTGGAAAAGCATTACCAAATGCCTAAGATGCCCACCTGGCCGTCGCCCTTTGACTCTCCTACATCAGACAGGATGAGCTCATCGGCTTCCAAAGATCCCTATGAGCGACGGAATATCATGAACTTTGTACGCATGACAGAGCACCGACCAGACTGGCGCCTTTCAGCATGGGGCACACCATCTCGCTCCTCCAGCAAAAAGGAGGGTCGGGCAAAGCAGTCTTACTCCGGAGGTACGTTCGTCGGCAACGGCGATGACCCTCGACGGATATTGCCTTTCGAAAAGGATCCTGTCCGACGGTTCCTTGCTGCAGAGTTCCATCGAATGGCAGATAGTCCACCTAGCCAAAAAAACGTCACCAATACCAAATCACCTGCAACACCTCAATCCCGAAATCAGACGCCAAATTCTCGTAAGAGAGGCGCCACCACAGTTGAGAATCAAGACAAAGATCTCGACGCGATTAGGGAGAGCGGTGACGAGGATTGGATAGACACCAAGCTAGTCCCTGGCATGGCCGAATTCGAGCTTTCTCGCAGAAGCCCAACCCCAAGAGGACGGCCTTCAAAGCGAGCAAAGCACGCCGAGGCAGGCTCAGACTACGAGGGCATTACCGACTGTCCTCAAACCAGTCATTAGCGGGTACCGTCCCCCTATATACTGGGAGACAATCCAAACTGGAGCGTCTCGTCTGAGAACTGTAACATAGCGCGCTACTTGCGCGAGTCTGTAAGTGATACCATCCTACCAAAGTATAACGTCATTCATATATGCTAATATAATCTACTGCAGGCATAATACCTTAGCTACTTAGCTTTAGGTAGGAGTTCCTTGTCGGAAAACCCAGTACGACAAACAGGAACCGCAGACTCCCCCCAACACCGACTATTGGCAGACCTACGCCATGTGGATAGGATGCCTTGACACCTATCCGGTTGGACACTATTGTTGGGAAGATTGGTAGTTGTAAGAAGTCTACATCGTCGTTAGGGGAGATGGGCAACGGACGTACAGCCAACAGGGCTAAGTGCATAATGACGAGACTTCACACTATCAATATATGTGCCCTCTGTACGTGAAAATGCTACTACCTACGGCATCGCATACATGGCATCACACACAAAACTCTCTATGTTGTTCTTTGGTGACTGATGTGCTGTAGACCATTTGGTCATGTGACATGGACAACCCCTGAAAGTGACTTTGTTTGCTGAATTGCCAACTTGACACTCGTGACCACGTACTAACTTAGTAAATATGGCGACTCGTATATTTCTGCTCATCTCATATTATATCACTTACACTTTTGACTTCACATTACACAGGAAAAGAGTCAGAGTTTGGGATTTTTAAGGTAGTTGGACATATGATCACTTATATAAGACATATTTAACTTAGAGGTATCTGATGTGGTAGAGCCTATAAGATGAGTAATTATGAAAATAAAGTACCACCCTTATTTTCAGATGGTAGTCATGGGATAGTAGTACATGAATCCCAAACATGCTCCTTAATGACATATATAAGAGTCTTATCATAAGACTTGTCCCCCCCTTTTTTTCGGTATGTACTGACCTTCTCTTGCTATACACTTATATCGTGAAGCGTGAACTAACCTTACAACTATCAGGCGGATCTTCAGTTCTGGTAGGTATAATTCTCCCAAGTTCATATATGAAACTATTATACGGTTGAAAAGACATGTAGTCACGAGACATCATAACGACTAACTTATACTAGACCATTACGATGTCTGCGACAGCCGAATCTAATGCTGGCAACGACATCAACTCGAACGCCAACAACAATGCTGCACCCAACCCCGACAATAATATCAACGGCACCAGTGAAGTCCAAGACAACACCAACACCACCAACATAGACCCCGAGCCCGGTAACATAGAACCAGAGAATACCAATCCCAACAACAACAACCCCGAAAGCAACACATCCGAGCTTCCCCTACCCAGCACCATCCAACCCCCAACCGTCCCTCCAGAGATCGCCAGCCCAGAGCCTTCCGACCCAGCCACAGCCACAGCCCTACTCCCCACCCCCGAAGTAGGAATCTCCAACCCGTCACCAAATATCGAGCCCGCAACTCCTCAACCTCAGGACCCCGAGCTAGACAAACCTCTTCCGCTAACATACTGGCTACTCACCGGCGGCACCGGCGCACCGCCCTCGATGGGCAGTTTCCTACGCATGACGAGCGAACGCAACGCTGTGACCCGAGAGGCAGAGGCGCGAGTAATTGCTCGACGGCAGGCCCTTGAAGAGCGCAGGGCATATCTCGCTCGCTGGGACGAGGAATGGGGCCCCATGGGTGTTAAAGGACTGCTGGCTAAGGTATTTAGGAGTAAGAAGCGGAAAACCTAAACAGGTAGTTAAGTAGATAGCACCTTTTAGTTACAGTGCCACTGATTTCATTAGTAAACGCACTAACTATAGGTAAATAAAGTAGAAGAATGATTTTAACAAGTACGTCCCAATCTACTGATCCCCTATCCTCCAGTTGGTAATAGTAAAATTAAAACATCTAAATTCACAACCAAGGTATCATCAGTAAACATTACAATCATATCAATAATTCTCACTTGAGAATAGGCAAAAGCATCACAAGCAGTCTCACGAAAACAAGAATTAGTCTTAACGTTAATGAAAAACCTCGATTAATGCAACGCAAATCTTACTGCCAGCCCCCCCCTCCCCCCAGCCTTTGCCCCTGGTCTAATCCGAACCGCTTAACAGTATAATATGTACAACTTGTGAAGTTCCCTCCGAACTGCCTATCGACAGCCAGCTCCGAATGGCCGTCTACCAAATCTTCTCGGAGAAGAGTAGCAGGCTGAGCTGGCGAGGCTCTGTTCATAGAGACAGAACCAAGCTCGCGAAACCCGAGCAGAGCATTACGATAGCCGCCGAGCAAGCGGTAGTGACCAGAAATTTCGTAAATAGGCAAAACGCCACCAGCTCTGGACGCCCGAGACTTTTTTACCGTGATGTGGTGTGGTGTGCCTAGCACACAACAGGGGAAATATGAGACTAATGTGTCAACGTAGCTGCAAGCTACCATAAACCAGGGGGGTCTGGTATAATGAAAAGACTTCCAGGCAGCATCTGGAAGTTGATTTGTTCGTGGGTATGGAAATTAGACGCCCGGATTAAAACCGTCCATCAGCTCAAGGAGTAAGATCCGCAATCAAGATTATGAGAGTCATCGGCCGAACGTCATGCAAGCTGGTATCGTAAGGCCATCATCCAACGAGACCCTGAGTATCCTGACACTCAGTAAGGCTCTTAACGTAGGAATATCATAGTGCAATTGAATGGTATGTATTAATAATCCGGCTCCAGCGACGAAAGGTCGTCCACAGATATTTTTGTGTCCGTGATACCAAAAATAGGGGCGTTCTTCCTAGCCCATTGGCGCGTAATCAATGAAGCTATTGGTCGTTAGTAAAGTAAATAAACGTGGCCATACAGAATCACATACCTTTCATAAACTTCTTGCTAGCATACTTCTTGTAGAAGGCCTCGTGGCAGATAGGACGAGCAAGATAATCGACCATAAGCTCAAACACGGGTTCTATCTCTTCTTCCGTGTATCCGGCATAGTAGGCGATGGTGGGGTCCTAATAGGAGTTAGAATATGCTACGAACATAAGTTACTATAACATAAATACTTACCCATTCACCACGGTCGAGTATCATTCGAGCAAGATACATGGCACCAGCAGCAACATGGCTGGGTCGGTACGCCAGGAATCGGTAGTCGACAATGCTGATCTCCATTAAGAACTTTCCAATAGTTCGACATTGAATATCGTAATCATCTGCCTTTGAGATCCGTCGGAGAAAGTTCATGGGGTTCGGATAACTTAAGTCGTAGTTCAATGTCTCTAAGATAAACCGCTCTGCACTAAGGATCTCGGCATCACTAAAGCCGTCATCGGATACCATTCTATAGTTGCTGACATGAGGTGATAACACCTCCTCGTACTTGGCTGCAATAAACATGGCTGTAATACCGACAAGTTGGACGCGGTCTAGTTGGACAACCTTCTGAGACAAAAATCGATCGATAATGTTAATAGCAAGGAAGAGAGTCTCGGGAAGGAGATGAAATCGGGTGTGAACTTCGATCATCCAGTCGACAAGGATACTTCGCGTCTTCCACTCCAGCTCGTCCTGGTGTCTTATGTAATCAGGATTGGGTACCGACTTGGATTCGAGGTCTTTGAGGTATTCGAAGATCTCATGGGCATATTCAGCCACCATCACAGGGTCATCTAGACCTTCTTCTTCCAGATCCTTAACACCTTCAGGGAGCACAACACCAACTTCCTCCTTGGAGGAAGCATCTTCTTTCTGAGCGGCCTTCTCGGCTGCGATATCCGGCTTGGATGACTTGGATTCAGGGCGTTCGAGCTTCGCGGGTTCGTTGCTCACAGTGTTAGCCTTCTTGCGAACCGGCTCTTCTAAGAGGACATCTTGCTTGATTGTTGTTGATGATGTGACTTTTCTCTTGTGGGTTGTACCGAGGGCACCGGAACCGGATCCTGCTCGCTTCACCTCGGGCTTTTTCGCCTCCTTGGCGGCCAAAGCAGACCGAGTTGAAGTGGCACGGGCAGTGGCCTTCTGAATTCCTGTAGGTTGTGCGGCCTTGGAGACTAGACCAACTTTGCTAGCAGCTTTCTTGACTTCAGCGGCCTCCCCTTTTCCAACGTTGCTGACATCACCAAGGGCGGCGCGCTTTCTTTGGGCGGTAGGATTCGCGTTGACTGCGGACTTCTTGGACTGAAGGGCCTGTTTGGCCGGCTGAGTGACATCGAGATCAAGGGCCGCAGCCTTTGCACGCGTCATACGCGTAGCATTTGCAGTTGCATTTTCGTCATTCTCATTGGTAGCGACTCGCTGTCTGACAGAGCGTCCCTAGAGAAGTTAAGTTAGATTGTGTTGAATAACGCGATATAGCGTCAAGTGTGGATAAAAGTCGTGATCGGTGAAAGAGTCGGTGAAATAACTAGACTTACCGGAGGCATCTTGTAGGCGGGTGAGTTCGCTTGGTTTAGAAACCACAATTAGATTGGAGGTCTGAAAGAATAGGTCAGCGAAAGCTTGAATGGACGTGCAGTGCATATATGCAGGGTGGGTATATATGTAGGGAATGCTGTGAAGCTACCGCCTTATATACGCGTAGTCTGTCACCTATGGTGACTAGTATGCGACTGTGTATTGGCAGGACAACAAGCAAAAACCTAATAAGTTGCGATAAGAGTAAAAAAACACTTCATACATATGAATTGATTGTTGAAAGGGTCAGGGTGAGGGTGTATGTCAACAAGCTTTAGAGATCAAGCGCTGAATAGTGCAAATGCAAAAATAGGCAATGAACCTTAAAGACAAGACGCGATGCTAGTAAGAAACGTTCGTAGGCAGCGTGATTGGAGAATAAGGTGGTGGAGTAATGAGGGATAGAAAGAAAATAGAAGAGGTAATTGGGTTCGTGAAAAGGTAGGTAAGGTTGTAAGGTGGATGATTGAATGTTGTTGATGAGTAGAGGGAACAGTGATGTTTTTGAAGAGTGCGGCCAATGTTTGGCTTTTGGGTGGGTTTCGAAAGTAAAAGCGTGGTTGTGGAGGTACCCGTAACTTTGACGTGAGGGATGTGTTTGCACGTACCTATTTTATTGCACTGCACGTAGCAGATACACGGTACCCTAGCGCGAATTTGGGGGGGCTTTCAAGGCAGCTTCTAGGGCAGAACACCCCTGTTCAAGCTGTTGTTTTTTAGGGCCTTGATAGTTCTTGATACTTCGGTAGTAACTGAGAATCTCTGGTGTACACGCGCGCAATCTCGCTCAAACCACCAAAAGTCAAATGCCGATTAGACTATGTTGGATATTGGAGAGGCTATTGCTCTTGAAGTGAAACTAGTGAACGAAGATTCAAGACTGGTACTTAAGGGAGGTAATATGGTTCAGAGTGGCCCTCTCAATTGTGTGTTTTGAGAATGGAAGATGGTAAGTAAAGTGAGTAGGTTAAGTAGAGTCTTGAAGGAGAGAGGTTGGTACTGGTTAAAGAATTGCGGTAGCTCCATCACTGCAAGACGCGATCTAAAGATCCCACACGGTACAACAGTACATAATAAAATGGGTCTGCCACCAGGCGACGGTTGTTACGGACCCGCACCTGCTTCTTTTTTTCCTTGGATACGTGACTGACCCCACAAGCCCACTTGAATCAACAGAAGCAACGGAGGGGCAACGGTCTTTTCATTGGCCAAACTTCGCCGACCCGGAGGATTCACTTCTTCTTGACCAATCCACTGACGTGATCCCGTGTTTGCAAGGGTTCATACTTCATCCGTACTTTACAACTCACAGCAAGATGTGGCTGAATCTAATGATTTTCATGTCCTGAATCATTAGTGTATGTAAAACAAACTTTCAGCCTCATTCGCCTTACATAATCCTTAACTCCTCAGCCTCAACACTGGCAAAAACTCGGCTGATCAACGAAATCTTCAATTAAGCTACCTATAATGCCAAGCCTCTACCCTTGACCTCGGAAGAATTTGAATTCCAGAATAGCTTCAATTTCTGAATTTTAGTTCCCAACCTCCAAGGCCGGCCTAGCTTTCCTCTGCCGAGTGCGCCTCAGTCGACATATATGCCACCGTTAGCTGTGAGATGATATAATGCTACAGCCGCGGATATTGTCCGTCTCAGCCCGGAGGGTGCTAGCTAATTGCCAATGCACTCTGAGTCTGCCCCTCCGAGGCTATGCGACAATTCGCAAGGCTCCACGTCCCTCCAAGCCCGGTGTCGACTATGTGCCCAGGGTTTCTAAGGACGATGAGGCCCCCCCTAAACCTGTGAGGCAGCACGCGCCGTCCGGACTCAAGTCTGAAAGGGAATCGACATTAATCCTACGTACATACAAACCTAGAACACCCGGTGTGCGACACCTTAAGCGACCTATCAACGATCACTTATGGAAAGGCAGGCCCTTCCTTCCATTAACCTTCCCCAAGAAGGGTATGGGGAAGGGTGGCCGTAACAACAACGGGAAAATTACAGTCCGGCATCGTGGTGGTGGCCACAAGCGGAGGATAAGGACGGTGGATTTCCACCGCTGGCTTGCCGGTCCCCACCTTGTCGAACGAATCGAGTACGATCCGAACCGTAGCGCGCATATTGCGCTGCTCACCGAGGAAGCTACCGGCCAGAAAACGTACATCGTAGCAGCCGAGGGTATGAGGGCCGGAGACGTAGTGCAAAGTTATCGGTCTGGTATCCCTCAGGACCTTCTCGAAAGTATGGGTGGAGTTATCGATCCGGGTATTCTGGCTGCTAAGACGGCACATCGTGGAAATTGCTTGCCATTACACCTTATCCCCGTTGGAACTCCGGTATACAACGTCGGTTCTCACCCAAAGGGAGGTGCTGTCTTCTGCCGAAGTGCGGGGACCTTTGCTGTCGTTGAGAGTAAGGAAGAAGAGGTAAGGGACGACGGAGTTAAGGTCATGACGGGTAAATATGTCAATGTTAGGCTACAGAGCGGAGAGGTTCGGAGAGTCAGCAAGGATGCCTGTGCAACTATAGGCGTGTCGAGTAACCCTCACCATCACTATCGACAGCTTGGTAAGGCTGGTAGAAGCCGATGGTTGAACATTAGACCAACAGTACGTGGTGTGGCAATGAACAAAGGTATGTTAGATACGCGATCCAGATTCATGTCAAATATGATATTAATTATTGGCCTCCAGTGGATCACCCTCACGGTGGTGGTCGTGGTAAATCCAAGGGTAACCGACACCCAACAAGTCCTTGGGGTACACCGGTATGGCTCACCTCGTCCCTCGAAGACGAATTTAGCGCTCAATTACTAACTCATACTCTCAGTCGAAAGGTGGTTACAAGACACGGAGAAAGAACAACCCCAACAAATGGGTTGTGGTTCCTCGGGTACGGAACATGGGCAAACGGAGAGACAAGAAGGGCAAAGACTCATAGAATTGTCCTTCTTCGAGCGAGTCCTATGCACTCTGTCTATATTACAACCTACAGTCTCAGCGAAAAGAGCGAGACTTCTGTATTGAAGTGTACTATATTAACCGAGTCATCGTACAACTCTAGCTGTCACTAGCTAGGTATCCTTACAACATCGTGCATTTTCGACAGGTAAGTTACGCTTAAGTGTGAATTGCAACGGGACGTGCCATCTATGTTTATTTTCTTCCTATAGGCCAGCCTCTCTTCTCCTAATCATATACCTAGCCTAAATGCATGTGGTGAGGCGTGGGCACGTGGTCTATGCACATTGCCGACGTCAAATGTAAGTAAATTACACTTTGACACGTAAAAGCACGTCTCCTCCAAGTTGCCAAAATGCTTTGGTAAACTCTATATTGCTATATTTAAATTATTAGCTACTCCTGGATACAATGAAATACTGTCCGAAGCGATTATGATTGGTGGGGACCAGTGCTATCCGTAACCCTCATGTAAGGAGTATGCAAACAAGCTGCGAACCTAAGTCAAAGCCAAATAGTCCACAGACGCTTGCAATATTCCTTTCGCCATCTCTCAATGCTTTAGGTACATAAGCTCAAAATTCCAGATCCTAGCTTTGAAATTTATCGAGCACTATCTCCCTAGCGACGAGACATTCCTCGATGAATACTCTAGTGGAGTATCCTGTCGATCATTCCATCAAGACTCGAAAGCCCACTACCCCCTTTATTTATCTTCTCTAAACATTAGAGTAAAAAAACATGGCTTTACGGCATATCCTCTCTTCGACATGAGTCAAAGCTCTAATATATCAAGGTTAAAGAGTTCTTATCACATTCCTTTTATTAACAGCTATGGAGATGTTCTGGCTAAGTATCTCTACTAAAACGTATCGACACATATAATTAACTTTAATAATATAGGGAGAATAATATTTAAGGTCCATACCCAAGCCTCTGCTCCAAAACAACAAACAAACCCAGAGGCGAGGCATAGAAAGCCATGACTTATCAAAGTTGCCTATACCAGTTTTGGACAGGATCACCCAGGCACTCGCCCACAGTCACAGCCTTATAGCCTCGGCTCTGAATACCCTTGAGCATGTACTCGGTCAAGTTGTGCACAGTCTGCTCGTGGATATCATGCGAGATGACCAGGGCATCGTCCGAGTCGGGAGACAAGCCCACGAAAAACTGGTCAAAGTTATCCTTGGAATTCTGAATCAAGTCCGGCGAGTCGTTGAGGTAATCCGCGGTGTCGAGGTCGAAGTATATGACGTGGTACCGCAGCGCGGCCAGGTCGTCCTCGCACCCGCTGGCTTTCGTACACGAACTGTACGGCGGCCGCATGTACGTCGGGATGAAGCCGAGGATGTTGCGGAACGCCATCTCGTTCTTGATCATCTCGTCCCGCCGCCGCGCTGACGTGATGGCGCTTAGATCGGCGTGCGACCACGTGTGAGATGCGATCTGGTGGTTATCGGTGTACATGCGCCTGGGCAGAAAATGCGTTAGGAGTCAATTTCACTGGCTGGCATTGTGGGTAGTACTCACTTAATTATGGACGGCCATTGGAGACTTGCATTATCAATCTCACCCTTGCCGTTATTAATGCCGGTGATGAAGAACGTCGCTTTAGCGCTATACTGCGCCAGGAGATCTAAGAGCTCAGATGTGTACTGGCCAGGCCCATCGTCGAAAGTCAGAGCCACATCACCGTCATTCTGGCAGTCGTAAATCCCCACGCCGCCGACCGCCACGCTTCCAAGGGGAGACCGAGATAATGTCGACGTGTTAGTGCCGCTGGGGATTTTATTTGCGTCGCAAGCCGGTCCGTAATCGAAGAGGCAGTCCGGAGCATTACAGTAATCTGAGGTGGTACCGCAATATCTACCAGTGATACATAAGCAACAAATATCTTGGAGAGATGCAATGAGCTTACCCAGAAATAGAACAACATTCCGTCGCACCGCACACTTGATCGTCGAAATCAGGCCCGCAGCGCCCATCGCCGGAACTTCCACCGTCCCCACCACCGTCCGGCGAACACGTTCCAAATGCAGATTGACATCCGAGATCACAATAATCGGTTGAGTTACCGCAGTACCCACTAGGCGTAGGTGTCAGTACGGAGTCCAAGAAGAAGCTCGTCCTAAATTACTCACTACTGAGAGCAGCACATGCCAGTTGGGCAGATATAGCCATGCTCTCCGGCTCCCGTATTCCCGCACGTTAGATCCGGCGAGGTCCCTCCGTCACCATCGTCTCCAGATCCGTTTCCGTCGCCGCCGGACCCGCTACACAGGCCGAATTGTTCCTGACAGCCGGTGGCGCAGTAATCCGTACTGTTTCCGCAGTAGCCGTACTGGGAGCAGCACAGGTTATCAGAACATGTGTAACCCTTCGTCCCGGCCCCCGTGTTCCCGCAAGTCAGGTCGGGCGAGACATCGCGCTGGCTTAGCGACGGAGGCACCACGAAGGCGAAGCCAATCGCCAGCTGACTTGCGAGAAAGAGGAACACTTGGATGCGCGAATACATCCTGCACGAGAGTTCTCAAGCGAGCGTGTTCATGAGCGAATATAGGAAGCTAACGAATGGTGCTGTCAGACGGGGGTTGAACAGCAGAAAATTTTCAGGTACCTACGTGGGAATCGGCCGCTCATAAGATATTTACACGAGTGCGGCTGACCATTCAGGGCGGCGCCATAATCGGATGGTACGGTCGTCTATCCATCTCAGCTTTCGTCTCGGACGACGGAGGCGTGCCACAGAGCTACAGGAGCTCGGGAATTACGACCCGGGGGACAATAGGGGGTCATCCCGATGGGATGGGCGAGCGTGAAAACGGTGCATGCATGGGCGTCGGGGAACTCGACGAAAAAGTCTGGTATCGTAGCTGCATGCGAGATAGCATACGATGGACCATATAAAAAGTTTTGCGCCAATTACATTGCTCGGACAAGTCAGTAAGTCCGTATTCCTTCTACGTTGCTGTAGTGTAGGTACGAGCAGGAATTTCTCGAACGATGATGTGATGGCAGATCTTTGGGGCCTAGATCGCCAATAAATCTGAGGCTATTCCCCAAGTCCGCCAGATCGGACCTGAGATTGCGTAATCTAGGATGTACAAAGAGATTACCTACTTGATCAGCTCGGAATCGACAACATGTTACAAGCGAACCGAACACTACCGCATTACACAAACAGCCATATCACAATCTCAATCTCGAGTTCGTACGCGTCCTCGAAAGCGAAAGCCAGGACTTTTTTTTCCTCTGCTCCAAATCTTAGTAATAGAAATAATACAGCTACCAAAAGGGGTGATTCATCTTGCAGGTTCCTATCGATATTTCCTGCGACACCAGCACATCACGGCTGGCAACGTGCAGGTTACATGCATGGTCGAGGCCTGCGGTGAGTTATCTGCTGGCTTTGCCAAGCCATTATTGCAGCTACCAAATACGAGATCACATTGTTTTTTTTTTGTCTCCTCATGTAGCACTACGCAATAGGGCGGAAATGATAAGTTGATAACTGACATGAAAATGCTTTTAAAGCCACCATTACTACCTAGTCAATGAGTTATGACTAGGATATATAAGTAAGTGGTTTGTTTCTCACTCTTAGAACATGATATTGATCATGACAGGAGAGAATGAGGTGAGACGTTATCTACCTCCAATTATAACCTGCAAGAAGGCGATTTCATAGCCAATTCGGCTAGAGAATACAGTAGTTCTAATTACAAGGCTTAAGAACGAATTAGTTAACCAAAGCCTTGCTGGTTATAGCCTTGTGAATAGTGAGATATAAACAAATACCGACAAAGATCAGCCTCTGCCAATACATCTAAGCGACTCTCCAACGTACGCAATTGGGGCTTTTACCCTAAGCCATGTCAACACAGGCCAGTTATATATAATATTATTTAAGACTTAATACATACCTAGATAGGGGGGAATATACGATTACGCCTTTACGGCCACGAACTACGGAGGCCAAGCGACACCAAGAGTGGGAGTGTGGACTGTCCGTGTATAAAAGTCGACATCACGGGTTATGAACTAAATGTGTTTATTTAGTTTAAGCCACGCAAGCCACGTAATGAGATGCGACCTGTCTTGCCCCTGTATGTAAACATATACCTAGACGGGTACTTCGGTACATCAATGGTCTTAATTTACATATGTAGCTTTAATTGCCGGTAAAGTTAAAATAACCTCCCGCACCTCGTGTCACGCTGAAATACCTATGATGCAATAATGCAACTGCTGAATATGCCTTTCAACAAGTCATTTGATATAGATATGTATTCTGGGAGCATTTTCTTCGTATGTCATGACAACATGCGAATACCTATACATACCTACCTAAGCGCGCTCATATAACGAGCCGTTTTCCGTCATAGTATAGAACTATAGGACAGAATAGGACAGCATAGCCTACCTTCGGTACTTGTAGCAGCATAATATTTTAGCGTATCATCTGTACTAAACACTTCACTTCACCACCGCATCTTAGGTATTAATGCAAGACACTAAGGTACCTAGTAAATCGAATTGAATCCCATTTACATATTTATTCACCTTGGATCGAAGGCGCCTTGCCACGTTACACATGACTTCTCCTTTTCCCCTTCTCTACGTAGATCTTGATTTCTTTAACTACATATTTTGTAAAACCTGTCTAAGACCCGAAGCAACACAACAACAAAAAAAGTGCATCTATAATTCCGACGAGGACAATTCCATTAAAAAAAAAAAAGACTATTACACAACGCACCACTCTTGTGCTGCCACTTATGTACAATACATACACTGCCACATTGCTATTGTTTTGACAGCGGTAGTTCGGCCGACCTGACCTGGTCTAACATTTATTAAGATAAAAACGGAGCCCGAGGGTCCCAAAGAGAATCAATATAAGGGAATCCCCCCATCCGCGCGGCAAAACTCGTTCCTAGCGTTCGTCCCAACCGTACCCATACTTTTTAAGCCCTCCTAAAAAAACAAATTCGACGCCGTCAAACGGTGCTAACCCAAGATCCTGGACCCACACGACCTGTTACCTCATCGGGGCTTGGCTCGTCTCGAATTCCCTATTCCTCTACCTTGAAAAGGCGCAGCATAAGTCGATCTCTCCATTGGCATTCGTTAGCAGCGAGACGCCTGTGTCGTTTTGCATTTGGGGTTTTTATTTGGGGGTTTTTATTTGGGTTCCCTGGGAAGAACAATTAATTAATTTGTAGTTTGAAGGAATCTCCCGAGGGCAGTGACCAGGGAAACAAAACACCAGGAAATTCGGGAGGCACTTTTAAATCTCTCTCCACACCTTCTCCATACATACCTACATTATACTATACATACGTACAAGCATCGTCATCTGATGTACATACACCTACATAACTTCACATGCGTACCTGTATCCAAGTCATCTAAGAGCTTAGGGGGAAGCGGATACCATCAATCTTATTGTTATTGATAATGCCCGAGGGCGACAGCGCTGTTCCATCCATCTCTCCTTTGCTTTCCCATCCTTACAGCAAAATGCCCGATCGCAGTCCTTCAGGCTTCCAGAGCCGTAAATCTAAGCTTAGCTTCGTCGTTGTTGGGTCTTACGTATTCGACTGGTTAATACTTATAGTCGTCGGCGTTGTTGGCGTTATTCTGGGCAACGTTACTCCGAACAAGAGACCCTTTAGCTTACAAGATCCTAACATATCGTGCGTATTGCCCCTTTCGCAATTGTTAGGGAACTCCATTGGTGTAATTGGCTAACCGTCCACAGCTTTCCTTTCACCGTTCACGAGACCGTAAATTCCAAACTCCTGTTGATCTGCAACGCCGTTATCCCCATCGCCGTTGTCCTAATCGTCGTCTTTATTTTCGTTCCGGGCCCTACCGTTCCCAAGGGCACTCCGAAGTCCTTAATATGGAAGCGAAAACTATGGGAGTTACATACGGGATGGCTGGGCCTGGCCCTCTCCCTCATCTCGGCTTGGATCATCACACAGGGCATGAAGAACCTCTTCGGAAAGCCGCGACCGGATCTCCTATCCCGATGCCAACCGGATTTTGAGCATGTCGCTAGATATATTATTGGGTTTCACACGCCCGCCGACGACGGTTCGTTCGACGGCCCATATAATGGTCAGCTCGTTAGTGCGGATATCTGCAAGAACCCGGACCGTGCTCTTCTCGACGATGGCTTTCGTAGTTATCCTTCGGGACACGCCAGCTCTGCGGCCGCGGGTTTGATTTACCTTTCGTTTTTCCTAGCCAGCAAATTTGCCATCACGTTGCCTTTCGTACCGCATGACGCGGCAACGGCCGATACGAGTACAGTTACTGCTTTCCCATCGCGACTGCGTAACATCGACACGTCTTATGAAGCTGTGCGAAACGAACGGGAAATCGATAGGTCTGCCTCTCCTGTTGATCCGGCCACGGTTAAGCAGATCGGGGCCCATAACTCGGCTGTTCTCTCCACCCGAAGACAAGCGGCTGCCCCGCCTATATACCTACTCCTTCTAACCGTTCTCCCCTTCTTTACATCCATATTCATCGCTAGTTCACGTTGGTTCGACTTCCGGCACCACGGATTCGATATCCTCTTCGGGTTTATCATAGGAACGATCTGCGCATGGTTTGCATTCCGATATTATCACATGCCGATCCGCGCTGGTGCCGGATGGGCATGGGGACCTCGTAGTCACGACAAGGCGTTCTGGGCAGGCCTGGGATCGTGGAGTTACGCCACGGATAAGAAGCACTGGGAGAGACCCGGTGACGAAGTGGAGAGGATGACGGGCCACCGCGCAGACGACATCGAGTTAGGCATGCGGTATCGAACGAAGGTGGATGATCCATCTCATGCCGAAAGTTCGGAAACTCCTGCTCAGACGGATGGGCGAATTTGAAAGGAGAATGGCATGGAGTTCTAAGGAAAGCGAGTTGTTATTTTTTTGGCCGGTTGTTTAGCGTACGAGGGTGGCATTTTCGCACTTGTATACGATATTAGGGGTGCATATAGACAGGATACGAAACAAACTAGCTGGATTATTACCAGCAGAATATAAGGTTGGCTCTGAGTCTTTGCACAAGCTGAGGTTTTCTTGGATTGCTTGTAGTGACTATTATATACTCTTGTAAAATGCGTAATACAAATCATCAAGGTTTGTCTGAAAGTCTGAGATTAGGGTAGGACGATGTGTCAGGCTTCGTGGCTTGCGTCTCGTAACAAATCCAGCCATTGCCCTCTCCGAATACGTCTTATCATGTGTGTCGCACAGTCCCTCCTTGAAGTTTAATGGTGAGCATCCCTTTGACCTGCCCCTTAGCCGTATAGCTATTGTAGCACTTTGGGAGGCCCGGTCAACTCGACGCTCGCCCTTTTCCCGTTGCTTTATGGCACTATCCTGCCATTGTTATTAGAAAGCGTAGCTGTTTTCATTATGCTCGCTGGATGGAAGGGACGTTGAGATTGTCTTAACCACTTCATTCTTCTTCTCTTATCGAGCTATATACCTGGATATATCTTAAACGCCTATGTACCATGGGCGAGGATATACTATGAATTTGATATAAATTTGTATCAGGTATATAAGATTTTGACCTGACTCTAGCTCTAGAGTTAAGTCACTAATACCGGTATCCTGATGCAGTACTTGCTATCAGTCAGCCATGTTCTTGCGCTTGTATTATAAATCTATCTCCTTCCCCTTTTCTACGTGACGTGCAATTGCTTAACCTAGCAGCTGCCAGGCCACCCGAGGAGGAGTGCTCAACACACCCTAGGCAACAGCAACAGCAACAGCAGCCGTAACCCTACCAACCCAAACATGTATAAATACCTGCCCTCCCCCGTCCAACCTTTCAATCTCTCTTTTCCCTCTTTTCTTCCCCATCTTAGTGCACGGGCTTTAGGCGTCACAGTGAGGAGTAATCCGAGTGCGTCTTTTTGCTAGTTGAAAACTATTTCCTGACCACTTCTGTCTGGGCTCGCCTGGGCAGAGAATTTTTGAAACCCCAACGACGTCGTAGTACGCATTTTTCCCCTTCTCTTTTTCTTTTTCGTCATGGCTCTGTCCCTGGTTGGACGGACATGAGGAAGAAGATGAGGTGACGATTGGTATGGTGCCTGGGATAGCTAGCTTCTCTATCTACGTGAAGATCGGAATGACTATCTATTGGCTACGTCTTAGATATATATTGGTTTTATCAATTGTTATCATATTATCCATGGCGCAGGGCACTACGTATATGTTATCAATATAAATCCGATATACCATCGTGTGGACATAGCAACCTTGAGAAACGTCTTCGATATCACCTTAACATATTATATCCGAAGGGAGAATTCCGTGTACAGGGAAATATCATTAGTGAGGAACTTTATTAAAGGTATCCTGGGGGAATCTTGTAAAACGCCGTGGAATGACAACCAAGTCCTTCTCGAACGCCATCATAATAACAAATCTGCATCTTGATTATGAATACCGCCTATACCCTCCACTTTGTACTCGTGCCTTACATTAAAATCGTTGTTGAAGGCATGGGACAAGACATCGTGCTACACAAATAGAAGGATTTCGTGCTTTGATTTGGCCGTAGGTACCGGAGCATTTCCTTGTGACTCTTGTACGAATAAACTCCGATACGGTATACGCTCGTATTGTTGATAGTGTGGTCATGCTCAGACAAAATATCCGGTCAGAACCATAACCTAACCGACAACGTGCATGGCATCACCTTCCATTCCATCTAGCTCTAAATCGTCTTCCTCCTCCTCCTCTTCTTCGAGATCCTCATCGCCCACGTCTTCCTTAAACCCGCTCTCTATTTCCAGCTTTCGTAACCGTCGGAGCATGTCTGCTCGCTGGGTATTTTGCCAACGGATCAACGCGGCCGAGGCGTGTACCTTGAAACCGTAGACGCGGGGTATGTATCGCTCGACGCTCTTCGGGGGGACTAACGCTGGGTAGACCTGAAACATGATGTTGTGGAACGAGGTACCGAAATACGCGCCGTCGATGGCAGCGTGTCGTGAGGACTTTGGGTTGTAGACATCTTCGCATCGAACGCAATAGAGCTTCACAGGTTTCTGATGTGGGATATCGGTCTGGCCCATCGGTAGGAGCGGGTGTGAATGACAGAAGACTCGCGGACATTTACCGAAATCGGCTTTCTTGTATTTGTCGAGCTGCAAAGAATTAGTTAGCCCATGTAGAATCCAATAAAGCGGTATGAACATACCATCTTCGCCAGGCCACGTGTAGTGACAATGTAACGAGCATGTATTAAACCATACAGATGACGGGCCGATTTCTCAATAGTCTCCCTCATGTCGTCATCGCAGTCGAGGTCGAATACGTCCGTGATAAGATCGAGAGCATACTGATAGTATTGTACTTCTGTGTTGAGTCCAGTCAGGTTGAAGCGGTCAGTAAGATAGTCCTCGTCAATCTCGCAAAAATACTCGTTTCCGCGCGAAGATATAAACTAAGGGCGCATAGTTAGCATCGATATAAGAATAACTCCTGATAATATGTCTAGGGAATTTAAATTTAATTTGGGGTTCGTGTAGATCGAGATGAAATGTAGCTCTGGTGGGCGTATGCCTAAACATTCTGGTACTGACAGTGGACTGCTTCCAGCTCGCAAAGAAAGACAATGAAGAGCTCTCTCGTGGGATTGGTGCGGGGAGAGGAGGACGAAGGACTGGAGTATAAAACGTCGGTGGGAACGAACTTCCCATGATCAATACTGGCTAAAAGAAAAAGAAATAGACTTGATGATATAATTCTTTTGTAGAAAGCAGAGGGAACGTCACTGTGCTTCGAGGACGAGTTTCCCACGAATCAAATACTGGGGAAAAGTTGCAAGTTGCAAGTTGCCATCGATACTTTCGAACAAAGGATATCTCGAACAAAGATAACGAGTTAATGTATTCCTAAAGTGGAATGCGCTCTCGATAGAAGCTCCTGTGCCATTGGAATTTTGGAATTTTGCTACCCGCTACCCACTACACCGCCTGCGTACTCGCGTTGGAAGAAGGTTCTAAAGAACCACGTGCACTTACCCAATCTCGCCAATAGCTAGTGTAGTCACTATCAGATTCGGAAGCGAACTCGTCCATCATGACCACGTCGGGCAGTCTTGACAGAACTGCTGGGTTTATAGTCGATGCGACGTTAAGTCTGGCGGTTAAGTCCGCGTGACGGGAAGGGACAGAAAGGGAAAGAGCGAAATGAGGTTTATAATGGATAATACTCTTAGGTCGCGTCGTATGGGAATACGGAGATGGAGGGGTTCAGGCGCAAACAACCTTAAGTCACCAAAATTGATGAAATGCCGTCAAGGTTCAGTGGGCTGCTAGTTGCTAGTGGGGGGGCTCGAAAAGTCCAGTGGGTCCAGATTTCAGCCTCAACAGCCTCGCAGATGTATCCGGGGATGTAGATGGTAGATGGACTCTAATCCGTACCTGCCCAAGCAATACTGGATGTATGTATGTAGGTACCTTTGTACGCAGAGGTAGTACCAAGATACATGTACATACCTTAGATTAAACAGCATCAATTACCTAAGATTAGATAATCAACTAAAGATCAACCTTCACTTATTATTGGTCGCATTATTAAGAGTATATGGTAGAGTTCCGAGATATTGCACCTTTCGGCATGCATTTGGACGTGTATTCAGACCTCGTCTCCTCTGGATAGGTAGTGTCAAAAACAATAGAATTACGTTTCAGCAGACCAGTCTGAGTCTACATTTACAATACGATCCTTTAACACCTAACCATGTGAATAGTGTAAACCACTTTTCGCTCGTCCCATTTTATCCCAAGCAGCCCCTTCTATCATATTGGACTAGCTGTGCCCAAGCTGCTTATGTCGCTCCCTGATTGAGCGTCGGAACCTGTCTCCGAGTTCTGTCTCGTTATGCGGGAGCTGCCGTTAGCTTTCCGAGGCGGCACCTCGAGTCTAGACATTATGTCTGTATCATCCGACTCTTGCTTGACTCGGATGTTGACTAGTTCCATTGCCTCTCTTAATGTCTCCCCGCTTTCGTCCATCGCCGCTAGGAACCGGGCTAGCTCTTTGCAGAGTTCCCAATCCTCTTCCCGGATCGCTCGAGAGAACAGCCGTACCGACTGCTCCGATGCTGCACTTAGCTCATCAAATGTGTGTAATATTAACAAGTAGCCCCCTGCCGTTTTTAACGAACCACGTTGAAGAGACTCTTCAAAAAGTTCTTGTGGTGGAGGTAGGTATGCAAAGAGCGTTCTCCAAGACCTAACCTCGGTTTTTCTTGTGCATTGAACTACAATATCTAGATATTGCTTAAAAGACGATAAGAGAGAAAGTACCCTGGGAAGAATAGCCGCCTCTGGTTTAGGTGCCGAGTCGACCTCCTCGTCGAGAACATGATGGAGTAGTACCTCTAGGCCGTGCGCAAAGTACTCGAGGTTTTGGTATTGCCGGGCCAATTTGAGTGCCGCGGCAGCATTGTTTGTTACTAGATAAAAACGCAGAATTTCAGGGAGGAAAAGATGAGTCTAAAGACCATTAGCCTAGCACGGGAAAGGATAACCTATTTACCTACCCTGATAGAGAAACGGAAGAAAGAGAAACTGATGTCTCGTCGTTGGACTAACTCGGGTTCAACTCCCAGCACGATTCCTTTACCTAATAAGATAGAGAGAGGATAAAAGTCGATAGGCATGGAGACCGTAGATGGTAGTTCTTTCGTTGGCTCAAGTGAAGTAGCTCGTAGAACTTCTTGGACATCGGGCCAGACTTTCAACTCATGGCCCTCAAAAACCCATAACGAATTCCGAAGACTATTTTCTTCGGCCTCTGTAGAGAACCGCGCACTAGATTCGCCTAACATGTTAACGGAAGACTGATCCCTCATGCTGACGTAGAACTCTACGTTGTGAGATATAACGCGCATATCGTATTTAAGCTGCCCTTCGTTATTGACGGACGGTTGAAGGAGGACGAGTTTGCCATCTACTAGGAACAAGACTGAGGCAAACGCGACATCTTGTGAGGGGTCACCATCGATCATTTGGTTCTCGGGTAATATCCAACTAAGGCCCCTCACTCTGGCAGGAGATCTGACAATACCGTGGAAAGCGATTTGTCCCACTTGTATGGGTCTTATCGCACCAGAAACGGGCGCAAATACAAAGTGATAAAGAAGGTTATCGTAGGTGTAGACTAGTAGAGAGTCTTCTCCAGACGGGGTAATCAAGACAATAGGTGCTGGCATTTGCTGAGTAAACATGACGGTTGAACTGTCTAGAGCAGCTTCTCTCGAATATAACCGGAGCTCATATGATCTATTTGCTTCGACAGCTGCTACGAGAATGTGCTGATACCAACACATCCCGCCTCTGACCTGGAACTCGTTCTCCATGGCATCATTCGCAAACGTCTTCCACCTACCGCTATTAACGCTGTAGTGTGCGAGTCCACGCCTGCCCGCAACCGCAACGTATCTGCCGTCGGAAGACACGACGGTGCACTTGATCGGCCATTGGTTCAGAAGATAATTAGCGGGGATCCTAGCGTTGTGCCAAAGGAACGGCTCGGCGGAGATACTGGTGAGATCTGGGAGATCGTAACCCCGGTAAACCATGACGCTAGACGAACTCTGTAGTACGGTACGGAAGAGGTTCGGAGGAGTGTAGCAACCAGTAACTGCACTCCGCGCCATCTCAAGCAACCAGATAGATTCATTCTGACGAGCAATCATCAATATCTCGCAAGCTCCGCCAATCCAACTAGCTTCTGTGATGCCGCTTAACCATCCCTCTTGATTAGAAGAGGTGATAGAGGGATTATTATGGAAGCTGTGGCCGGCAGTCTTTCCAAACACGCTCCACGTTGCCCATCCATCCTCATAACCGGCGAAAAGGCAATACCCGTCTGGGGAATAACTTAGAGTTCTTAGGGGACCTGCAGATTCGGACGAGACCGGGATTCGGTGGACATGAGATGGAGGGATGTTGCCAGCGTAATCTCTAGCAGAGTATACACGGATGCTCCCGTCAATACAGCCTACAGCTATTAGTGAGAATCTGGCATTAACGACTGCTTTGACGGCATGGTCGCCACCTCCAAGAGGCGAATGGAAGCAGTAGCCTTTGAAAAGTTTCTTTGGGTCGAATTCGGTGTTGTCTTTGGCCTGACTAGCCGAGATTCGTTGGACAGCATAGGCTTTCCCGTCACTCGTAACCCAAGTAGAGAGGTTCATGGGCCGATCATGGGTCATCTCTTTGATCGATACCTTCTTCTCCAACCAACCCATGCGACTCACGAGCTCAGTGCTCGTCTGACTACCGCTGCTGTCAGGGGTCCACTTGATGCATTGAACAGCCGCTGGCTTCTTGGTGGCGACGACCAACTCGTCATCAAGGGCAATAGCATGTTCAATACCGGCATCCACCTTGATCACCCTACGAAAACGGAGACTTATATCACGAACCCCGGCCCCTTCACCTGGACCCAACAGGATCTGGTCGGGTGTATTATTACCAGGACCCCCAAAGTGACTTTGTCGTCGCCTTTGGATGTTGCTATGGTCCGAAAAGTGAGGTTTGTAGACACGGGACTCGGCATCGGTAGCAAGTGAATACGTAATTAAGAAGCCTAAACTTGTTTGAACGACGAAGATAACGGAATCGGGTCTTAATAAGAGGGCGACATTAGTACCGTAGGATCTAATGGACGCTTCGGATCGGACGACGACGGCTTGGATCACGGTAGGCTAGGAGTAGACATTGCCGTGGTCAGCAGGTAATATTAAAATATAATGTTGTATAGAGGACGAACTTTGGTCTGCCATATTGTCATAGTAGTGGCCGTAATGACGGCAAATAAATGGCCGGTCCTAGACACTTTCAAAGCAATAATTGGATCTCCAGCTGGAATAGTACTTCCGCCAGTCCCTGCAAGATGCTGCTGGGAATTAGAGCTGCTACCATCATGATAAATGTCATGCTCCACCGAGTTTATAGCTGGAGTAGCTGGAGTTCTGAGACCGGGTGTGAGAGGTGGTATATATGTGTCCGGTATAGTTCTGTCTTTTTCGTCGAGAAGCAGGGGAGGGGGCGGCTCAGAGCTCGACAGTGAGTCGCTATCGGCGGCGATAGAAGAGACGCCATCGTTGGATACGACGAAGTTCGTCTTAGTAGAAACTTGACTGGTGGTTGTCGCATATATTCTAGGAGTTCCAATGGGCCAGTACATGGCTAATACAGGCCCCTGTAACCTTCATCCGTATGCCCCAAGTATTGGCAAGTCATAGACAAGGTACAATAAAAATATGAACGGCCAATCGTGCCGCTATGTGAAACTTGCATTAGCTGACAACATCTCGAGATGTGATGATGGACGAGCTTCTGGGGAAGGTTAGTTCGGGTTGATACATAAAGTACCTACCTAGGTAAATACATGTGCATTGATGAGAGGTATGCGGATGCATCGCAGTATGATTGGAAATCGCAATAATTGATTACAGCATTTATAGTAATATGTATCTTTCGAGATAAGAGGATATGTACCTAAGGTACCCAAGCTAAAGTGGGCCACCTGCCCAGCATTCACATTAGGTACCTAGGTACGTCTGAACCTTTGTATCTCGAGCTCTAAAGCTTCAAACAATAAATTCACAACCTCAAACTATTCAACTTTCGACAAAAAGCATAGAACTTTTCAGTATCCGCTGAACTTCCGTCGAAACATATAATGAAACACCATATACTGGCATGAAATTGTTTCTCTGCTCTATCCGCAGTAACGGCATAGTTATTATCTACTCGTGAAGCCATGGCGCGCGTAGTACCGAGAACGTCCGTGGCGGCTGATAAGTTCAAGACTATACTTCCCAATTTGAAGCCGACAATTTACCACGACCCGGCCGTGAACAAGACCCCAAATAAGTAAGTTACCAGTTACCTTTCTCCCTACTCGGTGCTCATAATATGCGTGCTGTGGTCTCATACCCCCTAGCGGGTACGACTCCTAGACCCTGTGTTATAATCTGAGATCTGACCAATTACTTCTGCTAGCATTCGCACAATTGCCTGGAATCCGCTGGGTACTTATATTGCGACTGGTTGCTTGGATAAAACGTTACGCGTCTGTACGTGATTCATCCTCCGCTCGTGATTCGGCGACATAAGAATACCCTTCAGGATGATGTAATTGGGATTCTATGTTCACTCTAGTATGGAATGCTAATTCTTAATTACTGGTTCAAGGGAATGCGGACAAACCCAATGTTCGTCAAACGACTGAGTTGAAAGGTCATACGGCATCAATTGAAAAGGTTGCCTTCAATCCCGTCAAGGAGCTCGAGTTGTGTAGTGTGAGCAGTGACGGAGTGGTTAGGTTCTGGGATGTCAAGACCAAGCAGGTCTTAAACGAGGTTAAAGGCTTAGGCGAGACCTTCACTTTAGCATGGCATCCCCGCGGCGAATGTGTCATTGTCGGGAATAAGGTAAGCATTCTCACCCAGCCTACTTTCCAAACTCTGACCCCTTGCTTTAGGAAGACAAGCTCTTCATCATTTCACCAACCCAAAGCACACCAATTTCGTCACACCAACAGCCTGTGCAGACTAACGACATTGCGTTCTGCTGGAGTGGCCAAAGGATATTTGCTACTACTGGAGATGGGAAAACAAGAATCCTCTCATTCCCGGATTTTGAGCCCGCCTACCAGTTTGACTACAAAGAAGGTCCAGATGCCGAATTCAAGTTGACCGGGCATACCTCATCCTGCATATCTGTTGAACTACATCCATATAACCGGTACCTAGCCACCGGTGGGACAGATTCGCTGATTTCGCTTTGGGAAACAACGGAATGGAACTGTGTTAGAACTGCGACTAAGATGATCGGCCCAGTTCGCAGTCTTAGTACGTAGATTGAAATCATACGCCGCAAATCATTCGCGCTAACTTTTCGACGCAGGTTTCTCTTGGGACGGTCTCTATATAGTAGGCGGAAGTGAGGAGGGTGAGTATCATCAAGTCATACATCTGTTGATACTGAGACTAAATTTCTTATTATGCTTGTAGGATCGGGACTGGAGATCTTCAACTCCGAAACGGGAGACCATCTCTGCACATATAAGACTACGACACCTTCTCCCGTTATTGCATGGTCTCCAAACCGATATTCACTCGCGTATGTTGACTCGGGAAGTCTACGAGTAATAGGGGCCAGCCCAGGGACGAAATAAGAAGACTTAGAGTCAGTTTGATTAACGGTTATGAAAACGGATAATTAAGAGAAGCCCATAGTTCCAGTAGCTACGACGACCGTCGACGATAAAGACCGAATTCTGAACGAATATAGCATTCGTATATGGTGGATTTAGGGGTCGTGGTAAAAAGCAGTCTCTAAAAAATGGGTTTATTAATCTAGACGGATAGGGGGTCCTAATGCTGCTTATTATTATTATCATTAGAGACAAGCGTTGGTTTAACAGGGTTGGGGGCGACTTCCGATACAGAATATGAGAGGCTATCTCACGAGATAATATTTCGCCAACAACCCTAGATTACCACATGAAGCTTACTGAGAGAGACGGCACTTTAATAAGAAGTTTGTTTAGTAGCACTGCTTTTCCCTGAAAGCTTTGATACCAAGAGTATTATACGGTGAATTGGCATCGCAATGCTCCGAGGTTTTTACTAATTTTCTCTATGCCAATCATCGTTATTTACCTCTTAAACTGCAAACTGCTTACGGTCGCCTATTTGATAGTGCTGAGATGGAGAAATTTTTGGGTCATTTGTCATTTTAAGCTTAGATGTAGGCTTAACTTAGCGCAGTTTCACTAATAAGTTTTCTGCTTTACAAACTGCGCTGTAGAATTTGTTGTTGTCTTACATGGTACAACAGTTCCCCACTTATCTCCTTCAGTGCAAGTTCTAGAAATTATAATAGCCAATTAGATTTAATTACAGCTTACATTGCTCAGCCGTTGTAAAACCAGTATTCCGGGTTCTATAAAATACATAAGGGTACTAATACGATAACGATACAGAATAACGGCAAGAACGGCGCAAAGAAGGAAATACTAGAGGACTCGAGACCCCGCTAATAATCTTATGTGGGTTAATCGATTCAATCTAGAACCCACTCTGTTACTTCTCAGCCCTACTGCGTAAGGTACATCAGCCGAGACACCTTGGAAGTCCCTCTTGCATTAGTAATTCATGTTGGTTCAACTTTTTCTTTGTGATTGGCAGGACATAGCGACTAGCGGCCGGGATTCATTCCTATATCCCTCTAATTTTGCATGAGTGTATTAGTAGAGAACAGTCATTCTTCCTGTTGCCTACATATGCCTTAACCTAGGGGCTTAGGTATCTACTTGTCTACCACGTCGAGATTTCGTATAGAGGCGTACACTATTTTCTTACACGGCGGCGCGTGGCTACTGTTAATCCTATCTTGAAGTCGGGGTCGCTCTTTAGCTCTGCATGTTCTTCAACGCATGTTCTTCAACTACTTGGTCCCAAGCAATAATACCATTGAAATTCCACTTATAGAAAAGAGATTCTATTAAGATCATTCCCCACATTACTAGACCCGGGATCCCCTCTCCTGAAGACCCTCTTCACAGCTTCCATACATTTTCCCCGTCTACTCGCCAATGCTTATCGACTCGATTTCCCGCCGTAAGATTTAAGGCCTATACCGCTCGGGGCTCAACGACACACATTAAAGCATCGAGACAGAGTGCCGGAGAGTGGGAAATATTTGAAAAGAGAAAAAAGATCTTAGAAGGGGTTGGATTAAATTGTTTCTATCGCCGATATCTCGTTTAGATAGTGGTCCTCGAACTGGCGCGCGTGCCCGAGACGCTATCGTGACTTGAGGCCGAAGCGCATCCCGAAACATATACGGCTCTCCTGTTCGGGGTCTTCTACCGGCGCACTACGGAGTCGTAGCCGCTTTTCCGCACCATCTAATCTTGTCTTAGACTATGTCGACTTCGACTGGCGAAGCCCCTGGCGCCGCAGCCAACGACTCTGGGTCTCAGGGAGGTACCGACAACAGTCCAACCGCCGATACGAGCCCGCCGGCCGCGCCTCAAAATCAGAATAATGGCAACGTTCCCAGGCCGAAGCGGCTAGCGTGTATGATATGTCGAAAACGCAAGCTCAGATGCGACGGCGTAAAGCCGAGTTGTAGCACGTGTACGAGGTTAGGACACGCTTGCGCCTACGATGAAGTGAGACGAAAGAGTGGCCCTAAAAGGGGATATGTGAAGGCTTTAGAAGAGAGACTGAGTAAGTGTCAATTCAACAAGACACCTATTAGAACATGCGAATAGGAACTAAGGGGTCTTGCTCTCATTTAGAACAAGTCGAGACGCTCTTGAACAAAACCCAAGAGCCGTCTTTTACCGTCGGGGTTGATAAGGGCAAAACGCCAAACGCCACCTTCGAACAACCGAATCGCAACCAACGAACCGCTCCGACGCCCAATTTCAATATCCCAAATCCTCAAATAAACATCTCAAGGGATCGTGATATGGACCAATGGCATTTCAATGCGGAGTCACCACAACCCGCCGCCGGCTTAGATGAATTTCACTTTGGCGGGAACTTGAACTTGGGCGGTATGGACAGCAGTTTTACGTGGGAGATGATTGGTCTTGGACTAGAGGAACCTCTCCCGCCGCAGGAGACGATCGATGAACTGTTAGAGTCCCTTACCGTGTATGCACACCATCTTGACTAACAGAAACTCGCAGGCATCAAATATACTTCGATAAGATCCATCCATCGTTGCCCATGATTCATAAATTCCGGTACCTAGCAGCAATGAATTTGTATGATATACCCTTTGCATTTTTACCATGTACCTACCCTTAACTTTCCGGACTGTCTTCATGTTGGTCTCCATACTTATTCACTCACTAGGGCTCCGAACCAACGACCTCCCGTTGCACTGCGATATGCGATTTGGACTCAGGCCTGTGCGGTCGCAGACAAATTCGCGGATTTAAAAGACCTCTTTTACCAGCGCACTCGTAAGTATATTGAGGCGGATTACGTCAAAGGCTATGGTGAGCACATGATTTCAGTAGCCCATGCTCAAACTCATGTGCTGCTTGCCTCGTATGAATTCAAGATGATGTACTTCCCAAGAGCATGGATGAGCACAGGCGCTGCTGTGCGCCTATGCCAGATGTAAGTACAGAACTAAAGCTGGCTTGGACGAATTTATGCTTACGGCCTTTAGGATTGGACTGCACAGACTTGACGGAACGGGCCTTGATGTGAAGCAATGTCTTCCGCCTCCTCGCGACTGGACGGAGCGTGAAGAGAGGCGAAGGACCTTTTGGATGGCCTTCTCGCAGGACCGGTATGCAAGTATCGGTACCGGTTGGCCTATGACGGTCGATGAGCGAGATATCATGACCAATTTGCCATCTTCAGAGGAGGCGTTCGAAATGAGTCGACCGGAACAGACGCAATCGCTTGCGGACTCAATGTGCCCAGCTGGAGCCGCCAAGCTTTCATCCTTTGGAGGTATAGTATTGATGGCCTGTCTGTTTGGCCGCAATCTCGTCCATCTTCATCGGCCAGATGCCGACGACCGTGACCACGATCTCAACGGGGAGTTCTGGAAGCGCCACAGGAATATGGACAACATTCTGCTAAATACGTCCCTCTGTCTACCAAACCATCTAAAACTTCCTGCCGGGCTCTCCAATCCCAACATCGTATTTACTAATATGAACATCCATACTTCGACGATTTGTCTTCACCAGGCGGCTATCTTCAAGGCAGACCGAAATAAACTCCCGCCGTCTGTTAGCGCGGAAAGCAAAGTTCGATGCATCACGGCAGCGAATGAGATTGCTAGCATCATGAGAATGGTATCTCACTTAGACTTGTGTGCTGTAAGTGCCTGTTGAAGAATCCTAGACGAGAACGCGCCCCGCATCTAACAACATTGTAGATGAATCCGTTCATATCTTTCTGTTTATACGTTGCTGCACGGGTATTTGTTCAATACCTAAAGAGTAGGCCGGACGACAGCCAGACAGCAGATTCGCTACGGTTCCTCCTTGCTGCTATGAATGCATTGAAGAGGAAGAACCCCTTGACTGAATCATTCTTGGTACAATTAGATGTCGACCTGGAAGCATTAGGAACGCGAATACCTAAGCTCAAGTCTGCCTTCCCGAGGAGTGCGGATAGCGTAAGTCACACTCTAAATCATTCATTGATAGATGTCCTAGACTGACAACTTCAAGCCTGGCTCCGGTATCAAGCTCCCAAAGATGCCTCATCGAAAAAATGGTGGTGGAGATGCTAACTGCGCAACGGATCACGAGTCAGGAGGTGGTGGCCTTCTTGCTTATCGCCATGCAAACGTAGGAAGTGATAACCCGCCAGATGCTCATCAACCTGAAAATCACCACCCGATCAACGGTAGACAACTGGTGGATGAGTTCGCGGGCCAAAACTGGCTTGCGGGAGAACAAAGCTCGGCTACTCGTAACCAGAATACCAGTAATAATAATTGCAACCACGCAACAATTCCGCCCATAATGTTCCCAGGGTTCGTAGAAGGGACTGGGAGCGATTCAAACGATATATCAGCATCGTCAAATACCGATGGGCCATCGAATAGACCAACGCCAAACTCGAGTACCGCCTCAGATAATCGCCAGAGCGCGACAGGGCCTGGTCAGATGGCAAACTCAAGCAGCAGGAGATCTTTTGATACTAGTCCTATCGGATCCCACCAGAGTCTAGGACCGCAAGCCGAGATAGACGCGACTACAGCCGCTTTCTTTCAAATGGGGGGTGGTGGTACAGGTATGACTCCGGACCAAGGCTTCACACTTCCAGATAATTGGGCTGGGCAAAATGATATGACTCCAGTAGCCGACGGAGTTCTTCAACACCTATTGGATGTACGAATGGATTTGGGATGGGACTCTAACACATGACGCTGTCACGAGGGTCGTTAACTAATCGAAGCATGTCCATTCTCTCGATATAAGCTGAATAAGAGCAAGGCAAGATTGGATATGTACAGGGTTGACCGTCGGGCTAGGCGCTTATATTACGACTTAGGACATATTGGGGCGTTCTAGGTGTTGCATGTGCAACATCGACAGGGAGGTTGCGTTCATTTTTGGAACTGTATAGTAGACTGCCATGACATGACGCACGGGGTTGGATTTCCTAGTACGTCGGTAACGGAAGGCGAAAGGAACCCTTGCCTCACTTATCTATATACTCCATTCATATTCACATAGACAAATAAATGACGAAATCCTACGATGTAGGCAGATACCCAAAGAAATGCGTATTTTACGAAGATATCCAGTTGGAGTTGAAAGTTGGATATAGTATTGCGTGACGCAATCTATAAACATGACGAGTGGAAAATATGTTTTTTATTATCTAATAGCCTCTTATCTGTCAAATATCGCGGGAACAGCTCAGGATTGGGCGACTCGATGGCTATCACGTACCCAGGTTAGAAAGCTGCAGATGCGGGCACGTAAGCTCCTTCGTATCACGACGGCATAATTACTAGAAAGGGGGTCCTTCTCACGAGGGATAACTCAAACGTGGCTCGTGATGAGAGGTTGATTCGTAGAAAGGGAACCAGACTTTGGAGCATTTTTCAGCTTGGTATGTGTCTCCGGGGAATGAGGAGTGAGGGGCAATACTACGAAGTCTGAGAGTAGGTATATAATGGATGAGATCTTATTAGATCGTCAGGGTCCAATTCCCGCTATTGGTAATGATTATTGGCCCAAGTATATTACATGTAGGTATTACCATTACACTTACATACATCAGCTCCTTGTATTGTGCCGCCGGTATCTTTATACTAGTGTAGCTTATAGTGTGGTTTATAGTGCAGAATATACTATGTAGTGCAGGATTAGTGTAAGTTGGGCCGTTCATCGGCATGTGGGGCCTATGGGAATTGATGGGATGATACGGTAGATATTCCGTAGACAGTTGTTCGTTTGGTCACTTTAGGACTAGACTAAGCTTCTTAGGGAAGTAGGTCTGGCCGCACTGGGACAAACTGCTATGTAGGTAAATGGGGCAAAAGACCTGCAAGGCGGGGCAATTTCGTAAGCTGCACTTTTCAGCTTCTATCGGCGCTTTTGGCATTTTTGGCATTTTAGCATTTTCTATCTGATCTTATTTTTTTATATTTTAATTTAATTTTCTACATTTGTACGTTCTAGGTAATTTCTAGACTCTTTCCAGACTTGCCGGTATCGTCCGATTCCGATTCCATTAACCCAATTTGTTGGCTTTCCACTACCTACCGTAGCCTACCTTGGATAAGCCAATTCCTCCAACTAGCAGAAGTCAAATCATGACGGCGAAGACGCTTCGCCTACGACATCCGACTTGAGAATGGGGTAAAAACATGGGTGGGCTGCGCCGAGTTTGTTCAAAGGCACTAAGCAGCATCGTCACCAAGCAGCAGACAAGCTATATACAAAAGGCATAACCATGATGGACCCCGCCTCCGTATCTTTCCCACAACCGCCGCCGCCGCCGCCAACACAGCAGCAGCAGCAACACCACCACCACCACCACCAACAGCAAACGTCTCAACCACCTCCTCCAGGAACCGAGGCTCCGCTGTCGCACGAACTTCACCATCATAACCATCACCCTCAACAGTCGCATCACTTCCGTGTCCCAACCCTTTCGTCGCATACGAGCCTCGATCTGTCCACTCTCGATCCTACCGATCCTGTTTTCCAACAACACCTCCAACGCCTACAAGTCGTATCCACCATCCCCGTCGTCCAGGGCGAATATACTTCGCATGTCCAAGATAATTTCGATAATGAGCCAAATGCGACTCACACGCTCCAGCGCTCCCATAACGAAACGACCTCCGACATCCGCCGAACTCCACGTCAACACCATGCTTCTCTCCCTTCATCGTCGCGCTCGGCGCCGCCTGCCTCCAGTCAATTCGGCATCCTAACACACAATGGCATGTCTCCAACTTCTATTTCTCAGCTTCAACAAGATGAGGACATGTTCATCCAATCGGCGCAAGTCAATTCCTCAGCTGCCGAATCCTCTGAGCCGAGACCCCATGGTCAATTGGTTAATAGGATAGTCGTTGACCCACCCGATCTTCAAGCTTGGCGCGAGAAGCTATTTAATGTCGACGATACGATTATCTTGACCAATGACCAGTAGGAAGCAGGATTCCTCTTGGAACTGAGTCCTTGTACTAATTACCAACTAGATTCGAGACATACTTTCCCCATATCGATAATGTTTACTCACATCGTTCCACCCAAAAGTACAAGCGCAAGCCTTTTATATCGCATTACTGGGATTGCCGAATGAAGGGACGACCACCAGGAACGCCCAAATCGGATGACCCTTCCAAGAAGAAGCGCAAGCGGAGCGCGCGCGAGAGAGATCTATGCGATGTTAAAATCAAGATTACCGAATACTTTCCGGGAGCGACGATCCTACCCGGTGACGGGGACTCGAACCTCAATTTAGCTTCGCCGAGTGTTTATCAATCTCCACAACAGCCGATGTTTAACGACGGTCTACCACGGCCTATGGATGCTCATCTCAACGGAGAGAAATTCTGGACAATACAAAGAGTCAATGGCAATGGCGGGAACGGTAAGGGCGACGGTGTCGCTGGTCCTCACAAGCATAGCCTAGAGAAGAGCGATGAGATCAAGAAGTCAACCGTACAGAGGTATATTGCCTCGCAAGAGAAAGAAGCAAAGAAGATTCAGGTGGGTTGTTCCTTGTACCATAGTTGTGATTACCTTTATACCCGGGTTTATATATGGAAAACTTCTGTCAAGATACAAGTGATCTAGAACGGTAGCATCTCCCTTTGGCATAGTGGAGGAAAGCAATTGTTATTAGAATAGGGTGGCAAATAGTCCCGCTCAGCTCCTATTATCTTCTATTCACATCTAGTAGTTCTAACAGCTAGCTAAAACTCTTCACACTAACTTACTCCTATAGAAGCCTTTACCTAGGAGGATGTCAGGAGCTGCACTTGCAACCGCAAAAAAGCACTCGAAGGAGCACGAATTAAAACTCTATGCTGCTTGCTTTTGGTAAGCTACCCTCCTAGAACATAAGGTGGCTCATAAGCTAACGAGCCTCCTTGTCAGCCCCTTTTCACAGAGAGTATGGATTGCTCTGGAAGCGAAGGGTATGCAGTATCAGTATTGCGAGACAGACCCATTTAAGCGCCCAACCCAGTTGCTAGAAGCAAACCCACGAGGCCTAGTTCCAGCTATTCGTGAAGGCGACTGGGCCAGCGGTGAGAGTGCCATCATCTTGGAATATGTAAGTCGTTAGGGTTGCGAGACGATTATGGACGGTTCCCTCAATCGCTGACCGTCTAACTTGCTAGCTTGAGGATCATAACCAAACGGTACCCCTCTCTCCCACAGACCCTAGATTAAAGGCAAACTGTAGACTATGGATCGACCACGTGGGTTCCCCTGGCGAATATCTACTGCGTAAAGGACACAGAGTCTGACTGGTTGATCTAGATCAATGCAAGGATAGTTCCGGCTTTCTTCGCTCTCGCTAGGGCTACCGATTTCACAAAGCAATCAGAATATGCGGAGAGGCTTCGGAGTGAGATAACGGCTCTTGTTCAAGCTGCTAACGACAGGGTAGGTTCTCCATCCCTTACTTTACCCTTCAAAACATCTCTAATCCGCCACCCAGGGGCCATACTTCCTCGGAGAAGATCTATGCCTTGTAGACATTCATTTTGCTCCCTTCGTCCTCCGTATGTCCCGCATACTCCGAGAGCTCCGTAACTGGGGCGATCCCGTGCCGGGAACACGTTGGCAACAGTGGACTGAGGCCCTCGAGCAGAACCCACATGTTCAGGCTACAACTAGCCAGAAGGAGCTCTATATCGAGACCTTGGACCTCTTCCTTAATAGCCGTCAACCCCACGGCGATCAGTTCGGATCATAATATAATAACGGGATATATCATCGTCGCTACATACTCTTCTACATACATATTAGGTACTTACATACGCGCATAAATACGAGGGGTTGTTATCGGATTCGAGGAGCATATACGGTACATACCATATCATACCATACACAACAGGACCAGGCAACCCGCTCAGGCTTCTTTGTTTTCTCTCCCAGTTTTTTCTCCCTTCCCCTTTTAGGACGGAGCTCATTCCGAGTACTTCAAAAGGGGTAACATGGGATCGGAGTTCGAGTGGTCTGGATCTTCCCCGTTTTGGGAGCCAGACATCGTTAGATACTAGTAGGTCGTACATATTGCATGGTCATATTCAGCGCATACATACATTAAGCCAGGGGTGGGTGGGCAGGTGGACCTGGGTAAAGTGTGCATAGAGGCTTTGTTTACTGCCATTGCACATTCTTTATAGGATCGATACATATATACATATAAACATATTCTTGAAATTGCTATGTCTTGGTGATAATATGTGGTCTGGTTGTTATAGTAGTTATGATTCTTAAAGGGTAGTCTCTTCTGAGTATTTTAACTACAGAAGAAAATCATAGTATATTACGAATAAGTAATATTCTAGGCTAACTGATCTTTCTGGGTAGAACGTAATTTGGCCTAGGAACGTTGGTCTAACACGAGTTGTTCTTATGTGGTTAGTTACAACTACTCGTGTTGACCCTTCTACCTTCGAGAACATCGGCACTTATTAGCTGATCCATTTCCCAAAATTCATACAAGGTAAACGAACATAGGGCTTAGTGGACTTTGGCAGATAGCGGCGAACTGGGCGTAAGCACTTCTGAGGCAGAAGTAACTCTCACCTGACCTTTAAGCCGCACTCTTACGCGGTGAACTGTTCGGCGCATAGGATTTTGAATATTCCGTCTTACATTAATAGTCGCCATGTATTCACAGGGATGTAATCAACCATTAACTTCGGGCGAAGGCTGAGCTGTCACGTTCGCTATACGAACGAAGATGGTCGAGCTAGCATATGCCTAATACGAGTACCCTTACATGGGTTTTATGTACTACTCGCGAAAAAATATGATCTACAATTGGGTAGATATGCCTTGCAGCGATGGCGAACTATGTCGAAGGTGAATCTGATCTTTAATGAAAGACAGGCTGTCTCTTATACACCACAAACTGTTCATAGGCTACAAATAGAACAAGTGACGTTATACTGAGACATAGACAAGACACTAAGAAGGCATTGGATATCGTCCGGGTTCTGATTGTGTAATGAACACAACGCCCAACAGCAACTTAATTTGTTCAAAGTTGGGTAGCCAGATACGATTACCTGTCGTGATGCGGCGTACTTGGCTATTCAGCTATTCCACCAGATTATATCCTCAGCAGTTGCGGTTGCAATATTGTGAAGACGTCGTAGGGGCTACCCTGCTAAATACTAGGATTATGTGCCTCGTAAAACCGAGCTGCTTCAGCAAAAACCTGATGACGTTAGTTTGTATGTAGGTTAGGTAGTTAGGCAAATTCAGTTAGCACATACATGAATGAGCCATTTAATTGCATCGCTCTCACCGCGAGGCGCAGCTTAGGACTCCTTTAAAGAATCTGCCCAGTGTTAGTAATAGCGTACGGCTGGATATTTTCTCTCAATATACGTCCCTACATAGATAGGTACGTATGTATATTAAGTCTTTGCTACCTACAATAAATTAAATTAAATTTGAGGTGAGATAGAAAATTGAATTTGACAGGTAGCGAGTATCTTGCTTTTAAAAGGTGTCGCCTAGTTACAGGGGTTGACGTCAGGTTACACGGAGCTTCAAGCTTGTTTTCGCCCGGAGCAGCAGATAATAAATTGCCCCGCTCCAATTGCAACGCACTAGCAACACCACCGTCACTGGCACTGCATCATATGCGCCTAATACTCGCCCTTGCCCCCCCTCCCCCCCCTTCCCCCCGCCGCTGTGAATTGCTGTGCTACTGTTCTGCCGTTCTGCCGTTCATTACTCATAACTTCCCAACTTCGACACTTCTTGAATCAGTTTAGAGTTTGATCCGTTTCCAACTACACAAACCATCAATTTACACTCTCACACTTATCACACCTATCACCCACTAACACGCGCGAACCATGTCCGCGTACGACCCTTATGACCCTCCCCCGCGCGAGTATTCTCGCCGGGTTTACCATGATGATCGCCGTGAGAGGGCAAGTCCCCGGTACACCGAGACTCAGGAAACATACTACAGAGTAAATCCAACGAGCCGCACCGCACTTGTGCCTCGAACTAGGGAAGATAGTGACCAGATTTCCGTCGAGGAAGTTAATAGAGACTTTCCCCCTCCTGGTTACTCCCGAGATATCCGTAGAGCCAAATCCGCCGATCCTGGGTACGATGATTACTACTATGACTCCCGCCGACACGACGGTGCACGGGATTACCACTCTCGTAAGAAGCCCGGCAGTGTTTATTACGAGGAGGAGGAGAGGGCCCGCAAGCGCGTTCTATCTAAGCAAGAAAAGATCATTGCCGCTGTCGCGGGTGGTCTCCTCGTTGCCGGCGCCAAAGAGTTATGGGATCGCCGTGAAGCGGAGAAGGATGGCGCCGAAGTTCATCGCAACATAGCCGCCTCCGCTGCTCTTGGCGCTGCCGGCGCACTTGCCGGCTACCAAGGAGTGGAGTATTATAGCAAACACGCCAGTAAAGATGACAAAAAATCAACCTACGTTGCTCACAAGGGACGAGACGGTAAAGTTGTCGAGTACTATTCCGACGATGACGATGACGATTCTAGACACCAAAAAGGTAACAAGTCTTTTCTTGAAAACGCCCTGGCCGCAGCTGGTCTAGGAGGAGCTATCAAGGCCTTGACCGGTGGCGGTTCTGAGAGGGATTCGAGAAGTCGCCGCGGTAGCCCAGACTCGTACCGTTCGCGAGGTAGCACAAAGAGCTCAAAAGATACTCCTGCGGCTAGAATGCAAAAGGCCGCCAAGGCATCGCTCGTTGCAGGCGCCGCAGAGGCTTTCCGTGTTGCGAAGGAGCCTGGCGGATGGAAGGGAGAGAAGATGAAGCGAGTTCTTACCGCGGCTGCCGGTGCTGCAACTATCGATGCCGCTCATGATCCTTCCAAGGATAGCAAACGCCACCTTGTGGAATCCGTTATCGGTGGCCTTCTTGGTAACCGCATGCTCAATGGCTCCAGAAAGGACATTGAGGAAGATAGAAGGACAGGTCGGAGCAGGTCCCGCTCTCGTGCACGCTCCGAGGGTGGCGGAGGACCCGGTCTTGCGGCGCTAGCTACGGCAGGCTTGGGAGCTTTGGGGGCTAAAAAGCTTATTAGTAGCCGGAGTCGGTCTCGATCTCGTCCTCGTCGGGATAGTATCGATTCATACGATAGCCGAAGCCCCTCGCCCCCAAGGCGCCGCAGCCGTAGCCGCAGTATCGTTGATAAGACACGACGCAGTCTGGCTAAAATTGGCCTGGGAAATGATCCTGATGACAAAGACGATGATCACCCTGACGACCGGTCTTCTCGCCGGAGTCGTCATAGAAGCCCGTCAGATGACCGCTATGATGATGATCACAAGTCTCGTGCCTATATGAGAGGAGGCCGAGGCCCTGCGAACGACAGTTATGATGAATATGATGAGGAGGAGCGTTCTATTGGTAGTGGACGACCGCGTAGTTCGTCCCGTTCACGAGGAGGTAGGTCCAGTTCTGCTTCTAGTAGTGATCTTGGAGATTCAGACGAAGATAAGAAGATGACGTCGAAGATGCGACGTAAACAACTCATTACGACGGGGTTAGCAGCTGTCGCTGCCATCCATGCTGCTAATAATGTGTATGGTAGCATGGGGCAGCGCGACGCGAGGCATAGAGCAGTTAAAGAAGGTAAACTGAGCCCGGAGGAGGCTCGGAAGTTGAAAACTAAGGCACTCTTGCAAGATGCGGCCTCGGTTGGCATCGCGGCACTAGGCGTCAAGGGCGCTCTCTCGGAGCTCAAGGAGGCACGAGAACAGGCCAAAGCAATTAAAGAATGGAATGAAGAGAAACAAAGGCGTCATGAGAAGCGGTTGGAGCGACTTAGGCAGGCAAATTCCAGCTCTAGTGGCAGGTCAAGGACTGACAATTGGCGCTCTTCAGTTCCGCCGCGGGAGAATCGGTATGACGATGGGCCCCATTACACTGACGGGAACCCTTATTCTGCCTTACCTGCACCTCCGGAGGGATACGACAGGAGGTGATAGGGTAGGGTTATCCACCACTATGCATTGACCTGCATAGACCCTACTCCTTTCTGCGCCAACTACATATAACGGTTTGCAGAGCATAATACCTGCACTGTACCGTACCCCCTTTGACGACTTGACGATTTACTGCGATTGATGTTTTTGGGAAAATATACAAGATTGGTGTATAGAGGGCGTTTGGAATAAGATGAAAACTGCTTGCCTCGCGTCACTGCTGAACTAACCCCGGCTGTTTTGAAATAAAAACAAAATCTCGCTCGTCGCATTGGTTTCTTTTATCTCTTCTGAATCTCTTATGATACGCGAAATTTTACTATTTACTATGATATATAACTGAGCAACTCGCTGATCCTGATTAATGTGTGACAGATGGGCGTCATCGCCGCCACCACCACCATCGCGACGACTAATGTATATATCCCGCTGTAATGCAGCAAGGGTGTTCTTGTGCTACCTGATTCTTACCTGCGTCACCGAAAACGGACCCAGGCGTCTGGAGCACCGGCCCTCTTGCAGCACAAGCGCGGAACAGGGACGTCTACCAGTGGACGTTCTCTCGCTAACCGGATGCCACGGGTTTACATCTCTGCTATCACGAAATTCTATTTGGGGGTTCGGAACCAGTCAACGGCCGTAATGAGGATATGCACAGGGATAGTAACAGGATCTGCAGGGCTTTTTATTGGGACTCGGTAGGATCCAGATGACAACGGTTCCGACAAGTGGGAAGGACAGAAAAGGGGAACAGTGGGACATATTAGCGCACGCGTGGCAAGTTAGGATGGGATTTGATAGATGATTCGGTTGGGAATCGCGAACGGGGGATCTAAGGATACTACTATAGGTACACGTACCCGGGGGGGACGGTGTGTATAAATGGAGATGGAGAGGGGAAATTGGGGATGGGGGGACGCTGCAGGTTTTCAAGATCTTTGGGTATTTCCGGGGGTGATATACTATGACTACCTATTTGATGACGACGATGACGACCTTGAGACTATTTCCGATTGGACGATGTCATGAAAGACTTTTCCGTTTCTTTAAAACAAGCATTACATTTATATCTTCCTTCTTTTACAGTCTATCACAAGTTAAATTATGGACTCTCATGCTTTTTTGACGCTGCTATATCTGCATTCTCATATAATGCGTTTACATGCTTAATATGTGATCTGCATACATAGTACTGATACCTGACGAGAGGTCGTTGGGCACAAGTATAGCCTATCAAGCAACCGGAATATAACTTGTCATGAGGACTGCATCTGGCCATATATGACTGCAGTGATGTCCCCTGTTTGCATCGGCGTACATACGCACATACATACATGCTCCCTTGTCTGCATACGCTGGGATAGATACACAGGCACTCGGGCTCCCGAATCGATTCCTGTAAGTAGGGCCGGGTATGCCGGTGGGAATGGGGTACATCTAGGGACATATGCTCGGTATTGAAATACTTTTCACACTTATACCGGTTTATCCTACTACTCTAGGGAGAGAGATGTCAACCTACTAAACTTACTTGAGATCGGGAGATGCAGTACGGATCGGAGATAGTGTTCACTAGGTTGGTATATGTATGTATGTATGTACTGTAGTAAAATAAAATACCCTCTTTACTTCGTACATACCTCCCTATTTCCTGCACTAGCAATAGCTGCCAATGTCCAATTAATCTCTCTCTATCTCTCTCTTTCTTACCTACGAGCTTGCATGCCTCTACTACATAATATACTACTACCTAATGCAACTATACGGCGCTACATACATACATAACATATCTCCCATCCTCGCCAGCAAAAGTCATGACATCATCGTGCTGACCGCCTCCCCCCACGATGTTGATGTGATTTGATTCCTGGATCTTCCTCCCCGTGGCCGGATCGAAAGAAAAACGTGGGCACGCGCGGAGGATTACTCCTTGGGGAAAGGGTACGTAGGCAGAGTGGGTATGTAGGTACCTAAACTTGGAGTCGGATTCCCCAATTCTGGGTTGTGGACGGCGGACCCTGTCATGCGCCTCTGGCAGCTAACGATCCCCTTTGGTTCCGCACGTGTACCAAGTAGCTTATCAGGCAGGTGGTGTACATAGTATGGAGGTAGTCAAAGTCAGTCCCGTGTTACGTCTGTATCGCTCCGGGTGTATAGGTAGTGGCTATTCGGGAGTTAGGGATTAGGTGGGAGAAACTACCTAGTTAGTCGCTCTTATGGGTATACTGAGTAGAAGGTTGTATGAGCTGCATACATACCACGCCTTGAGATTCTAGAATGTAGTTCCTTCAAGCTCTGTCGATGGCTTGGCGATATGGAGGCAGCCGAGCCGCATGGCTAGCTACCCTCCCCACCAGCCTTCTTGGCATAGTTCAGAATGGAGCTGTAAGTGCTTTGATATCTCTCACAATAATACAATTTATAGTCCTATAGAAACTGGGGGAGAAACACAGACGTAGGTAAGGTGTCTCAAGATGATTAGGTTTGGTTTCGAACTGGTAATTTAATATTCGACCAGTTCGCAGAGGCCCTATTAGACCGGCTTCTTTGCTCTAAATATGTGAAACAGCCTATTATGTACAATATCGAACCGTCGACTTGTATGGTATTTCCATCTGATACGCTAAGAATAGAATGCGCGCATCTATCTATCTCGATTAGCTGACGGCACCACCCCCTTGCTTCCAGGCCTGAGCCATGGCAAGCATCTTTGATAGATCTTGCTTCTGTTCGTCGTCTGCGGGGAATACGTAGTCGATATACTCTTCGAACGTGTCGTCTTCCAGTCTGCGCCTGCGCTTCGTCCTCCGTGGCATCTGCTTCTGGACTTTCTCGATATCCTCTGCCGACCCATGCGTACGCTCGAACGACAGCCAAGCGTTGAGTAGAGAAACTCTCTCTTCCTTGAGCTCCTTCTCCTTCATGCGCTTGTGAGCACGCTCGAATACATTGCGGGCTCTGGTCTTGGCCTCCTCGCTGACAGGCCGCTCCTCTTCTTCGCCCGCTTCTTCCTCGTCTTCTTCTGGGATGTTGATCTCGAAGTGCGCATAGCTGATCCAGACCTTGACATGATCTGTCTTCTCCAGAAGTCTCTCGTACAGGTTGCGCGTCTTGTCGTACTCGCCTTCCTCTTCCTCGAAGTCGATATATGCCTTCCATAACAGTTCCGGCATATCGAGCACGGGCTGGTTAATAGCGAGCTCGAAAATGGCTCTTGTCCTGTCGAGGTCGTCCAATCCCCTTTCGAGCTCGGCAAACTTGATCCACGTCTGGCAGTTGGCTGGATTCCACTCGATGTGCTTTTCGTAAAGGGTTCGACACCGCACAAACTCAAATAGCTTTAATTCCAACTCAATATAACCCTTAAACAGCTTGTCCTTCGGACACATGCCGATTGCTTGCCCTAGCGTTTTTCGTGCGGTTGTGAGCTCACCCTGCCGAATTTCAAACTGCGCCCTCAACAACCAGACCTTAGCAAATGTGAATTTCTTGTGGGGTATCAGGTCGAGGCATAGCTTATAAATCTGGCGCGCTCGGTCAATATCCTTGGCTTCCATCTCCTCCCAGATAGCGTAAAAGATCCACAAGTAAATGTATCGGCGCCAATGCCTCTTTTCTTGCGTCGGCGGGATCTGAGCTACAGCTCGCTCGTATACATCTCTCACCCGATCCAGGTCACCTGAAGTCTCTTCTAACCGAGCGTAGTCGAACCATATATCGTAGTTCTTCGGATTCTCCTTGATTTGGTCTTCGTAGTGTCTCCTTCTCTTTGATAATATTACGTCCTCTACGCCATCCCTGTCGCCATACTGTTTTTCGAAGGTCGTGTACGCCTTGTGTAAACCCATGGACTTTGAACGAGGGAGGCGGTCTAGAGCGTATTTGTAAATGGCCCTAGCTCGCTCGTACTCCTTGAGCTTCGTCTCGAATCTAGCGTAAGCAATAAAAAGCCTCTCGTCAACAAATTCGTCGCCCAAGGCCTCAACTGCAGCGCCGAAAACTTCTCTGACTAGATCACTTGTCCCAACCTCTTCTTCGAATTTGGCCCATTTAATCCAATTACGCGGTTCCGGGTGTACGATTGTAAAGCGCTCGAAGATATCCCGGGCACGTTGGAATTCGCCGTAACGTTTCTCGAGTTTGATGTACGCGCTCCATGCTGCCTCGTCCGGCTCCCAGGCCATCCATCTCTCAAATACCTGTCTCGTACCAGGAATATTACCCAACATCTCTTCCATGTAGACATATTTGTACCATAGCTTGTCGATCCTAGGTAGGATAGTGACGGCACGATCAAGTAGGTTTCTCGCATGATTGATATTCCTGTTTTTCATCTCGGCCTCGATATAGCGAATCCATAACACGACAGACGTAGGATCGACGTCGAGGGCTCGCTCGAAGATGGATCGCGCGCGCTTGAATTCCTTCTGCTCAAGTTCCCATGCAGCATAGCGCATCCAGTTGTTCATATTAATCGTATTTCGGCGAACGAAGCTCTCAAACTCCCTTCGCTTCCGACCCTGGAACTCATGGAGCTCTTCGAGGTCGCCAAAGCGCTGAGTGGGTGCCTGTAGGGACGTCTCCTGTCGGTCTACCGCTTCTCGGAGCAGCTGCTCGGCAGAGATTTGAATAGGCGCGGCGGCCTTGTTCTTCACCCTTGGAGGGCCGCGTGAGGACTCCATCTTGACTTTAGTGAATGGTATCCGTAGGGTGATATATGTGTAGGAGACAATATGAAGATTGAAAATAAAGGATGATTGGGAAGGTATGGTGTGGTATGGCTGTGCCAACCAAAGCGTTTGGTTTTGAGCCAAGGGCAGGTTGTATAGGTTGTATATGTTATAAGAGGTTGGCGAGGCTGATTAGAGATAACAAAACGCGACGAGATCAGTTCAATTATTAAAGTGGGTTTAATCCCAGTAAATTCACGGAAGAATTGGTTTTACCGACCGTTGACTTGACCTAAGGAGAGTTGTGATTGGATGCGAAGCTTAAGGTTCCACATTAAATTGTAGTCGCGACTAAGAAGGCTGGAAGGCTGCGACCAACTTCTTCTACATAGTACATCTTTTTTGATTTGGCTTGTCGCAATTGGAATTTGCCCACCTTCATACACAAAGAACCATCGACGTTTCCCGGATTTCTCCTCACCTTTCATATAAGCGTAGTAAACTACGTATCCCATCTACTTTTGAGTTAATAGTTTATCTCATCGAATTACGCCATCGTCTGACGATATACTACCGTTCGACGCCATGTCGACTCTAGCGGAGGAGTTGCTGCAGGACTTTGAGGACTCGGGGTCCGAAAATGGCGAGGAACAAAATGACACCGGACTTGACCTCGATGGGCCAGCTATTGGCCCTCCGGCAAGCCACGATAATAGCGACATGGTGCTAGACGGCGATGAAGAAGAGCCCGATGAGGACGAAGAAATGGGTGGCGTGGGCGCCGTCGAACCCGTGGAAGACGAAGAAGCCACCAAGGCTAAGGTCGAGAAGATGCAACTAGGCGGAGTTAAAGATATCCGTAAGGTTACTACTGTTATGGACAGACTGGACCCTCTGCTTAAGGTTAGTTTACCCTCTACTCCCTCACTTCACACTATGAACAGTGATGAAATGTTTACATCTCCTATCCTGAGCTAGACCTGACCGACTGGTTACGACCTTATAGGATATCGCCCACTACCAATCAAAACCTCTCACGCCACACACAACCAATATAGGTAACATTGAGGACAACCCCGAGTACAAGATCCTCACTGAATCCAACACTCTCTCCACTCAGATCGATGGCGAGATCATGAAGGTCCATAAGTTCATCAGAGACCATTACTCCGCTCGATTCCCCGAACTTGAAACGCTTGTTCAGAACCCGATCGAGTATGCTAAGGTTGTAGCCATCCTGGGAAATGGACCTATGGATTCGGATAGCATCAGAGCGCTTCAAGGCTCGGCCGACAATCCTCTGGGCGAATCGCTCAAGTCGGTTCTAGATGGACCGTCGCTGATGATTGTCACCGTTGAAGCTACTACAACGAAAGGCCGTGAAATAAGTCAGGAGGAACTTGAACGCATTCTGAAAGCCTGTCATATGATGATCAAGATGGACAAGGCTAAGAAAACACTTACAGACTACGTGCAGTCTCGAATGAACATATTTGCTCCTAACCTTACAGCCCTAGTCGGATCCTTGACTGCTGCGCAATTAATTAATACGGCGGGAGGTTTAACAAATCTTTCCCGGGCGCCTGCCTGCAATCTTGCAGCTTGGGGCTCGAAAAGATCAGGCAATACGGCATTCGCCACCAATGTGGGCGTGAAACAGCAAGGTTACTTGTACCATTCACCAATCATCCGTGGCATCCCAACAGATCTAAAGAAGAAGGCTATGAAGGCGGTGGCGGCGAAGCTCGTCCTAGCTGCACGCGCGGATACTGGCCACTCAAACCCTGATGGATCATATGGCGAAGAACTCAGGGGTCAATGCCTAGAGAGGTTAGACAAACTGACGGAACCGCCACCGAACAAGGGTCAACGAGCGCTACCGGCCCCGGATGACAAACCCTCACGTAAGCGGGGTGGTCGACGGGCTCGCAAGGCCAAGGAGGCAACTGCGATGACTGACCTTCGCAAAGCTCAGAACCGCATGGTGTTCGGCAAGGAGGAGAAGGAAACAGACTACGGAATTGGAGACTCTACTACGGGCATGGGAATGATCGGCCAGACAAACGATGGACGAATCCGTGGAGTGCAGATTGATAACCGGACACGAGCGAAGCTTAGTCAAAAGCATAAAGGCTGGGGAGGAGCTACGCCTATTGGCGGTTCAGCTTCGTCATTGCGCGGGTTTGGCCAATCAGGTAACATCGACCTTCGTGGTAAGGGTCTACGAACTTCAGGGGTAGGGTCCACTATCGGAGGAGGTGCAGGGACAGCCTCGTCTCTAGCATTCACACCAGTTCAGGGACTAGAGCTTGTAGACCCCAAGGTTCAAGCTGAGCTTAATCGCAAGCGAAAGGCGGAGGAGGACCGCTGGTTCAAGGGCGGCACCTTTACCCAGGTGGCCGGGGGCGGGACAGCTAGTAGTGCCAACGGTGGCTTCAAGGTCCCTGAACACCCCAATAAGAAGGTCGATACTGGTGCTGGCAAGATGGGGCCACCAGCGCTACCCGCTAAGAAATAGGGCGAGCGAGGTACTGCGCTGCTATAGGATCGCGCGAAGTAAGGGTTTTTTTTCTGTACAACGTATATGCACACAGACAGACAAATGTAAGCAAGGCGTGGCGTCTAGAGGGACGGTGGGGTCGCTCGTTGGGTTTTTTTCGCAGCATGGGGTCGGTCGCATGGTTATGGCGTTCTTGGAAGGGGGCGCTATCGGATATTAGACTACGGAAGAAGCTAAATCGGCTTAGTTCTAGTAGTTAACTCTTGTCATGCAATGTGTGCGTTTCTTAACAGCACTCGTTTTCTACAAACTTAATTCTCCGAGGCCGCGCGCCGTCTGAAATCTGAATTGAATGGATCCATCCCCGCCTCGTTTGTCCAACTCTATCTCTACGTATTCTACTCGCCTGTCTAGACATGGAGCCGGCTCCGGCTCCGTCACCGCCCGTACATTGACTTTAGCTAAGGGATATAGAGTTCGCCGCTGCGGCGTTACGAGGTGTTTATTTTCTTTTTCAAAGTATCTATCTGACCTAGTCCCTACCTATGTACATATGGCATGCATGCATATGTACATATGTATGTATGTAAGTAGGTATGTAGGTAGGGAAGAGATGAGACTTTTCTGCCTTTTATCTTGCCTTTAGGTTAGGTACCTAGGTACATACATACTCTGCGTTTTGACGCAGGCGCGCGTAACGGCCACGGTCCAGGGAAGGAAAAGAAAGGGAAGGGAAGGGAAGAAGGAAAGAAGGAAAAGAAGTGTCACGACGTTTCGAACAGGAACCCTAGGGAGGAGGGAGGCTCGCACAGATCTCGATCGTCGGGCGGGAAAAAGGGCCTTGGGCTGGGCCGGACTGGAGCGAGGGAGCTGCCGTGGTATGATAGCGCGGCGCCGTGTGGGTTACACGATACGTGGTCCCCCAGATTCGAAATGCTGGACGTCCGCTGCAGCGTTGCAGCCTCTTACGTAGATAGATAGACAAGTAGGTATATGGTGTATGTGTGTGTGTACCCGTACGCAGAGCGAGCTCGGTACTACTGCTGCCGGTAGGTCAGGTCAAAGTCAGGTATGGCCATACAGTATATAAGACTCACAGGGCGTACGACCGTTTGTCGCACGTGAAGGCGAGGGGCGAGATGAGAGGCAGGATCGGGTTGTAATGTAATGTGGTGGTAGTGTTTGTGGTTGTGTTGTGGTTGTGTTGGGGGGTGGTGTGGTATGGTGTGGTGTGAGGGAAACGCGAGAAGCGGGAAAAGGGGAAAATGCGAAAAAAGGAAAGGGAAAAGATGGCATTCTAGTGAAACTCGCAGGTTTCCGGACATGGGAAATTTTTTTTCTGATTCTGATTTTCTGGATTCTGGCCGCATGGCGATTTCTCAACATTCGCATCCCGCGCGGATGCCCTAGATAATTAAATGCCATTTTCTTGTTTACCTACTTCGTACATTAGGTACTTATATATATACATACGTAGGTACACTAATATCTACCCAAGGTACTAGATAGACACTGCACACTGCGCCATCCATCATACCTTGCCGGTTGATTACGTCGTGGCTGCGGTGCAATTGGTGAAGGTGAGATGGGGGTTTAGGGGCAGAGACGTTCCGAATAGTTACATTTTCGACGATGTTCTAGCGTTAATTTTCTTTTTCTGTCTCTTCTTTTTGCTTCTTCTTCTTCTTCTCTACCTAACTTACCTACTTGAAATCTGCAGGGACTCGGCCGGGAGAGTACATAGGTAATGTATCTGCTATGCACATATATACCATACGTAACATACATAGCAAAATAGGGGTGTCAGTTCAATATAAGGTAGGTATGTATGTATGTATCTCTTTCGTCCGAGTCCCGTAGGATAGGTCGAACTGGCTGAGCGCCGATCAGTTGAAGATCACAGCGCTGAAAACCGGATTTCGTCATGACAGATCACGGTGACATATATCTCTACTGTGGCATAGAACAAGGTCTGCACTGCCATGCGAGGTAACAGCTTACAGCTTACAGCCCACGGCGCGGGGTAAAAAAAACTAGTACCTTAGTTTAGCAGAGTGCCACACGGACGCACATGTGAAGAGCAAGAGGAGGGACGAGGAAATCACATCCTTGTCTGTCCTGTCGTGCGTAGGTATTACATATGTATGTATTGTACTGGGGGGTATCTGCGTTCGGTACCAGTTATACTACGCCAATACCCAGGCTATCAATACCTAAAGTATTCTATGTCCATGTATATATGTTCTATGTATATGTATGAGGTATGTATGTATGTATGTATGTACGCCATGGAGGTCGCGAGTCAGGTTCGTGCAGTTGGCGTTGGTTAATATCGACATAGAAATGCCCGGCTTTTGGATATAGTGGGGAGGTATCTGGAAAGTATACACCACGTAGGTGTGTGTGTGTCTGTGTGTGTGTGTGTTTCTCTCCATCTCTCTATCTCTGTCTGTCGTGTCTGTGTGTATTAAAGAAACCGACTAGGGGAAGCTACGGAATCTCGGTTCCGGACGATCAATGGGAAGAAGCTTGCGAATGAGCTACATATACCTATACATACATACACTAGAATAGTGCGATCTTACAACGCACGTAATAGCGACTATTCAAAAAGCCGGAATGTTGCTGAAAAGATCGCCCACCGTAAGGCTGCGCCGTTGTTGGCGAACACGGGGCGTATCCTGTGGGCTGGGTCAGTATGTATGTATGTAAGAAAGAACCCCAAGAACCCCAAGGGTCCACGATCGTGCACAAGCTCGGTAAGGCCTGTTGTTGCATATACCGAACGGCCGGTGGTCATCTCGGGTTGTCGTGGTCGCGGAGCCCCGGGTCGAGCGATACTCTTAACGGCGTGTCCCGGAACAGCATAGTGCTCTATACGGTACGGTCTGGGACGATATTCAGGCGAGCGTCTCGCCATTTTAAATAAGAACTGGCCTCTCCCACATCTAACTAGGTATACACATGTTTACATATGTTCGTGCGTGTGTAGTATGTTACCGTAAACATGTTATCGAAAACATTAGGGGTAACTTCTGCCCCCTGTGGCTCGTGGCAGTGCTTACACCCTACCTTATGTACAGAGGTAGCTATCATCCATGGCACAATTCCTATTGGTCTCGTTGCTTGTCGCTATATTTCTCGTCGTGATCCTTACATTAGCTTTAGCTACATGTATATCCTTACATTATCCTCGGTATGGAGGTACGTATATTTATTTGCTGCAAAGAGCTTAGTGTAGTCTGCCACGTTATCTAAGCTGTATAGGCGTGAGTGTGGTAAGTTGCGTACCGAACAATCTTAAGCTCGGCTCTAGATTAACATGCACCTTGTTGGCGATATTTCAGCATGTTTGTCTGTGTATACGTATAAGGTACGTAAGTAAGTAGTATCGAGTATAAGAAGAATAGGGTCTAGCCAGATCCTCAGATATAGTGCATGCGTAACAAGTATGCAAATGCCCATTGAAATCTACTGTATGTAGGTATCTACGGTTTGCTTTGATCTTATCGCGAGATTCGCATGCGGCACGTAAAGTCGGGTCTATGGAAGAGCTCTTGGACCCTGTGGCTCGGTCGACCTATACATATGCATGGTAAGCAATGTGAATGCCAAATAGGTAATCGAAAGGCCATTATAACATGCCATGATTTTTCGACGGCTCTTTATCAGCTCATGAACTGATGCTCGAATGTTGCCATTTGCTTGTGTGGGCCATTCTTATGCCATCTAGACCTAAACACACACACCACACACATGGAAATGTAGTAGTTTTGCACAATATCTCAGCAGGGGTTAAGGTCCTGGGCTCGCGCTACTGGGTACGGGCTTCCATCCGGGCATCCATCCATCCAATGGCTTAACTGAATTTTGCATTCCCGAAACAGATGACATCCTAGGTATCCCGGGACGAGGTCCAGGCCTTTTTAACAAGCAAGTAACGAATGTATAAATGGATGCAGATGGATAAAACTTGTATAAACCGAGTAAACGCGAGGAAATTCCGAACTTCCAAGCCTTTCCAAGCCCTACGAAGCCCCGCGAAGCCCCGCGAAGTTCCTTGGGACGGTTAGCGACCAAGATGCCGAGCCGGAAACAAGGTATCCACGGACGTGGAAGTATATCGAAGGTGGAAGCGATGCCCCTTCGGGAGCACGGCCGAGTCGCCTTGCTAACTGGTCCTAAAGCTCCGAGGCGCGCCCCGTGTGAACTTCAAATTTTTGAAGTCAAAGCTTCACTTGCGCTTCACTTGCGTCATCGTGACAATCGCCATGTCCATATTTCTTTTACCATGTACCTGGATGCGAACGTATGTATCGAATAGGTAGAGCTAAGTAAGTAATAGACCCGTCATCGATACCATGTAAGAAAGAAAAGAAAAGAAAATGCAATGTTCTTGTAGACACAAATATGGAATGGTAGTTCGGATGTATAGAAGTTAAGTGAAGTTTACCGGAAATAGAAATTTCGAATGATTCAAAATGCTATACATATAATAAAAAGATTGCGACAATCTACTATCGGCGCCATCGCTTGATAAGCTTATAGATGATCTATAATATACCGCTTTTAGACGATGTCGCTCTTATGTCTCGGCGATACTCGAGAGCGTACAGATGTGACAGATGTGACAGATGTATAACACATAGATATTCCACAAATATTCGTCCATCCTAATTGTAAAACTCGTTAGATGAATATGTCCAAAGATCTGGAAATCCCATGAGATAGACCTGATAAGAATTGTCCGTTTCCGTCTACCAAAAGGCTTGTACTCTGGTTGGCGCGCATGGACAGGGTATTAAAACAAACCGCATTCAGAATTCCAGGGACCACCATCGTACCACAGGCAGATGTACATATGTACATGAGCCGGCTCTGCTTCGTAGGCTGACAGGGCTTAGGTACCTAGGTAGTTAATGAAAATGTAGTATTATTAGACCGCCAGAAGCCTTGGGAATTTCGAGGCCTGCGACGGACAAATAACGAATCCAGGGGAGCATAATGTACATATGTAGTATGTATGCCATGTATGCCATGTATGCTATGTATGCGTGGCCGGGACCCTGGCTGTCAAACGATAAGTTGGCCCTATGAGAGATACGAAGTTCGCGCCAAGAAATGTAAAAGTTGTGTTCCTGTAATGTGGACCTCGCCGGCGATCTCGCCAGCGATCTCGCAAGCAATCGACGATTGCCCAACATTGTTTCGATCTCTGTGTTGCTGATGCGCGGAGCCAGTTACTCAACCCTCAACCCTCAACCCTCAACCCTAGAAAATTTGTTGCTACGCTTGCAGGCCGGCATGCTTCAAGGGCGGGTTGAAGGAATTGCTGGCCGTCTTCCATTATACTCTCCTTCTATTCCGGTAGGTAGTACTCTTTATTAATTATCATCCGCATCCCGCATCGTCCTTGTTCTAATCGTGCCGATGCGCTTCCCTTCGGTATACATGGGTACTATGAAATGTAGGTACAATAGGACTATCGCGAGAAGGGAACTCAAAGACTCGAGAAGGTCAGCGAGTACATGCATAACTACATAGGGAGGGGTAGGCTGTGTAAGAAGGCTCAAACATAGTTAGCGCATGGTCAATGAACCCTGACTTTTGATCAGTTCCAAGAGTTGTATACCCAGTTTGCCAGTACCCAGTATAATAAACCCCTACTCCTGCAGTGAGGTACTGCAAAGCTTCTTGCAGTGTACCGTATATGCACTATGGCCGTACCGTAGGGTTATGTAATGGACAATGCCGTGTCTGCGTGTATGATTTGGTAATGTGCATAGGTACCTATGTAGGTATGTTCCATGTTATCGGGGTACCGAAGCAAGCCACGCTGAGCCTCCTTTGGACGTTGCACATAGCTTCGTCCCTTAATACCTAGGGACCGTACCTAAGCGTCCATTTCTCAGGGTATCATATTCAGGGACTTGGCAACGGGAGAGGGACCATAATAGCAACCCCATAATAGCCTGCCAGACCCAGACAGGGCATACAACATTGAGAAAAAAAAAGTTCCCCCCCCCCCAAAGTTCCATGTGGGGCTTAACTATCCGTTTTCATTCAGTCCCTTGCTAAAGTTTTGCGGCCCTCCATCAGGCGGAGACCGATCTCCCTCCAAAATCGAGATCGCTCTTAAATTTCCTCGGGTCCCATCGCTTAGAATTTGCTGGCTATCGAAACAACCGCACACGGGCACTCCCTTTGGCATCGACCCGCTCTGTGCTTACCTCGACTCCGGGGCGTTTATTCATGACATCACGAATTTCCTCTTATTTCTTCCGCTTTCCTTGCCGGCATTACTACGTCTCGGATGCTATTCGGAAGCCCGATACATAAGTCATTTATGCTCCGGTCTTGCTCTCCTCCGCATGCGGCATGCGGCATGCGGCACACGGCGCAAGGAAGGGCTAAGGGTTATTACTCCTCATTAGGACCCCTTAATAACAAGTCAGCGGACTGCAACACATCAAATACATGTCGCATACATGTCGCATGGGTAGACTTGCCGAGTTGGCGCTTTGTGAGACGTAAAGCTAGATGTGGCTAATGTGCACAGGCGTACACTATCTGCTTTGTGTCCACTGTCAGACTGTCCACACGAGAGAGAAAATTATGGAGTGGATGGGAAGATCGAGATGGAGGGAAGTGGGGTGGGGTGTGGGTGGAGACTGAAGGAAAGCATCGAATTCTGAAAAAAACAGAAAGGGAAAAGAAGAATGCCATCAAGGGCAAGCGGATGACAAAGTAACCTTACATACCCTAACTCTACCTATCAGGTGCTAAAGTTCCAGAGCTCCTCTTGTTATCAAAAATCTTTCAAATAAAAATCTAGATAACCCAATAGCTGATATGGTAAGTAATAATGGTACCTTATTTTTTCAAAGTTGTTTATTCTGCATATTGTAGTTGTCATCCGTGATGGAGACGCATGCGAGGGTTAGTGGACTTCGTTGGAGCACATGTAACTGTCACCATGGATACATTATGGGGCTGGGGGGGTTTATTGACATAGTGTCAGCATTGGTGTTGAGGGGTGGACATAATGTCGGCGGTGCGCCGCTTAAGAATCAGTCCCCCACCTAATTGGCTAATACATGTGGTATAGTCATCCCCGGGGGTGATTGTATCCAGATTATAAGGATAACCAGGTCTGAAATAGCTACCGTACGTATACGATTATATCTTATTGTAATCGTATTAATTTTAAAATACTGATATATTAGGAAAGAGTGGCCTTTTAAACATCGTCACCAACGGTAGTCACGGTCACCTAATCGACATATGTCACGTACGAGACTATGTCAGGCCAGGTCATCGTCACCATCTAAAGGCCTAATAATATTAAAAAAAAAAAAAAAAAAAAAAGAATAGAAGGCCTTGTAATCTAATACAAGGCTTTCAACATATTTATATATATATAGCCAAGGCACAGGCACATGTAAAAGTTAATTGAAAAGATTATGTTAATACGTTGAATTATAGGCTACGATGTTACAGGCTACGTGTTTTACCATTACACTACGAGGTCATTACGAATTACGATTACGATTAAAGTTTACCGTATTGCAGTATATATGCATACTCCAGGCCCTTATTTAACCTGTATACACCCGGGGCTGACATTGTATTAAATCTCTAACATCGTGTTGAATTCCTGACATCGTTGTGGACATAGTGGCTACCTGGACATCGTTAACAGGCCTGGCAATTACGGCGAAATAGACAGTACCTCTGACATAATAAATACCTTGACATACTATCTATTAGTACTGACTTGTAAGTACCTGCAATGAAATCGGTACAACAAGTCTTGCTGACATTGTATCGACCTGTTGACATGGTCTTGACATAGTATCGGGGCCTGTAATTATGTAATTATACTGACACCGTTGCTGACATAATGTCAATAGACCCCCCCAGCCCCATAATGTAGTTTAGATGATCTGTGTCGCACAAGGTTTCCGACATGTACCTTCTCTACTTGTTCCATGTACCCCGAGCTCCCCCCTGTCTCCCTTCGACGCCATACGTCTTGGCAGATTTGTCAAATAATCTTCGATCTATATTTCTATGTAGTATGTAGTATGTGACCAAGAGATTGAGGCGTCGAGGACGTCGACGATACTACAACTTACATGCATCGGAACTTGACGCATCAAGGGTACCTATCTAAGAACCCTGAAAGTTTACCGTTTTTGGCCAAGTTAATAGAAAGCGACGGCTTCCGTTTAAGTCTTATCTCCTCCTCTGGATCATTTGCTCCGGCCTTAAATATATTATTATATCTAGCCTAGTAGATCGTATGCTGGTAGATATCATCGAATAACGAGACAAAGGACTACTAAGTCACGACCCCCATTCTTTACATATGTAGTAAGGTGAGAGCAAAGGCACGAATTTTTTCAATGTACCTACAAACATAGTAATAGTCTCTCATAAGCTTACCCTACTCCATACCGCGTTTATACGTACGTGACGTATAGTAACAGATGGACACTACTAGCTCCTAATATATCCTACCCATCCCTACGTAACAGAAGAGCTTTAAGTATGTGTCTAAATGTCGTCCTACGCTATAGTCAGTAAATAGTAATATACCTAAGAGGCGGACGTGGAAGACTGAGAGCTAGATTAGCTTAGGTATCTTCGATAGCCTCCTACGTCAACTGTCAACATCAAAAATTAGACGGTCCTAACAATAGCGTAGATCCGCCTTATGGGACATTGTTTCTCCTTCTCCTTGCGAGTGGGTGTTGGATGGAGACTGGGAGCACGAGTTACTCCTCAGATTGGAATGTGAATCAGGGACCCGGGCGACCGGTCTGGTGGTGCTGGCATCCTGAAATAGACACTGGGTGAAGCGAAATATGCTAGCAAAGACCCGAGCAATGCAACATCCAGACGTGCCTGCTGATCATCTGTACGCAGCCTGGCAGCGCGCGACGCAAGGTGAGCCACCGCAGTGTACCCGTCTCGTCCGTGGCGTCCAATTCGTCAAATACCTTCTTCACCTACCCTTGCATGGAAGAGGTACGTATCGTACTCCACGGGATCGGCTTTGTCGAAGCTTCACTTCCTAGAACGGATCAACAAGAAATCTTCCTGCATAGCAACGACGCAACGACGCAACGACATAACGACGATATGTAAAGTGCTTAGAATAGCGTTTGCAGAAATATGACTGCTCGTCTTCGTCCTTGACCGAGAAAATTAAGTTGTATTCGGCAGCAAGGGAAAAAGTATCTCCTCAAATGCCTCATGTCAAGGTTGCGGTGCGTCTTGGTAAAGTTCTATTCTGCGCATGTCCAACTGCGTAATATTCATACATGCCTAGGTACATACCTAATGCACATAGTTAGTGATAGGTAATACGAGAAATTATTCTTCAGAACGGTCTTGGATAAGGACGACCTGCATACGCACATATTTCTAGAATGATGAATCACGGCTTACCATCGCGATAAATAGTTCTCATGCAGGATATCTGTACGGGATATCCGAATATACATGTATATCTGAACAAGCAGAGCCTTACGACGTAACTCGGTACTGGTTAGAAATGGATGTAACTAAACAGCTACATGTAAGTAAGGAAATAAGCGGTGACGGCGATCTTTTTTTTTGGTTATGTTCTTCGGCACTACATAGCACGCCAATGCGAAAAGGGTACATTTGTGATACTCGCAAGACTCGGTCAGGTACAATGCCTCAGTCCCATGTGTCTGCAACCGCCCCCCCGCTTCCTTCTGCTTTTTTGGAACCACTTGCTAGCATATAGCGGAACCCCTGATCCCTGTAATCTTTGTGCAATGTACCAATGTACCTCTTGTACCTTTTAGTCTCGTCCTTTTTGGCTGGAAATGTGGAGGAAGCTGGGAGCTCGATGGGATTCATGCCTTTCCCATGTTTCTTTTTAACCAACTCACTTCCCGTCGTATCTCGCACGAAAAAAGCTCCTCTAATCTTGCCTCACCTTCCAACCTTTGTTCACGAAAACCCCCCTCAAAAATAGCTACAGCACTAGTCGGCCATACTCCCGTCTAGTAGCTATTTATCACAATTGTCTTCACCTTATACTTCGAATTAGAATAAAACCAGTTCAACCTAGCTTGAGCTTAACCGCACACACATACACACACACACACGCATACAACCTGCCGAACCGCACTTCTTTTCAAAGACCATAAACCATCCCCCCACCTCAAATCGTCTCGTCGTCTTTTCGACTCGTGCCAGTTTTAGCTGCCGCCTGCAAGAAACCTTCTATGTGTTCAGAGTGTGCTTGATTGAGTACAATTCATTGAAGACATTTTGTCTGCTCACATTACAATTTCCTCGGCTGTGCCTTACCCTACTACAGGGGTTTGAGCTTCGCATACATTTTACATAGTAAAAGACCGAACGACGCAAGGCAAGGCTTGAACACAAGCACGGTTCAAGCAGTCAATTGCAATTGAATCTTTATCCCGTTATCCCGCTTTCCGCGCCCTATCCCCACACCTACAGACACAATGCACGCCCGAGACGCCACCGGCCGTCAGGTCTCTCTTTTAAACGATGATCCATATGCCAGCCATCAGTCATACCACTCAGCTATCCACTATCAATCCACCGGCGACCAATCGCCGCCGCCCCACACCCCAGAACTCCTCCGTTCGGATTCATACGACTCCAATGCCAGTTACGATGCCTACTCGCCACTAACACCTGGTCTATACGACTATTCGTCGCGCCAGCTCTACGATGAATACCTTCCTGACCAGAAAGGTGGCATGAAACGTCCTGTCTATGTTGCAACCAGTCGTTCCAATTCATATGAAGATGATAGCTCTGCTAGCTCTGCTGCACCTGAGAAGACTGGTAAGCGATACCCCTGCCGGTACCGTGATAGTCACGGCTGTGAGAAGACTTTCACTACTTCGGGACACGCCTCGCGTCACTCTAAGATCCACACTGCCGAGAAGGCCGTTCAGTGCACGTACCCTGGCTGCCACAAGAAGTTCACCCGCGCAGACAACATGAAGCAGCACCTTGAAACTCACTTTAAGGACAAGTCGAGATCTTCTGGCTCTTCTAAGTCTAAGAGTTCATCTATATCTTCATCCTCCAAGCGTGGCTCGATATCTTCTAAATCGTCATGCTCTCACAGCAGCGCGCCGTCTCACGAAATTCAAATGTGGGATTCGGACCAATACGGTCCCGATGCTTCACTCCCTTCCCCCGGTGGGGCTTGGGATATGCGTGGTCTCAACTTCCCACTTATAGGCCGGCCCGGTGCAGCCCGAACCAGCAGCGGACTGGACGCACTGGCAGCAATCGCTTGCCAAGAGGGTGCTTAAGATATCCCCAACACAAGCTTTCTTATTTTTATATGCCGACTTAAGACCAACATCTAGTAATGAAGGGGTAATGGACTTGTTTTGTTCCTATCTGTGTAAGATAGGGACCGGTATGGTGGGAAATACGTTATAACACGGCGTTTGGGGGTATATTTGGAAACAGTTCACGACGGCATTATTTGATACCACGGTGGCACGCATACGATAGGCGCACCATTTTTACTTTGCATCTTTGACAGACGGCTGGGAAAAGCATTCGAGCAGCATGGAGTGCTTCTCACGCTTTCTCTCTGCTCACAACACGATAACCTGGGCCAATTGGCTTGTCGCCCCCGGTTTTTTTTACTTGATTGGAAAATGATGATGGAGCAGTTGTATAAACACCAGCGAGGGCGAATACGTGTGCTCTTGCATATTACACATGGGGGCTGATTAGCAGTCGCACACGGAAATGCGCCGGAGACCCGCCGTAAAGGGTCCACATACTCCGTCGGGCGGCATTTTGTCTACTACATATATATAAATGACGTTGGAGTTAGGCATTAGATACCAACGTCCGCCCGGAACAGAGAAGGGGCGGATGGCATACGAAAATGAAACGCAATATTTAATGATAAATATTAAATCCCTTTACTCGCTACGAATTGCCTAATCGAAAGTGTTAAGTAGTCTCGAGATCTGCTACGGTGATGAATTACTTTGTAATAACCAAGTGTCCTTGCCGCCGATCCGGCAAACGGTCCGGACTCTATTCATTACGGGATACGACTGACCTAGTAAGTTCCTAACGTCATTATTTTCCGCTGACAACACATCAGGGTCGGGATGATCTCCAGGGTTCTACCGTACCAAAACAAGCCAAGATTAAACTAAAGTAAGCCCTAGCCTCGGTTGAGGAACATCAGTCCCTGATCTTGGCATGGACCCTGATGATCCATCCAACTCCTTCTTCTTCTTCTTCTTCTCCTTTTCCTTGCCGGGCAGGTAGGTACAAGATGCGTATCGGCGGGGAGGGTCACACATATATATTAAAGGGTACGTGGGTGTGCGCCGGCCTACCAGCCGATTTGCGGGTTAAGGTAGGGTTAGGGTGTTACAACGATATTTCGGTACCATTCCGACGGGGCGGCCGTTGGGCAAGTGGCCGTTTAGCCTGTCTTTGCCGCCCCGTGGAAGTGGTGTATATAAGGTAGGTAGGTAGGTAGGTAGGTAGGTAGGTAGAGAGAGGTGTCCTTGAACGAGACTATTACATACATACGGTAGCGTCAAGCACCCTAGCTAATTTAGTAACCACCTCCAAGGCACGCGTGTGGTTGAAGGAAGCGATAGGCGAGCAAGCGAAAGAAGGTTTGGTTTGGTTTGAGTGCATGAGCGTCCCGTACGTATGTAGGTAGGCTACGGAGTAGCGTCGTCCGCAAGGGAGGGCCGCAACTTGGGAAGTGGGATGGAAGCGCACTACATTATTATTACGCTCCCGGGGGACCTTTCCCCCTTTACCCCCCCTCCCAATCGACGTCATCTTGCATCGGTACGTCATCGCCTAATGCCCCCGGATCTTACCCTAGACCGATGTCCTTTCCCCATCAAGCCAATTTCTAGTCCCTCCCCTTTCCCCCCGTCCAATGCCTGGCCTTGGAAACTTCACAATTGAAAACAGAAAATCCTTCGAATATCTCCCAATCCAATCACTAGACGACACCCCCCTTACAGGCGGTAGTTCTAGTTTTAGTTCGCTTGCTCGCAGTCCTACCCGAAACTCTCCACCGCCCCGTCGTCTCGTCTCGTCACAAGTCACTTTTCCCAACGATCTGCTACGAACGATCGTCGGTGCTGACAGGCGGGGGTCCATCCCTTTTTAACCCCCCGTCCCCCGTGCCTGTCGATCATCGGATTTATTCTTTATTTAGGCGGGAATTAATTTTTGATTATTTCTTTTCTTAGAAGTGGGCTTGACTTACAGGTGATCCCGAGATTTGAGCAAATTATTCGTCGCGCTCGCGGGAATAGCTTCACATCCCGCCTCGCCTCACTCGCTTGTGTTCCGACCCTTGTTCTCTTCCCCCCGGTTGCTGACTACCTTAGGTACCTACCTACGTGGGCGGGCCACATGTCTCCCTAAAACGCGCTCGGGCTCGGAATCGGAATCCGAGCCCGGATGGAGAACAGGGTGTTTCGTGTCATAATCGTCGCAGGTCAACAGCAAGGTTAAAAAAAAACGGCATGAAGATTCATCGATCATTTCTATAGCTGGATATACCCCTTTCTTTTAAGTTGACATGTTATTTCCCTTATTACATTACCCCAGATTGTTCCCAAAATCATCCCTCGTATGGCTCCCTAATATGCAATGCATGTAATGTCTGTGTATGAAAATAGATAGCTAGCTATCACGTGCCTCACCACAGCTCGTCGTTGTCGGCGCACTCCCTTGCCATCTCGTACTGCTCGTCTGTGCGGCACACGAGCGTCCGGTGCCTGGCGTTCTTGGCGCCTACGTCCTGCACGACATTCGAGATCTTGGTTGTGTTGAGCGTGGGGTCGATCCCGAAACCAAGGCACGCTGCCTGCCCTGCGACGGCCGCGCGCAGCTTATCGCTCCTCTCGCCGATACCGCCCGCGAAGACCAGCGCGTCCACCTTGCCGGCTAGGGATACGTAGTATGAGCCGACGAAAGCACTCACGCGGTCCGCGAACAGGTCGAAGGCCAGTCGGCACTCGGGCCGGTCCGAGGTCGCGATCTTGCCGAAGTTGGTGGTGCCCGTCAGGGCCTTCCACCCGCTCTGCTTGTTGAGAATCTCCTCGGCCACCGAGATGTGCAGCTCCTTGGTCGACGACGGCGACAGTTTACCCACATCGCTCGCGTAGTGGAACACCAGGCTCGGGTCCACGCTGCCGCTGCGCGTCGCTCCCGGAAGACCCGCCAGCGGCGTTAAGCCCATGCTCGTGTCCCAGCTGCGGCCGCCCTTGATGGCGCACGCGCTGGCGCCGCTACCCAGGTGCAGGGCGATGATGTTGAGGTCCGCCGGGTCCTTGCCGAGGTACTTGGCGACGGAGTGGGTGATGAAGGAGTAGCTGATGCCGTGGAAGCCGTATTTGCGCAGCTGGTTGTTCTTAGCGATCTCCTGGTCGATCGGATAGGTGCAGATGTGCGCGGGTAGCGTCGAGTGGAACTGCGAGTCGAAGCAGGCGACATTGAGGGCGCTGGGCAGTTCGCCCATGCATGACTTGATGATGCGCAGCGAGTTGGCATTATGAAGCGGTGCCAGGTCTGTTAGCCGCTCTAGGCGGTGGTATGTCTCTTGCGTGATAATCTTAGAAGTTTTGTAGTCGCCTCCGTGGACAACCCGGTGACAAGCAACCGATACGTCGCCCTTGGCAGATAATTCGGGCAGTTCCTGGTCGCCGGTGAAGGTATCGAGCAGGATTCTGAAAGCGTCATCCTGGCCTTTGACGTTTTCTTTTACCTCCTGGTGGTCAAGAACCTGTAGATGGCCTCGCGAGTACGAGAGCTGCGCCGGTGGCGCCGTCAACCCGCTAATCTGGGCTTCGGCAAGCTGCTTCGGGGGCTCGCGGTGCTCAGCCGTGTACACGGAGATCTTGACGGAGCTCGACCCCGCATTGATGGAAAGGATCACCTTGGTCATAATTTCCCCTCCCTTTTTCCCTCTTGCGGTATTTCTGGATCCGGTAGTACACTGCTTCTCTTGCTGAATATTGATATTCAGGAACCTATGAGAAGCGTTCGCTAGATACGATGGTAACTCTTAGTAAGTATCCAATTTGCGGGTATAAGTCGGTATGAGTAAGGTACCGATGTAAGTAAGGGAAGTAATTGTAACGGTTGCAATCTCGTTAACAAAGTGTCACGATGGTCCTCTTTTTATGTATTTCCAGTTGTCGCTGTCGCCTTCTGACAGTGCATAGTAGCTGTGAAGTTCCCTCTACTGAGTACTATACTATGTATGTAGTAGCTGTCCGCTGGCTTGGCTCTTTGTTTTCCCCGCTACGACGTTCCCCGGCCGTAGAGAACATGTGCATATACCTTGCATGGCATGATCATCCCATGACGTCTACATATGGCCTGACTTTGCCGGTTCTAGCCACCCATTAGCCTCTCTTCGGACGGTCGCAGCGCCGCAATCCGATGCTTATGGCTTGTGAGGCGGCCGGATGCTATCGAGTTTCTATCTTTCTGTCCTAGAATTGTCGTTAGTTAGGGCCAGTATAGGATATTCGGTCCGTAGCACAGGTTTCTGGTGAGATGCACATCGTATCATTGACTTGTTGTCGCACAATATATATAAGGCGTAATTGCTGTACAGCGATTACGGCGTCGTTTTTCGTGTTTGACACTTGTACATAGCTTCTTTCTTGTGACTGGGAGACCCGGTTTTGGTAATTCTTTCGGGCCGCCGGGTGGCTGAGGCGATTAATACGGGTTACCCATTAGGTGGTAGTTGGGTGTTGGAAGGGATTGTGGATTTTCACGAACGGCTCGTCCCGCGGAGGGTATAGAAGTAGTGTTATGGTATATAAACATATTCGTCATCATATTTAATATAATGGTTACTAGCTAGAGGCAAAATTGAAGGAAGCCTCATTTGTAGCAATTTTATAGAATCTGAAAGTGAGTAATGGGAGTCTGTCTGGTCTTCTTAACTGACTTTACAACCACATCAAAACAATCTGCGATACGGGCTTTATGACCTATTCTATAGCATATACATATGTATAGGGCTGGAAAGCTTAGTCCCAACGACTTCATTTCTCATATCCGATATTACTAGGTAGGGCTATTCGAGCATCATCTAAATTGCAGCTATTCATGCCCTTTTATATGTTAATCGGGACAATACCATACTTGCGTGGAGAGCACTCGATGAAGACTTGCAAGCCACGGCCTTGGATTACATACTAAAGGACGGAAGTATCAACCGGATCAACATAATATATGGAATAACGATCTTCCAATCACATCTTCTCATTGACTAGAATCGCCGCATGGTAATGACCCTAGGAATCCGCGTATATGGTTAGGTGTACGGACGGGGAGAGCTAACGGCGCGGTACAAATACGATATACCTGCGTAAGTCACCAACAAGCCCAAGCGCCATTATGAAGAATGGCTGAAGCAATCCCGCCCGCATGGGAGGATAGAACGATGATCATATAAAGTAGTTCCTAGCGTCGCGTCTGATATTAGACTAGACGTTTGCTCCTACCTAGCTATAGGTGTAACGATATCCGCCCTGAACTAGGACCCAAGAGTCTAGTGGCTTGACCCTATGATTCTATTTCATGTATTAGCATGAATAAATCTAGTGTATATGATGTACTTGGGAGAAATGGTAAGGAAGTGAGAAAAAAAAGGGGATGTGCTTTGGAGTTTTTGTGTGTGTGTGTGTGTATTACGATAGGGACCCCCTGATTCCTAGGCGGCTTCCTCTATGTATAATAGTATGAGTATACACCGAGCTTAACCCACGCTGGATAACCCGGCACGAGAAGGCTTAGAAGCACAGGCATCCAGCCACGGGGTACGGGACACTCCTGCGGAGTTACCTTTTGATGACTCGATAGATTATAGTATATAGTCTACGAAGACAGGGCACCGGGACTGCTCTTCCTTTCCGCCCGGCCATACGAAGTACCACATCTATACTAGATTTCAGGGAACTACCACCGGAGCCCACGAGGAACTTCTACTTCTACTTCCAGGCACCTATACGCGTCGACCCACTGCCGTCAACTAAGTAATTCTAAAACCAAATACCAAACATCGTCGTGCTCGCCAAGTTTGAGTTTGTAAGTACCTACCCTACGTCGCGGGTGAAGACAGCGACTGCACGATTAAATTATTCACGTACAGAATCTCCAATCAAGACCACACATAAGGGAAAGTTTCACATAGTTATATGTTAACATGTAGGATGCTAACTACGTCTTAATATATTCCACGACCAGATTAAGTGTTAGGTAGTTCGATTCCTACCCCTTTTAGATACTTACCGCTATCTATATCACGGATAACATACCTATTTCGTCAGATACGCCTTCTAGATCATAGTCAAAGTGGCAAGGTAGCTTATCATCATCACCGAACCCCTTATTATCCCGGTGTAAGGAGAGCATAGAATACGTATATAGGTATATATAATAATCATGTTTGGTATGTACGCGCGAAGTGCAATATATATATATATATAGTTGATATATCTGAGCAATGAACCGCAAAGTAGTGGTGATAAGGCGGTGTTTGCCGCCAATCTGCATATATAGATAGAAACAGACACACACCAGCCATCCGTAAGAAACAAAGAAATCAGAATATATACTGTGCTCACAGAGTCGAGGTTCCTGAGGATTAGCATAGTTCCTTTAGGGTAAAGCTGATCTCTATCGTAGCTCTCTAGGTATCTTTTAAGTAGCGATGACGAAATAGGACAAGGCGGCGATATAAATGGTCATAGGCGATGAAATTGACGCGGGAAAAAGATGGTTCGGAGCACCTAGATACAGCACTCAGATATCTCAAAGTTCCGTTGCGTTTTGTTTTTGTTTTGTACTTTCCTACTCATACATAATATAAACCCCATAACAAGAGAGAAAGACCTTTTTGTTTCTCCTTTTATGACGTCGAAGTCTATTTGCAAAACTTCCCCTTTCCGTGAGGCCTTCCCCTTATGCGAACAATCCACGCCGCAAATGCAATTGCGAGAAAAGAAAAAAAAATCAGTGCTCAATACTTTTGTCTAGCAGCGAGATGCTAACCTCCGCGAGCGCGGAGGTGTCTAAGGGCCAACGAATCCGCAGAGACGAGTAACCGAAGGAAGGACTGAAAGAATCGCATTGATCGCAATCACCACCTAGATTTGGTTCTTGGTAGAATCCGTTTTCTGTGCCACCAAGAGGAAATGCTTGTGGTGATAATCCCCTGATGCAAAGGCCACTATTATTCGTGGCAGGTAGGTTGCTTTGTAGTAAAAAAACGTAAGAGAAAAAAAAAGTAATTGCGATGCCAAGTCTACTATGACCGAGATGGTTGGCTCGAATTGTCATCAACGAGGTGGAATCAATCTCTTCTCGTTAATGTGATAACCCACATTAGTAGACCGTAGAGATATATGGCTTCGTAACCCTTTCATTTTGGAGGTGTAAGGGCTTCCTGGGAGTCGGACATCCACCATGTGCTGCATACTAACCGTTCGTAATCGCCAACGTGGTAAGTCCATTGGCCACAAGTCCATGAATTGGTAGGACTCACAGCGCATCTTATTCAGACGTATCCAGGAGGTTTCATTGAAAGTAATCGATCATCATTGGTAAATGGGTATCCGCCCACTAACCGCACCAAGAAATTCCACCGAAATTGTAGAATACCGCCGTTTCGGCTCTATAAGCGAGAGCCGAAACTAGAAGGACAATAAAAATTCAAATGGTCCAGGTCAAGAAACATGATTTACCAGTCCATAGGCTGGCAACGTTGTACAAGACCCGTGAGATGTCGAAGCGCCGCATAAACTTCATCATTTGGTGATTCATCATAACGCTAGAATCGAGTAAGGTAGACGCCTGTCTTAGGAACGTAATATGACTTAGGTATCTAAGCCTCATGGATCATCTTTATAATTATGCCTCGGTTTCGTGACTAGCACTAGTGCCATTTGTGATCGTTTTGTCACTTATGCTAGCCTGCTCTTCCCTTCTAGGGCTGTGAGAGCCATTAGGGAGAGAACCGACTTGTTCACCAAAAGGCAAAGTTGTGGTCTTTCGGTCGGCGTTGTCTGACACTAGGCCATTGCCAGAGGACGCCGGCAGGGCCTCGCCTTGCTGGCTCGCTGTGCTCATTGGGCGATTACCGATTGGGGAGAACTCTGGGACTGTTGCAGAAAGTTGGGAATCCGAGGGACGAGTATGGCCATTGATCCCGTTGCTCGTTGGGGAGGCTACGCCATTTCCATAAAGGTAAGGTGCGAAATGAGCATCCGCATTAGTTGGTGAGAACATGGGAGGCACTTCGCCCCCATATGGCATCATCTGGGACCAATACAGCATCTGGCTGTTGAAGGGACGGTAACTCGTTGGTCCGTCATTCTGGGCGGTTGGGAATCGCGTTCCCATCTCTAGGACCCACTGCTCCCAGTTCTCGCGGCGCCGTATCTTGTCTTGCCCGTCTTCCGTTACGATAAACTCGATCAGGGGAGAAGTGTCACAGGCTATGCGAATTATCTGATAATCGGCTATTTCTTGCATTCGCTTGAAGGAAGCTATGACGCCCAAGGGTACAAATCCTTGAGAATCCATGCACATTCGAAGGTACGTATCCTTGCAGAGGTTGTCGATAGAGAAGTAGTACTCAACTTGTGATAATACTCCATTTAATATGTGATTGGGGTCTGTGTATCCATTGTACGGGCCGTTGCCGTGCGGATACGCCGGGGATTCGTACGGCATGCCGATTGCTGGGTAAGAGGAAGCTCTCGAAGATGGGTGTCTAGCGTGCTGTGCGCGATTGCTCCCCGAGCTGGGCCGACTGCGGTGTTGGCTTCCGGTTGCCTGGGCTGGATATGCGCCTCCGTATGGCATTTGCACGTAGCCGTTAGTGTATGGATGGCTAGGTTGTCGTACATTTCCATTGCTCGGGTAGTTGTATCCGTTGGAGCCCTGGTTAAACTGAGATTGCGAATGGCCAGCTCCGTTCACGGCAGAATGACCTCCACGGCCGCGGGCGCCACCTCTCATGCGCTCATTACGGCCCACAGGGTTTTGGCCCTGGAAGCTGGAATCCTTAGCACCATCTCTTACGGGCGGTGACGACTTCTGTGTCTCATCAGCTCGCTGGTTCGAGCTCGCAACACGAGCAGGAGCATATTGGCTCGCAGCTCCATTAATTGCAGGATCAGGCGAGTTTTGCTTTGACGCATCCGCCTTTGAGCCAACCTGAAGTCAAGGTTAGTACATGCTTGCATGACTTCCCTAATTGGCTGAGACAAGTTTTTGACTTACAAAATGTGCATCTCCCGAAGTCTTCCCCGAGGCTGCTTGTGTCTGCGGCTTTCGGCTGTCGCGGGCCGTGGGCATATCAGCAGATGTACGTTTAGACACTGACGCCGCAATCGTGGCCGCTCCCGTAGCCGTGCCATTGTACTGGGTTCGATCTGGATAATAGTTAGCGGGTCGGTAAGCTGTATAGAAGTCTGGTAAATTACCGAGTGAGGCAGTAGCAGCATGGTTGCCCCTTGCCGCAGCATCTCGTCCACCCCTAAGACCACCACGACCGCCCCGCGAGCCGCCTCTCGAAGGTATAGGCGTGTTGAATGACACGCTAGGTACAAACTCTATAGGCTGCCACTCCTTCTTGCTCCGAGGCTTGCTCGGAGCAGAATCATCCTTCTGCTCTTTCTCAGACTTTCCAGTCTGAACTTGAGCCTTCAGCCCGCTTGCTGCTGTTTCAGGCGTTGGCCAGGACGAAGTGTTATTTGCGGCCGGGCTCAGAGTCTCAAGAGCGGCTCTTTCTTCGCCGTTGTTTAGCCTAGCGCCCCTTGGCGCCGCCCTACGGGCTTGATTGCCATTGCTTCGGAATTGATCGAAGTCCTTCTTAGGCTTTATGTTACCAGATGACGGCCTGCTGTGGGCCGCATTTGCTTCGACACCTTCATTCTGGGGTGACTTTTGCTTCTGGTCCTGCGTTGTTGCATTGGACAGTCCATCAGGTTGGTTTGCTGTCGCGCTGCTGGAACTACGTGGTTGTATAGCTGTGGGGGAGGTGGTCTTGATCTTTGCAGCCCTGGCCTCCTGCCTCTGTGTCCATACGTTAACTGCTGGCACCGGTGCTTCAGACAGCTCTGGCTGAGGAGGTAGATTCTCCTTCTTCTCTTGGTCCTGATCTTGACCAGACTCCTTTTCGGTTGCTTTGCTCTTCTTGCCCTTTCGACCTCTCTTACCATCCCCACCATCCGTCGTCTGCGAGGTAAGGGTCTGACCACGCCCTCGCCTCCCGGCGCTTTGGGGTACAACTTCACCTAGCACTTTCTCAGCGCCTTGGCTCGGTAGACTAGATAGCTCCGCCGCTTTATCGCTGGTGGAGGTGATATCCGAATCGGTGCTATTTAAGCTAACAGATTCAGCCTTAACAGAAGAGCTCCTGGTATTTTGCGAGCCATCTAATTCATTCGATGTTGTCGAGATTGCGACGGAGGGGGCCCGCGTACTAGGCGTAGGGACGACATCGCGACTCTGTGTGCTCGTCGTTGATGGCGCTTGACTCTCCGAACTCGACTGGGACGCAGTAGTAGACTGCATTGTAGTAGGTTGGCCTTTGGCGGCCTGAGCGTATGAAAATGCTGCCGAATTGGACATAGCGCTGCGACTCGACCTGACGATATTCGTATGCAAGTCCTGCAGTTGATCTGGTTATGCAACAAGGTAGCGGCAAGCTACTAGTCTGTCGCGTACCTTAAATAGACGAGGAGTAAATAATCTGCCCACGTCCACCGACACGCCAGGCGCTCAACCAGCCCTGGAAACACCTCACCAGCCAAGGGTGGCCCTCCACAAGTATAGATTCAGGTTGATCAAGCTTCTAAGGGTAAGTGGAACTCAAGTCGAAGCTCGCAGATAGATCAATCACTGCGGTGGTAGATATAAAATTGGTAATGCGAAAAATCTATCACACCAATCGTAGGATTTCGCGTCGAATATATTCGCGAAACTAGTGATGGATGAGAGGATGGAGTACCGGCAAGAAGATTTTTTTTTTATACTTCCTATAAAAATGGTCCAATGGTAATCGGTTTATCGATTGTCGAAAGTGAATGCGGGGTGCGATCAACAAACCTCCCAGGTGTAATCCGACTAAGGACAGGGGAGGAAGTAAAAGTGAGTATGTGTGATATCGAAGAGGGGGCTTTGGGGCCAGGTAGAAGAAACTGCAACTTCTGAAATAACCGTTGGCTACCTAGTTACGTGGGCGACCAACAAAGTGGTGTCGTTTAGGTTTGGGAGGATTGAAGAGGGGAAAAAAAAAATTAATGAGAGAAAACGTGACAGTTATCCGAGATGACTGTGCTTGGGGCTGCAGCGGATTTTAGTTTGGGAACCGAACCCGATGTGGCCTGACCAAATTCAACCTGCTTAAGTTAGAAATCCCATGAATTCCGTCCTAGTTCGTGTTAGTAACTGGACGCTGATCTTGGATGGGCGAAATAGAGAAGCGGTTCGGACCGTAATGGTTGCCCACAGTTTGCGTACGTGAGGGTGCGGGACAGATTTGTTGTGGTACCAGTGGGAGTAGACAGGTGTAGACGTACTTGAGTTGGTGATGGTGGAAGAGAATAGAGAGGGAGAGTGAATGGTAAATGTAAATGCAAATGTAAATGCAAATGTAAATGTAAGGGAAGACAAAGCGTAAGGTACCTTGTAGAAGCAGGATTTAAAAATTCGCGGAAGCGAAGTGAAGCCTGTGACGCTTCTTGGACGTGGATCGTCTTCCTTTTCTCAAGAGTAACTGTACGCAGGGTTAAGAAGTAGGGTTTTAACAAATTGCAGGGTAATAAATGAGGAAGTGTGTGTTTGCAATGTTGTAAGAGTACGGGTGTGTGTAAATGGGTTTATTTTGTGTGCAATGGAAAAAAATAAAAATTTCCCTCTTCTTCTGGTTCCTTACTAAACGACCTAAGGAAAAAAAAAATTCTAGCTAAGATCGGGTAGCCGGTGGTTGTACGGATTGAACTTTGAATTTTGTTACCTACAAAAAGGTACGCCTTGGTCATTTAGTTGGAAACTCGCAGCTACTGATGGATGGTGCTTGCTCCGTACAGGCCACATTAGTACATACGGTACAGTACATACACATACGTCTGTAAATTTATTTAACCTTTTTGCACGTCTGTTTTTATGTACATTGTGTTACCTCTCTGAGAGCATATTTTCTTCCTCATTTTTAACCTATTTCCATCTTCTATAATAACCGCAGTGGCACTACCTGAACTTCCACCTCTGGGAGCCAGGGACAATGTATGGCAGGTACCTGATGTGTAGCATGTAAATATGTAGGTACATACCCCATTAAGGAGGTAGTTACGACTTGAAGTCGGATATCCAATCTAATACATGTGGTAAGGTAAGTACCTAACCTTAGGTACCTACCTACCTAAGTTGTTAGGTAACCTCAAGGTCTAGGCGAAAACAAGGTTACATGTTATTTCACGGCTGTTGCTCGGCACGAACATAGCATCTTCTAAGTTTGATGTACCTAGCTTTGGGGGTAATACCTGAGGTAATGCCTGTAAGTGAATTTTTAAACTAAGAAATAAAGCATGACGCTTAGGCACTAAATAGCCCACATTATTAAAGATAATTCGTGGGCGCGTACATGGGCTGCATACATATGTAGTTCGCGGATCCATGACGAGGTGGGTGGTGGTGTAAGAATCTTCAGACTTCGAAGACGAAGACAAGCACAATCAAGACTGAGGGAATACAAATGTGCTGTCTTGTGCTGCGTCGCATTTGTAGATATACATGTTCACATAGACAGTGACAGCTTGACCGGTCTATATAATCAGATGATAAACTCGACGTATAAATCATATCTATCATTGCTACTAGGTACATAGTGGTAGCTTATCCGAAATAAGAAGTCTAATTCATTGCCGCACTGAACCATAAAAATTTTGATAATCAGCCATGGCTTATAAGTGAGGGGCACAGTTGCCCATAGCAAGCCCACGACCAGACCATAGCCATCACCATGACTACCTAGGGTATACATCTTTCTTTTTTCAATCTGGGTGTTTGAGTTACACTCAATTAAAATTATATTTGGGTGTCTGTCCAGATTGCGACGAGTTCATCATACACAACTTGCTTACCACTTTCTACGAGCAAAACTGATGGATCGGCCATACCTTAGTTTTCTATCTCTCAAACTTGTGTCTAAATGCGCAATACTTACCCAAATAAGACATGTATGTCTGAGTAGACATGCGTATTATTCCATGTAAAGAAGCTTCTGGTTAGGCTGAAGAGAGGGGTACGCCAACCAGATCCCTTCTTCTTTAATGTCTTCCGTCCGTCCCGTATATATCCCTCGTAGGGCGAGCGGACCTGATAACTCTCTATTATCTCAAGTTTAAGGGCTTCTATGCTTAAATGACTCATTTATTATTTATCTCTCTCCGCGTGGGGGGTTTGATGAAATCTTGAATTTAGGTAAATAACTACCTGATTGTCTTTTCTTTCTGCTTTGACCAAACATCCCTCATTCTGCCCCGCGTAAATAGAAATTCCATTTTTAGAACAATAAAGCATGTGAATTGTACTCTTACCTTCCGGTAAACCCTTTTCGACATCGCTACGCGACGTCCATGCCGGATTCTAGATCCCCTCACCGCGTATATCTACGTAGTACCGCAACTATCTCCTAAAGTCATCGTTGATTTCCATGCTACCTGGTCTGCCTGTGTCACACTGAGAACCAACCATGACGGCCATCATGTTGCTCCGCTTTCTCCATTCGATCGTCCACTGTATATCTTTTATTGTATATGTACTTAGCTCGTCCCTGAACTCGCTCCGCTTCTTCCGCCCACCTTGAACATTTTTCTTGGAGGGGTTTTCTTGGTCTTGTAATAATACATCACCCGGAATTTGTCTTAGTGACACGCGAGTAATAAGTTAGACAACTACATATTGTTGCGAGTGAGTATTATTGATAGCAGACCTGTGTTTTATTCGAGTCTTGAAACATGTCTCCCGCCGCTACGGGTTTTTACCTGTCCGGCTCTTTTTCGAATTCATGCTTACTAGATATTTGCGAACGAGCTTTAAGATCGGGGTTTCCGAAAACATAGATTATCTCTAGGCAAAACGGGGTGTGGGCTCCGAGGACCTTGGCCAAGGTACGCTCAACCCCAACCGGTGGATCCAAATGAGCAGCTAGGCCTTATCTATGGTGCCCTTTGAATATTTTTGAATTTAACATCTATAATAGATGCATACCTTAGGTAAGTAATACAATGCGGCCTGTTTATATTGGGTCGAGCTCTAGATGAAGCTTTATCGACCGTTCTAGGCGGATTTGTTAATTACGATTTAGCAAGTTAGTGAACTATATGTTTTCCTATAGTTAGGCCCTATTTATACTTTAGTAGAATAATTCATTGTCTTGTACGTATGTATCAACAATTAACCACTTATGAATATAGAGCTCAAGACTTCAAAGAGCAAATCAACACGGGGAGATATAGGCAATGCTAACGCTTTACCTTCGCTCCTATTGACCTTGTAATTCTTTTTTATGCTGGCAAATGAATTCCAATTGTCGTAGCCCGTAAGTGAGACCAATAGACTCTTAACCGCAAAACAAGCGAAACACAATAATATACACAAAATGGGATCTAGCCAGTCATCCATGTAGCCGCCCTCCGTGCCCCAAAGCTGGTAGCTAGTCGAAGACCACTTGAGCCCATCGGAAAGTAACTGACAAGGTACCAGAGAAGACATACAATCTGGATGACCGCAGCTATTAGAGTAAGAAGACCGTTGTGGAGCTGTACTAGGTTAGCTGCCTCGATCTTGCCTTAGAGTAAGTGATCAACGACTTACACCCATAGAGAAGTAGATAGTCAGTGCAATGGATCCGAAGTAGGCTGCCGTGAAGGGCAAACGCGTTCCGGATGATAGATGTTGAAGGTACGCTATAGGGCCCATCATAGCTGCGAAGGAACAGAGAAATAATATGGAGCCAAAGGTCCATCTAAGAGACAAGATACTATTAGCATGTTATCCTCGAGTTGCACACCATCTGCTTAGAACCTGAACAAGGCACAGAAAACGTCGTAGAAAGAAGGTTGGATCTACCGGGCAGATCACCCGTGTCGTTATGCGAGATTGATACATATGCAGCAGCGGCTGCTTGCAGAGATGTTCATCTTATCTAGAGTCTTATGGGTGCTATCTTTGACCACGAGGACAAAACAGCAGGGGTAGCAGAAACTGGGAAGCTAGGAGAGTCTTGGCCTTACAAGATGACGAATTTGCTAGGCTTGGTCACGAAGACCGGCCACAGAACGAAGCAGAGCAGAAAGCAGATGAAAGCAGCCAGGTTACAGGCACCGAATATTAATATCCGGTCCCACCGGCTCACTAGGTAGAATCAAGATTTCAAGTTAGTCTTGAGGAATAGCTATGGTGGGTCGTTGCGTCCATGTGCGAAGGTGAGACAAGATGCGCGCCGCGCGGAAGACGCACGTGGTGTCAACCATTAAAGGTCCGCTTGAAGGTCTGCTGCAGGGGAAATTATAGGACTAAAAAACAAGGACGAGGACGACTCACGGACAAACCATCCTTCCTCCTCTTCGCGACGGTTGCTAGCCGGTAATGGAGCGCCAGCACCCTCTGTAGTGGGTAGTTGTACATATCCGCGGTCTCCAAAGGGATTCAACGACTTTATCGATGATAGTAGTCCGGACCGCTGTGACGTATTCGCTGTAAATTCTCGGTCTGGGTCACGCGACCATCCTAAGGAGTTCATGGATTCCCTAAAGGATGCAGACGCCATCGTATATAATATCTCTCGCTCGTTGGACTTCAAGCCGACTCGATAGTATCGGGTTCCGGGATCACAAAGGAAGGCGACTTCTGTCTCGGTAGGTATGTGTGCGAGTATGGCTTGGAGATGTACGGGGCGGATCGTGCGGGAGATGCTACTTCGTAGTGGATGTTACTATGCGTCAAATGACCCCTCTCCTCTCGCGTTGGAGCTGGATGGTGCTAAGGGGGGAGGCTGTGGGTTGATGGAAGATGAGATGCGTCGATGCGTTGATGCGTCTAGTTGATGTCGCGTTTAAGAAGCACTAAAAACGAAGTGTGGTGGAGAAGTAAAATGCATCAGCCAGAGCCATGAGCCACACAGGCACAAATACGGCTGGTGGTCTGTGCGAGTGGGACCGCTAGCATGACATTTGGATGTACGTCATTGGTTCCCTACCCTGCATGTGGCTTCAAACTGATCCCGCTAAAATGGGACCCGCTCAACCTTGTCCTACTTATACCTTATACCTTATCTCAAGATACTGCACGCTTGCATACCCGGTACATAGATGTTTAGTACCTATAAAGTGGTTCTTGGTTTTATAGAAGTGAAGATGTTGCTATACTCAGGCATCTTTAGAATATTATCCTGGTCGTTATACCGTAAGAATTTCTAATTTAGTTTAAAGAGTGGGCATAAACGCATAGTTTGCAAATATCTGTTGTAGCCTATTCCGTAGATATTTGCGAGTTATGTGGTTTGTTAATGCAACTCGCTAATCTACTTGCCACCCCTCGTAAATCTAAGCATCCGTCTACTCCGCAGGTGGACGTAATGCAATGCCCCCCTATCAGGCAGGTATTCCAAGTTGTCGACATAGTACGATGTTGATGTAATGTAATCTATACGCAAGTTCTGATGGTCGCGTAGATTCGACGATTACGCGCTTGCGTATAGGTACCACATCTATAAACATAAACATACACACACAGAAGTCTACCTACCTTGCTTATCATTAAGGTGTGTCAGAAGCGACGCATCCTATTGGCGGGAAGCACTTCAGTCATCTAAACTTGGGATATACCTCTCCTGATGGTTGCAAGACTGGTCAACTTCTTGGAGCGGCGGAGAGCGCGGCTGCGCAGGTTGTAAAATATTAGTCTAGGAGTAATGCGTGCTAATATACCTAAGACTTAGGTCTCACGTAACTAATATTCTCAAATTTATTTATTAAATTTGTTCAAGTTTTCATTTTCAAAGTTGAGTGTGTTCAGTGTGTTCAGTGTTTCTCAAAACAAGCCTCACCCGTCCATTTGAAGCATCAGCTAGGTCCCGTTATTGTTAGGTAGCTGGGATTGCCAATCACGCACCGTGCCGAACGGACGCTATCCAAACTTTATTAACAACCGCCCACGGTGCTGGATGCGCTACGAAAATGATTGGCTCCCACTGTCAATGCTGGGGATGCACCGATGCAGAAGCCGCGGATCGTTATGGGGAAGAGGCCGGCGACATTTGGGAACCTGCAGCCTTAAGTTACATCGGAGCGGTCGTCGGCCGGCAGAGGCTAAGACTTACTCCCATACTCCACCTACCATAGCTTCCGTTCACATCAACCTGTTGCCATTCTACATATAGACCATGTATGTAGGTATGTTCTAAGATCTACCCCTCCATCTTCAACAGATCATACTACGTTGTATATGCAAAGAGACTCTATCCTACCAGCCGCTATGACCTCATCGCCTTCGTATTAAAATGAAGATATTTCAGAAACGCTGCTGCCGCGCAGGACTCTAAAATATTAAAGGCTCCAAAACTATTCATCCTGTTATAAGCAGATACAGCTCCGTCTACACACCACGCGGCTCGCATGACTATACCCCTGCGCGGGAAATTTGTAATAGACTAAGCTTAGAAAGTACCGTTTGCGCAAATGCTGCACCCCGCCATCAGTAAAATAAAAAGACACTTGAACGCGAGTTCCTAAACGAGTTGCTAAAGCGGGTGCCTTGCGCAAAGAGCCAGATCTCGCAGTCTTCAGTCAGCCTACTAACTGATTCAAGGCATGGCCTCAATGACTGTGACTCACAATAGGGATCATGCTGACAATTTCCGAGGTTTCTGCTCCGAATTTCCCAAAATCCCATGTCTTCGACCACACTTTCCGGTAGATCATCGTTCTATCCTTAGGCCAAAATAAGGAGGGCACCGTGTCTCACCTAGGTGGGTGGGTTGGCTGACTTCGGCCGGGTCACGAGTCTAAGTGCCGCCCACCCCTTCCCCTTTTGTCTTTCGCGGACAGGGGCCCCTCTTCATTATAGTATTCTGACGATAAGATAAAGCTCAGTTGCGCGGTTCGCGGTTTAAGATGGAGTGAGGTAACTTCGTATGAGTCCGGTGAGAGTTGGGAGAGACACCTCCTTCCCGCTGCCCTCCTACACACCATCATCAGTTCAAATGAGACGATTCCAAGCTATACCAAGTCATAAGACGCACAAATAACCTGTTTGAATAAAATAAGGTAAAATGAGATATGGCTTGGGGGTTTGTCATCTCACTAGGGGGTATTTTTAGACGTACATAGACATTCGAATATAAAAGCTATGCACCCCACGCCCATAACCCAATGAACGAATGTTTCTGTTTCTGTCATCTCAACGATTGTAATTAATCAATAGGGCTGACACGACTAATTTCTGGAATACCTTCCTACCAACAGAAGAGGTTAATAATATTATATGCAGTGGATTACTCCCGAGTGTAAGCTGAAAGGACATCTATCCAGAAACAACACTCTGTCAACTGTCGAGAGGATAATAGAAACAGCAAGCAAGCAGCGAAAGTTGGACGACCTAAGACTATTGTTTTGGACTCTTCCTCTAGTAGGACTATTCGAAGTTACGGTATCGACACAGACGCGATCGACCTTGCAGGAGATCTGATCAGGGATTCGGCAGACACCCCGTGGAACCTGGCCAGATAAATACAAAACACATTCCGACAGTGTTTGGTTTACATGGACGATATTGCCTGTTTATACTGGACTATCTCGACTTCTTCGTCCGGACCACAGCAATACACATTCAGTCATACGGAACGATTAGTACGGCAGCAAGGGCAAACCGGAAGGCCGGAGATCTGGTCGGTAGTATCTAAAGGATATCTTGGAGCGGTACAAAAGCTCCGACAGGACACCATCTCACTCTGCCGGCTGCTCTCCTCAACTATACGACACCTGACCCTCTATCGGAAAAGGTGGCTAAGTTTGGGTCTTTTGGGACCTTCAGTATAGTCGATCGGAAGCCGGAGTCACTAAGTGCTGCATGTGCCTTACAACAAAACTGGTTAAGGGCCACACGCTAGGGTCTAGCACTATCACTCGCTAACATCGAGAGCTATCTTACACCCTACACCACCCCTAGCAACTTCCCAGCAAGTTGCAGCACCACTGCGCAACCCCCTACCTACATAGGTAGGTAATACACACCTAAAAGTTACCCAAAAGTTACCAGGTGTTCGCTCAAGTCTAAGCCTTTGTAGGCAACCAATCAATTGCCCGAGAGTGACAGGGAAGGCACATAAACGGTGCACTTGCATTGGCTTGTATTGCCCTGTTCACCTTGCGCTATCCCAAGTTCTTTCCCACCTTGTCCAACATCAGATCGAGCAGCTACTTACAACTCGTTCTCACTCGAGACCGCCTCCTGCAAGTTCCAAAACTCACCGCACGATTCCTTCTAGCTCGCATTTTCCCAATAATAAGTTAGGCAACTGGATTTGTAGGTCCACGATCTATTAAATCTACTGTACTACAAACAATTCTGTGCGGCCACCCTCGTCTAGTCGAACCTATCAGCACCTCTTGGTAGTTCCTCCTCGTATAGGACTTTAACCCCCGGCGCTTTTCGGCTCGAAGCTTCGCCCACAGCTACCAGCTACGCCCGCTTCATCTGGAAGTACATATCATATGTAAGACGGGAGAGAGCTGACAAGAATTGCCCTACCAACGAGCTCTTTGCTACTAATAAACCAATAACCTTGCCATTCTTGCCAACCAAGTTCACCCAACCCAGGCTAGGCTACCTACATCTTCCCTCTAGTTCAAGAACTTGAACACACACATTTGTACCTTCGGCCTTTACCGCCTCGATTCCTAAGAATCCTAGGGTCCTCTTCCTCTTACACATATAGGAGGAACATTCCCAACCCCTACCTTTCCCACACATCCAGCCGAGTTTCCCTCTGTCTATTCTTTGATCTATACGATCTGCTAGTCAGTCGCTTTGCGCCTCGGACTAGTATTTTGATCTGATATACGATTTATCACCTCTTGTGCAACTGGTCACACTTAATAAGAGCCGACTAATCCCGGCGTCACCTCCGTGCTTACGGTCTGACAAGTCTCGTCATTTTTAGCCTCTTCGTACGCTACTTAGGTGTTACCTTCCGTACCCTGCAGTTCATCACTCTTCTGAGGTCAGAATCGCCGTCATCGAGGGTTACCGGCATTGCCTCGGTCGTCTTTCACATCTTACTGGTGTAGGGATTATAGCGATACCGCCTTTCAAATCCGACGAGGCGCAAAATATCTCTTCACCACCTATCCCCGAGGAAGCCAAACTTTACTTCTTCTTTTTTTCCTCTTCTTTTTCTTTCCCATAAACTAAAGCGCTTACTCAAGCCGACCAATAAACCATACCAACGTCCATTGTTGGCCATGCGCATTCATTAACCTGTACGTATACCTCTACTTATTCATTCATTCCTCTCCGCATCTCGGGCAACTCGCGTCCGACTCTACAGGACAAGGGACAAAAGCAGGAAAAAAGGAATGCGAAAAGAAAAGAGAATCCACGCGCAATTTTCCCAATTCAACTCGACTTGGTTTACTCTAGTTAACCAAAGATGCAATAGATATACCTCAACGCCATTTTACGTCCCGCACCCGCACCCCCCATCTATATAGCTCGGATCCCACAAGATATTTTACCTAGGCGACACATTCGCGCAACGTTGTCCGCTATTTATCTGCATGGCTACGTAATCTGTGGCCAACGTTAAGAAAGACGCTTACACGACTTCGTGCATCTTTTACCCGAGGTAGATAAGATATTTCTTTTTGTATCCTTGTTACATAAACGCCCTACAACATTGGCGGCTGCCTTCTATTAATATTTAGGTAGGTACCTAGTTAGGTACTTCTAGTGAGCTGAGTCTCCTCGGTGTATCAAGTGTATCAACCCATGGTGTACCTTAATGCTTCCTTGCCCCACACACATCCCACTACTCCCACTACTTCCACTACTCTTCACTTCCTTCTTCCTATATGTAGATGCGGGGCTGACTCTGTCCTCGACAGAATAATTATACCAGACTCTCAATTGCCGACCGTACTCGACAGGGCACAACAGCCTCACATCTACTTCGCCACTGCTATAGTCCGACAATAGCTTGAGGGGCTATACATATAACTGAACAACTACCAACACTATTATTACTATTATCGCTATTTTCTTCCTTAGCCTTTTTGATATTTATCCAATCCGACGCTGGACGCAATGGCACAACACGCCTTCAACCAGTTTGGTGGCGGCCAGAACGCTGGCGGTGCCAACAGCAGTGTCGACCCGAACGATCTAGCGATGTCCGGGACATACGCAGCCTCATACTCGAACAACTTCAACGGAAATAACAATTCCTCCAATTTCTTCGGCGATGACGAGTTGCTCGACACCCTCGGTAGCCCGACGGATCCTATGTCCAACCAACCCGGCATGCACAATCAAGGCCAGGATTTCGGTGGCATGAACGAGATGAACATGGGTTTTTCGCATGGCATATATCCATCACATCAAGGAAGCCACGGCATCCCCATGGAGCAAAACCACATGAACGGTTATTCCAACACGCCGGATGGCGACCCCATCCAGAGTCCATTCGTCCATAGCTTTAACCAGGCGCAATTCCATCAGATGCAGCAGCAACATCAACAACCATTTGGAAATTCTCTTCAGTCGCCCATATCCTATTCTGGCTCTCCTTTGACCGGTTCCGATCCGAACAACGAAAGTAGTGACCCCAATTATCTAAACGCCAAGTCCCGCCCTCAGCTCTCCAACATGCAGCGCAAATCATCGAGTGCCCGAAGCCCGCTTACACCTAAGACTGCTGCCATGTCGACCTTATCCGTGAACTCTCGGGAACAATCAGGATTCGGCGCCCAGCCAATTCGAACTACCAACGGCCATCACGAGAAGTCACCTTCGGGCCAATGGATGCACACTCCCAACAGCCTTTCTTCCTTCCCCGGATCGGGTTTCTCCTCACCTATGCAACACGGTATGCAAAACCCGCAGATTGCGGATGTGCTACTTAAGGGCGGTACTTCTATGCCTACCAAATTAAATACGCCACCAAATGCAGTTTCGTCACAAGAGATGAAGAGGAAGCGACGCCGCGAATCACATAACCTTGTTGAGCGACGACGCCGGGACAATATCAACGAGAGGATCCAAGATCTAAGCAAGCTCGTTCCAACGCATCGATTGGAAGACGAGAAAATTAGGAAGCTCATACAAAATGGCACGCCGTTGTCTCCTAGCCTAACCGGAATGTCTCACCCAGCGCAGGCCACCTCGGGATTAGCCGGCCCAGGCGCAAAGCGAGCCACTGGGGTGGGCAACATTACCACCGGCCTTCCTCTCGAGGAGAAGGACAAGGGCCCCAACAAGGGGGATATTCTTAACGGGGCGGTCAGCTGGACTAGAGACTTGATGTGGATGCTGCACCTTAAGCTTCAGCAGCAAGAAGAACTTATCAACACCATTGTAGAACTCGGTGGCAATGTTCCACTTGGGCTCACGGATGATGAGAAGCGAATGCAAACGGAGTTGATGGAAGCAATGGCCAAGAACGGTCCGCATACCTTTTCATACTCTCGCTTTGCTGGATCGGGTCTGCGAGTGCCTCAGCACACCGACTACAGAGGGGACTCCCTAAACGGGTCAGACAGTGCGATCGCCGCTACTTCCGCGAGCCCTGACGGCCGGGATGGCGTAGACCTTGCAGCGGATATGGGTGACGCCGGCCAGTTCTGGAATGATCCGGATGATGACGACAGCGGTCCCGCGTCGATTAACTTCAAGGAAGAGGATGAATTCGGGATGGATCTCTCACACGATTAGTGATCTTTGGGCGTTTCATACCCCTTGCATCATCATAGCATTTTCTGGTGTTAGCCAAGCCTTTGATTGCTCATTCGATTTTTACTCGTTTGGTCATTGAGCATCATCGCCGTCGTCATCACATTTGAGTTCGAGTCTTGAGGCATTTTTTCCCCATCGTTCCAGGCATTTTAAGTCAGGGAAAGGATTCACTACTGCATATGGCGGCCGTTTTGGGTGGAATGGACCGGCGTTCTATCTTACATACCCCACGGGACGGTGGGAAACCGGCTCGGAGCAGCCGGGGGTGGTCTATCATTTTCACGGGTTTTGTGTCCGGGACATCCGGAACAATGGAAGGCTCTTTCGCTTGTTTCTTACACACCTTTCCCATGTCGTTTCACATAATCTTGTCTCGTTTTTCTATGTCCCTTGGGCATCATTCATCTGCGGGCTGGGTCTGATTTTTCTTCCAATGATACCTCGAGGGCTGCGGAGTTGGGGGAGGGAGGAACCATGTTTCCGAGATTGCGTTCCTTTTTTTTTCTTTTTTCTCGCATTTGCATCGTCACATTGCTGATCGGGGAGTTCAATTTATTTTTTCATCTTTAGGTTCCCACATGTAAGCCGCTGCAACCCGCTCAGAGGCGTGGTCTCGGCATCGTTTAACTTTGTGTATTCGTCGACCCCCGAAATGGGAACCCGATCTGGAGAGAGAGACATTCGGAAGGCTGAAAGATCATATATACGCCGCTAACATATCCCGGGCTATCCTAATATTCCAATACGTTTACTTGCACGATGACATCCATGTATTTGCTTTCATGTGAACTTTTCAACTTGTATTGGTGAATCGACATGTTATTTAGAATGCTATCCAAGCCGGTAGCTACATGTCTTATCCCTGACAATTATGTAGGTAGGACCCGAGGTGGTAACCCGGTTTTCATTTTCTTCGGCCTGCCGTACGACGTCCCCGCCCCCTTTCGTCCGGGCTATTACGTAAAGTTCCTACCGACACAATATACGCTATCTACATGTATTACGCTACCTATATGTACCTAGGTAGGCAGGCAGGTAGGTTAGGTACTTAGAAGATAGTTACGTACATAGGTAGGTAAGACTACCAATGTCTCACGCACAGCAGGTACTCGCTCATAGAATTAAGCAAGTTCCACGCGTCGCGGCGCTTCAAGTCCTCGTGCAGGGCGACGCGCTCCAGGGCGTAGCGGCCGTTGAAATATTTCCAGAAATCGGGCCACTTGGCGCGAGGGTTTAGACTTGACGACCCTGCTCCTATCCCTGCCCCTGCCCCTATCTTCTCTTTGCCTTTGTGGCCACTGCTGGTAGTAGTAGTAGTAGTGGTAGAATGTGTGATCCTCTCCGGCAATCTCCGGGCAATGGCAAGTAAGTACCGGGAATCCCGGTCGCCGACACGGCCGGCGTCGGCGATGATATACGGGGTTAGATGCGCGAGGTACGGGGCGTCGTTGGTAGACGGGTGGTCGGTCTGCTGGGGCGGGGGACGGCGGGCGTGAGCAGCGGCTTTTTCGGCGGCGGCGAGGTGTGCGCGCGTGGCTAGGCGGTCGAGGCGGGCTTGCTCGGCGGCTTGTTCGCCGGCTGTAGTCATCATTGGGGATCTGATTGTTGCGGTGGAGGATGTCATTGATATGGTGCCTGGTAGTGGCGATGATACCGCCGTCGGGCTGATGTTGCCGACGTGGTCGTCGGCGGATGTTGAGAGAGGGGGGGAAGGGGAGTGTGCGTCGTCAGATGAGTTAGGGGGTGAAGAAGATGCGTGGGAGGAGGACTCGGCGGAAGTGTCGGCTGCGATGGAGGCGCGGGCTTCTTGGAGAAGTTGCTCGGCTTCGATCTCGTAGTCGACTTCGTATAGGATCTCGGGCCAGACGACGACGTACGCGAATGTGCACAGCTGGGTGACCCAGCCGCCGCGCATGAGCCAGGCCAGCATGGATAGGTAGGTTGGGCGATGATTCTTGCTAGGCGCAAATAGCTTGTAGGAGCGCGGCGCGGCCGATAGAGCTGCGAGGAACTCGGGGAGAGGGGGTGCGAGGGGGAATGCGCGCGCCCACGTTTGACTGGCTCTTGGTAGCCGGCTCATGTCGCTGTTTGGCGATAGGATATAAATGTCCCGCGCGTGTAAGGGTGGGATTGCGATCGCCCGTCGCCAGAAGATGAAGTGTTGTGCGTATTTGCGCACTTGAGCTGGAGAGAGTGCTGTACCTTGACCGATCTGGTAGAATCTGTTTAACATAAGTGTGAATAGGTCTGTCCGTATAAAACTGAGGCTTGAAATATATGTATAAAAAACAGCATCAGTCATGTCCACTTACGACATTGTCGGCTTTGAGAGCCGGACGAACTCGATCATTGCCGCCGTCGTCTCATCCGGGTCGGCCTGGAGCTCCGCAATGATTTTTTTCTCATCGCTCATGAGAAGCAGCGCAAAGTTCTTGTCGAGGAAGGCGGGATCGTTAAGACTATCTTCCTCGACGAAGGTGTTTGCAGTGGTGATCCACAAGCCTTTAGAGCCGCCCTCGTCGTCGGGTGGAAGATCAGGGAGGTAGAACGGCACGGGGATCTGAACCGAATGTGTCACGGCACCTTCGGCCGTATCTAGCTGTAAGGCAGCGATCCTGTTGTGGGAGACGGCCTCATATACGTCCTGCATAGATGCTGCTAGGGAGGACACCTCTAAGATTTCTCTCCATAATGTGCTCATCTTAGTCCCTACGTATACTTTGTCAGTTTACCGATTCGCATATACGATGGGGAGTATCTTGAGCACGTACTTGATTCTCGCCCCTTATCCTTTAAAGCTAGGATCCGCTTCGATTCTTTCCAGACAAAATCACTCTTCTGCTGGCTGTACTTGTAGGCCTTGTTAACCTTCTTGATGATGTGAATATAGAGATTCTCCGCCAACTCCTTCGCCTCGTGCTTTTTGGGGTTCAGAATGAAGACGAGATTAAACATAGTCATCCCGCTCTTCTTTTCGTCAGCCTCGTCCGGTGGGTTACTAGTAGTGGCTTCCTCAGCCATGTCCCTGGTTTCTATTTGTGGCACGTCACTTGCAAGAGTAGAGGACTCGCCATATTTACTTGCCGACTCTGTATTTTCAGGCGACTTGGGCGGTTGATACTTTGGCTGCTTCTTCTTCTTCCGCCATATCCCATTTTCCGGAACGTATATGGGATACGATGCGAAGCAAAGCTGCTCCAGAGAGACGTGAAAGAGTTTCTTGTGAAAAGCCCGGTTAGGGGTGAGAAGACTCTCGAGATCCTTTGTAGGATAACCGGCTACGTGCTCCCAAGGCACTATCTGGGAACCGCTATCGGTCTCTAGATGGTCGTCATGGTTCCAGTTCTGTAAATCGAATGACTTGGGTAGCGAGCCAGAAGGCGCCTCAAAGGAGGGATGAGACATCTGATTTAACAGTTCATCATCGTCGTCCAGCTCGTCCCTGGGGGCACTATCGCTAGAGGGCGAAGCGTACGGCCCCTGGATCTGAGGCGGATAGTGGAAGACAAACAACGGCCCATCGCGTAAGCGGTTGACAACTAAGGCCACGCCCAAGAAGTTGGAAGTGTTTGGTAGTATAGGGGACGCCATGTTCTCAAAGTCTGGTGTTACGGATGGCGACACAAGTCTTAGATGCAATCGTTATTTTCCCCAAGCCCGAGGGTATGTAACGCATGTACGCTGCGGTCTCCCGAAGACCATCTCAGCTGGTCCGTGGCGTCGCCTGTGCAAACTTCATTTGACTACTTCGTAGAATCGGATTTAAATGATACCTGTTCCACATTAAGAAATGAGTATCTACTTTCTCACATAGAAGGTTATCAGTAGCCACATCCATCAGGTTGTAGCAAATACCAATAGGAGAAAAGTACTCTTGAAATTATTCATGTAAGTATATGTACGGAATAGATACACTTTAAGATGTAAGGTGAGTTCGATGCTATTCGGTATGTACCGACCCCACTTAATTAGAGTAGCTACATACATGTACCTATTATCGATAGCCACCCGGGCATGTAATTAATTAACTATCTCGTTAGTAAAGGACTTTACTTCTAGAATCACATTCTACAACACTTAACGATCCTATTTAGGTATTGTTATATTAAATAATTTATCTAGCAAAACCTACTTTTAGAACGTATTTACGTCTAGTATTACATATCCATTCTATTTGTTCCATTGCGATTATACGACGAATTTCAAGCTCTATAGCCACCAGTTTATACTTGACATATCACTTAACGGTAATGCTATACCAGCGGTCTAGTCTTAGCATAGTTCCTTAAGCTTCAATAGAGACTTATTTTTGCTGTTGCGTCTTGCTCGCATCCTCCTCGTAGGTAATCTTTTTAGTATCTCTTTGGCCTTTACCCCAGCGACGGATGAGACCCGTAGACACTCGTCTTCTTAGCAGAGCAGGCGGTTCCACGCTGCTCAACCGCAGAAATGACCGGAAGCGGCTCTGGTTCAATTCATCGGACTGCAACTCGTCGGGTTTAGTGGTCGACGAGTTCGACAATACCGGCGTTAAGGACGGCGCCGCAACCTCTAGCGCGGGGAAGAGAGAGTAGGACGAGGGCAGCGGCCGTATAGGCTTCGGCGCCACAACGATCACCTCGCTCGAGTACAGGGGGGCTTGGTCTTTAGGTTGGTTGGCCGGCATCATGTTGGCTGGGTTGGCTTGGTGATATTGTTAAAAGATTTTTTTTACAAACGTTAGGTACTTAACGAGTTATTAATAGAAAAACTCGTAGCTGCAATGAGTGAGTAGAATATATTAGATTCAGGACAAGTTCTTATAAATGTATAACGACGATTGTTCTATAAAGGTTTGAAGGAGTAAACTATCGGCTATGTTCTTTCACAATCCTTGTTGTCTAGTTTAATTAAGTTATTAAGAAAGGCATTGTTTGATATAAAGCAAGCTTCGGGCTGAGTTACTCTTGTTGCATTATGATGAAAGAGATGTTCATCGGGTTCATTAATAGACTCCTAGCCTAGGAAATACTCACAACACGCATTGTGCTCTTCACAAGTAATCCATAGCAGAAACTTAAGCAGATGAAGCTTGGCACGGTGCAAGTTGAGAATTCGTTTCAATAACTCACTATGCAAATGAGATCCCATCCCCATCCCGACCCCCCAATGTCCAAGGAAAATGTTCCTTCATCCGTTCCGTTTCTATGTGCAAAGCCCCCAGTTCCCATATTATAGGCACATATCTAGATACGCCAGCCAAATATACACATTTAGAAAAGGGCCATAACAATTCGTGACGTCATTCGATCAGTATTTGGATCCCCGGGATCCGGAGCACATCGGCAGGCCAGTTAAAGATTTAAATCATCTCGCTATGATAGTCGTTCGACAAGCGCTCATATATAACCTCCAATGAGACTCAATCCAATGCCGGCGACGATGGCAACTACAGAAACAGCGGTAGGTCGTGCGGCGGCATTTCCGGTGCCGATGATGAAACCCCCGGTCGTGCCGGCTTGCGTGCATTGGGCACTATTCAAGTTGTAACAAGCCTCAGATGATAGGCTTGAGCAAACAGATGTTGCCGACGGCGCCGGAAGTCCGGTAGCTTGCGTGGCAGCAATTGTCGTCCCACCGCCTCCCGGGACCACGATGGTCACGCCATAAGCTGCGCTACTTCCACCTAAACCCGAAACACATGATGCGTAATTCCTCGAGCACTGGTCGAGAGCTGATGTACATGCCACTGAATTCGCAAACGACGTCGGTATATATGGAAACGAGAAGTACGTATTGCTCACGTAGGACACAGAGGGCGTTGGGCCGGTTGGCGCTACTCCTGTACACGTTGCTCTACAATTCAATCAGGCATGTAAGCTTCGAACAACAAATCATATCATAGAATATGGATACTCTCCATAGGATTACTTACGTAGTAGGGCAACATGCCGCTGAACTATAGGCATCTAAGGCACACAGCTGTCCATTTTGACAACAGGTTCCTTCGAAGACGGGACCCCGATCCTCGCAACTGAAAAAATTATCGGGGCAATCGATCGCTCTCTTATGGACGGGGGAGAAGTCTTCGAAGGTCCCGTACTCGAGCGGATTGACGATGGAATCAGCGAGCGCAAGTGTGGTCGCAGTTATCGAAAGGAGCGCGACATGTCGGCAGGACGTCAACCGCATCTTCTATCAAGGATTTCCGCGAGCATCAAGTTGGACGATAACTTCCGCACCAGGCGGTCGCGCGGGCTTATAAGAGCGAGGATTTCGATACGAGGAACAATTGGATAGAGCAGGTATTGAGTATCTGGATTGGGTATGTGGTATTCCAATTCACAGCTGACGACTCTGCAGACACGAGGTGGGGAGAGCCGGTGGGTTGGCAGCGCGCTACTGGTCTTCACCGATTTTTACGTATGCGAGCTTTAGGTATGAATGTATACCTAGGTGCGTAGCTGTGTAAGTGTGTAAGTGGTTAAGGTGACTTATAAGTCGAGGTGAGATGGTATATTTGAAGCGGAAAGATACAAGACTCCTTTGAAATTATAAATTATTATGATTCAAATAGGAGAAAGTCGGATATTGATGTAGATAAGAATTATCGGATACAAGTAACTACAACATGTGCAAACAGCAGAGCACCTGTGCTAGCTAGACTGGACATATGGGAACATTGAGGTCATGTCAAAATTGATTCGGCAACGGTTGTTCGCCCAGCAACCATACAAGGTACCTACATACACAGCCCACCTACCCACCTAATAAACCTTGGAAGGACGCCCTGATCTACCCCCCGGAGATCTTTGACCGATGTGGGGGGAGGGGTCATCGTAAAGTCCCATGTAGGTACTTCAGTACGTAGCATAATAGTATGAATAACAATTCCTAACACTGTCACTCTCCAAAATTTCAACACTTACATTCGACATCCGTTATCGAATCATAAGTTGAAATCGAACAACATATCATCACATTAAGATTAGTAAATAGAGAAACCCTCCGACTTCGTCAGTCGTAACTAATATTAATTTCAATCTACGAGCTGAAGAGGGCTAGATAATTCTTCCATGAGTTCCTTCGGCAGCCCAGGCGCCGGTCCATATACTGGGAAGCCTACCCCGTATGTCTCCTAGATATCACCTGTATCCTTAAAAGAGAGCGCATGCTGACTTCGGCTATTCGTTCGTCTATAGACCTCAGCGCGGAAGCTTCCCTTTAGATCATGATGGTTAGCAAATCCTATCCTAGAAGTATTTCTTCGTTTATTAACCGTGCATCCCTAGGCGAATGCAAGGCCGTCATGACCAAGTATCTCTCATGCATCAAGAAGGTCAAAGGCGTCAATGACGAGGAGTGCCGCAACCTCGCTAAAACATATTTATCCTGCCGTATGGACCGGTAAGCTTCCAACCATTCTCTAAGATCATCCAGCCTCTTTCTCACTGTTTAGGAACCTTATGGCGAAGGACGACTTTAAAAACTTGGGCTTTGCCTCGGAGACGGATACACCCTCAAGTTCGGAAGCCCAGGGACGGTAGTACGGCGAATGTTATAGTTGGAACCTACCTACTCACCGGGTTTTACGGGAAGAAGCACCCAAGGCGCCTTTGTTCTAATTACTGGGTATAGATTTTGGCCCCCCTTGTGCTACCGGCCACGGATTTCTTTGCGGGCGGAATGCCTAGTCGGCAGTAGTCTCGCTCTTTACTCATAAGAACTAGAGGTCCTAAAACTAAGGACTCGATTTAGGGTCCTACTGTATCACATACTAGGAGGCGTGCTGAACTTTCAAATGGGAATTAGCGAAATTATAGCCTATATCGTAAATCATTAAGTATATCCGAAAATACCTAACCTCCGGATCGAATGTTCTTATAACCAAACCTACCTAGGTACATGCTCAAATCTACAATGTAAATTACATCGAACTTATACTACTCACATTACTTATATCTTGCGACCCTTATCTCTTTTTGAATACGTTCTAGTTGGCGCACTGTTTTTTAATGCATAGCTTCTGATTCTCTCGTTGTTGTCAGTAATTAAGCATATCCGACTTATTCCCAGGATTGGTTAAAGGTGAAAGGCACCGGCTCCGGTGCCGGGCTAGTTGCTTCCGAATATTGAACATCATATATAAAGACTAAAGACCAGGTTGCCCGGCAATATTTTAGTCACTTATACATGTAATATAATGAGTGGTTTATATGAATTCATCAAGACATTTCAATAACATGCTCCGTAACGTCTCGAGAACTAGGCCCTTGAGGCATTCCTCTCTCACTTCTTCCCTCAACCCCGGTCCGTCAAGACTACTACTACAGAACCACCGCTACTTGAGTTCTAACTCAGGGTACGACTTAACCCTCAAAAATCTCAAAATAGGTAGTCATACAAGGGTTATATTTCAGGGGTTCACAGGTTCATCTCCCTAACTTACTCATCTGCTTACTCCTTAGCCTACCCTCTGCTTACACACGAAGTACAGGGAAACAAGCCACAGCCAACGCTCGTGAATCTTTAGAATGGGGTACCAATATCTTGGGAGGCGTAACCCCCGGCCGGGAGGGCGAGCACCTAGGTCTGCCCGTATTTCCTACGGTTCACAAGGTACCGTCACACATCACTAGTTAGGGATTCTGTTCTACGACAGTGTGACACGGAAGGGAAAGTAATTTGGAACGGGAAGAGAAGTTAACGAACCATATTCCCTCTAGGCCGTGCAAGTCCTCAAGCCGGACGCGACGGGTATCTACGTAGCTGCGCACCAAGCTGCCGGCGCGATCGAGGAGGCGGTCGAAGCCGAAGTGCCGCTCATCGTCGCCGTGGCGGAGCACATTTCGCTTCACGACATCCTTCGAGTGAGTACCCAGGTCATTATAGTCTATAATAACTATGAAATCTAACTAACGACGAAAGCTAGATCCATTCTATATTGAAAACGCAGTCCAAGTGTAGACTAGTCGGCGCAAACTCGCCCGGTATCATATCGGCGGTAGGAAAATGTAGAATCGGTCAGTGGTATTCTGTGCTGGTGTAGTTTTTACGGTATCAGCTTATAGCCATCTTCACTCGTAGGCTTCCAGCCGCTCCCCTGCTTTGAATCTGGCCGGATAGGGATTGTAGCAAGATCAGGAACGTTAAGTTACGAAAGTACGTCCACTATTCATCCCACGGACGTATCCCCGATTCTAATACTCTCCGCTAGCCGCTGCTTCTACACTCAGATCCGGTCTAGGTCAAAGTATGTGCATAGGTGTCGGCGGAGATATTCTCCCAGGCACGAGCCTAAAAGAAGGTCTCCAGATCCTCGTCGAGGATGAGGACACGGAAGGTATTGCGTTAATAGGGGAAATTGGAGGAGAGGCCGAGATCGAGGCGGCGGATTGGATTAGAGAGTACCGAGCTACGACTAAAAACCCAAAGTGAGTTAAGTTCCTACTTTTACTGGAAATATAAAGCTGTGAATGGCATAGTTGACCGGCATAGACCGATCGCCGCTCTTGTCGCCGGCGTGAACGCAGTTCCGGGTCGGATCATGGGCCATGCCGGAGCGTTCGCTCTACCCGGCGAGCCGTCCGCACTAGACAAGATCGAGGCCTTGAAAGTAGCAGGAACAGCTATCGTCAACCATCCTTCTAGATTTGGGCCGGTGCTAAAATCCATGCTGGACGGTGTGGCGCCCACAGGTTCGGATATCGCCTCCCCAACCAATACCTCACAACGGAGGGGAATACACACCATAGCCCGCCGTCCTATTCCGCCCCAGCAGGCCGTGTATCACCCTCCTAGAGGCCGAACACGCAGCATCTATCTCCCCCCAAACACCGCCCTCGACCTCCTCCGCCAACGCGGCATCCCCATCTCCAAAGACCCGTCCGCCGGCCCCCAGAAACTCCTCGCAGTAACCATCGACCGGTCTACCAAAACCCCTTGTATCATCGCCTCCCCAACCAGCGACGCCTCCCAAGCAGCCAAATTCGACTTCACATGCATCTCCACGCCCGCCATATCGCAACACCTCAACCTCGACCCCAAATCCACCACCCCCCTACAAGCCCTCCTCACCACGCTAGCCGCACTCTTCACCTCCAAAGAAGCCTTCCTCCTCGAAACCCATATCACCACAGCCCCCACCGGCACTATCCACGTATCCGCCGCGCATCTCGGCTTCGACGACGCCGCCTTCCGCAGCTGCGGCCGACAAGCCGATATCCACACGTTACCGCGTAACGAGGATCCAGCAGAGGTCGAAGCGGCGAGGCACGGGATCGTGTATATCAAGATAGAGGGACAAGGCAACATCGGCACGCTGGTCAATGGCGCCGGGCTGGCGATGAATACGGTGGATGCGCTGGCGGATGCGGGGGGCCGCGCTGCGAATTTTCTGGATACGGGGGGCAAGGCGACCAGTGAGACGGTGAAGAGGAGTTTTGAGGTGATTTTGACGGATCCAAGGGTCAAGGTTTGTCTCCCCTTTCCCCTTCCCTTCCCCTCTCATCCCTCCCCCTTTCTTCTTCTTCTTCTCTGTCCGGGTGTTATTATCCCCCACACCATTACCTCCTGAGCTGCGTATCAAAAACAAAACATATGGCAGCTAACCCACACCCCGCTCCCGCATTATAGTGCATATTCGTAAATATATTTGGCGGTCTGACCCGTGGTGATATGATCGCTGAGGGCGTGATTCTGGCCTTCCGCGATCTGCAGATGGCGGTGCCCGTGGTAGTGCGCATTCGCGGGACGAACGAGAAGGAGGGTCAGAGGATTATTGCAGAAAGTGGATTGCCGCTGTTTGCTTTTGATGACTTTGACGAGGCGGCGGCGAAGGCTATTGAGTTGGCGAATAAGGGACTTTAGGTAGAGAAGTGGTTACTTATATAGCATGCTTTTAAACTGCCCGTCATAGGTATTGAGTATATCATTAAGTCCGTTTATATGTGTTTCAACGCTGACATATGAGTTCTCTAGTAAGTCTTTTATATATCTTATCTTATTTTTATGAGTGCCCCGTAGTCAACATACACTCCGCTGTAGATGGCCATAACTCTTGGCCCCCATGCTATACTCGTTCTATAGCCCAGAGTCCCTTGAGGATAGATGATCGCCGTCGAGGAGGAGTGGCTCGATCGCTGTTTTGCGACTGGTGCTCTATTGCAGAGGACAGTATGCCTTCGTCACGAATGGCAAGTTCCCGTTGCTCCTTGTCGAGTCGTACCTGTTTCAACTCCCAGACTTTCCAAGCTCTAAGGGCCCAGCCTATATTATTGAGAGTCAGCGAATCAAATGCTAAATGAGAAAATACGAGGCTACTCCCGAAATTCGATTGTTTTAAAGAGGGTCTACCTTGGCGGTGTGACTTACCGAATATAAAGGCGCCAATATAACAAAACGCGGTGAAGAGTTGGACGTGGAGATAACCCCCAGGCCCAGACCGTCTGAGGCTCACACCGATGACTTCAGCGAACGTCGCCGGTAGGACTAGCACGAGCCAAGTCATTGATAACGCTACTTAGAAGTTAGTACATTGTAGTCGGTGGAAGCATGTGTTAATGGGGTTAGGTTGCGTAAACGAGTTGAGCCAACGTAGGGTGATGATGGGGGATACTGGGAATCATTAGCTAACCTGAAGGTATGAGAGCAAGTCCGACAACTTCGGCACATATAGGGGCAACCGTGGCCCACATTACGCCGGCAACACCGCCGGCAAGGAGAGCAAACACTATGCAAGTAGCTAGGCTTTTAGCTGCGAATATCCAAAAGAACATGCAAAGAAGACCGCATAATAGCGTAGACAGATTGGCGATATTTAGACGCCCAACTGAGTCGCTTGATAACCCTATTGCAGGCCGTCCAAGTCCTTGGGACACTGTATCTTTAGTTAGCATTACTAGACCTAAGACACATCCAGGCGGGAAACTCACGGCTAAACAGCGCGCCAACTAAAGAAGCCTGAGAAGCCGTCAAGCCAACAGTCTGGCAGTAGTCAACGATACTGAAAATGAGAATGATGTATCCAAGAATAGAGAGAACCATCCAGGCTTGGAATAAAAGAAATGATGGCCTCTTAAAGAGCTTCCAGTTAAAGGCCATATGGACTGAGCCGACAGCATGATTGCGGTCGCGGATGAGATAGCTTGCAACAGTATTCACCACGAAGCAGACGATGGCTATGATGCGGAAAGCCCAAGGTAAGCCGATATTGGTGATCATAGCATTAGTCGCCAATGAGTAGCATAACCCTCCGAAGCCCGACCCCGAAGCGGCGATCGAGTTAGCGAAGGATCGTCGTTTTACGAACCATTGAGGGGGGACGGCAGCAGAGGCGACGAAGCAGAGGCCCATACCAAGGCCAAAGGATACGCCTTGGCTCAGAATCAGGTGCCATAACTCCGAGGCAAACGATGAGCCGATGAAGCCAATCCTATGAGAGTTTAGTATCCAGATTATCTCCGTGAAAACAGGGCGAACCTACGTCTCAAAGATAGCCCCGAGAAATATAGTTAGTCGTGTCCCGCACCGTTTCCAACCAACCAAAGTGGTTGCTAGCGGAGAAGCCAGGAGAGCTATGCCTCTATCAGTTAAAATCCCGGTAACATGTATAGCTCACGTACCGATCGAGATAGATAGACCGCCTACGAAGGCATACCCAAGTTGGCTTGCACCAAACGAGTCGGATCTAAGGTAATAAGCGAGGAAGACAGCAAAACTCTGGTGGTGATAGGAGATTGTTAGCAAACTGAGAAGACATCATCTTGAACGTTAGGAACACGCTTACAGAGTTGAGACCCCAAGTATGAGCGTTGAGTAAGAATACACCGAAAATAACGGCCCTAGAGAAAATATAGTAATTAGTATTGCAGTACTCCCGTGGGGATGTTCAATAATTTTGAGAAACTAACCAACCATAACCACCCTCCTTGAATTCTTCTTGCGGTTGAGGATCTTGGGCTTCAAGGTTTGTGTTGACTGAGTCATTACTATCCTGGTTATTATCTGGATCCTTGCCGCGTATAGCCATGGTAGTTAGAAATACGGTAGGCTGTGAATTATAAGACAATAGAAAATAAATCTTGATGTTAACATTGAGAATAAGTTGTTTTTATATCTAAGTATATTATTGTATAATTTCAGAACACCGATGGAGGTTCATACCCAGACGTATCATATCTTTCGAAGGGCGTACCTCCATACTCTCTGCATTAGGTAAGAGTTAGTCGGGGGAAAAAAAAATAGTAATAAACCGGTGCCCACCCCGGTCCGACTCCCGAGTTATCCGCCCCACGGGGTTGCGGCACAGTTGGTATCAACCTTTGGGCGTCAACGTCTTCTGTGTTACTATCATCTCCGTGTACGGCGAGATATCTCCGCCTATAGCACTCATAAGAGATAATAAGAAATAAGGTTGTATTGGGCACAATTAGCGATCACAATTATATATCACTAATCGGAGGGAAACTTCACCAGTCTTGATTTTCGCTTATGGTACGGATGCGGCCGATATCGAAAATGAACCGAATTCGGGATTTTGCACTCGTACAAGTAGTCGATTCAAGAAACATTTGTCCCGCGTATTGGATTCGACGGCGCCGGACCGGGAAAACAACCTTAGAAGGACCGTCATTCGTCCACCCATAGATTTGGGTAACATATGTCATAATACTATCTCCTCAAAGGCTGACGCTTGGTAATCTCGATATAGATGCCTAGGTAACTTTCGTCTTCCCATATTCTACGCTAAAACCATAGAACCAACACAAGAACGATATCCTAAAAGAGCCGCAATTAATAGCACGTGGTAAATGACATCTGCATGCAGAAAATATCAACCCGGTACTACGCCCGTAGAGTGGATTATGATTATAATAAGGACTGCGCTGGTAGGCTGGGTTTAACGGAGGAATTGAGATGAACCAGCAAACAACACTGTTAGACGGTGTCGATGAAATAGGATTGGTTCTTTGAGTCATCTTTTCCTGCGCAGTACCTGCCAATATCTTAGATAGGCATGGTGAATGACAAGGGGCGGAATTACATAGTTGTAGTAAGTGCTTAGGGTGGGCCCTGATCGAAGATTCTAGGTAAATTCCAGGCCGTCCCTGCATCTAATGGCAGATAATGGCAGAGGCTAGAGCAAGGGAAAGTCTGGCTGAACTGCCTGAATTAACTTTTAATCCTTGGCAGCTTCCGACCTTTGGGCATCGTCGCCAACTGTCGGAGTGGGGAACCTTGTAAGAACAACGGACTCCAACTGCCAGTTGTCCTACGCTGGAAGCTGCCCCGTCCTTGCCCGTCTCTAGCAAGCCCAGGCGGTATCGACCCTACCTAAGCGGCTGCCCCGGCAACGCTTGGACGGTAGTACCAGCAAAACATTGGACAGCATGAATCGCCAAATTCTCCCATTCCTCGCTTTACCCAGCCCGACCGAATAAAGGAACCTGGGTGGACACCTCATCATGCGTTGTGGTTTTTTCTGTGAAACATATTTCTCAATCCATAAATAAATACTCTCTCTGTCCCTAGCAACATTCGGTAGTTAAGATGTTGTTCTAGTAAACAGAATTACTCATCAATAAACCGTCATAGAAAGCAGCTATTAATCACATATTTAACCTGCAGCCCACCAATCTACCTCATTGTCAACAAACCACCACCTACTTATTCACGATACAAACATTGCAACATTGTTCTAACATACATACCTCTCTACCTGCGCAGCCATGTTGCGAGGCAGGTCGAAAGAGAGGTCCTCTAACAGAAAAGTTACACCGCCTTCGCCAAGTTATATGAACAATGAGCAATTCGGTTCGTAAACATCCGAGTAAACATGTGATATCAGTATAGCACTAACCCGGACACTTTCTATAGCTACATATCTGGCAAATCTCCGAGATAGTCGCGTGAGCCGCCCGGGAGGTGCACGGCCCCTTCCTCCTTCGTCAAAGCCACCGCACCGGGATTCTACAGAACGACTCGCCACCGGCCGCCCATCCCCCGCCGCCCCGTCTATCTTGTCCGAAGCCCCTAGCAATAACCAGAGGCCGCTGTCCGATCTGCCAAGGCCGCGCGGTAGTCGCCCTAGTTTTGCCCCAAGCGTAGCCTCTCGCTATTCTACCATAACCTCTACTGGAAAGGATTATTACCCCGAGAACCCTACTGTTGCGCCTTTGAAACCAGGAGAATTTGTTCCCAGTGCCACATATATCGAGCGCGGGCAGCGATGGATGGAGAAGGAAGAGGCCGTCTCACTTCGCGAGGCAATGGACGCTATGGACGCCATGAATGTGAAGGATGGGGACAAGGATAAGCAAGGAGATGGAGAGCAACAGGACGACGATGAATCTCGACTCTACAATGCGGCTCTCGACGAGGCGGCGGAATTGGTCTGGCAACATCAACACGGAATAAAGCCACCTGAACCAGGTGCTCCCTACCGGTATAAATCCCACTTGCGAAAGGATAGTTACGCTCATGCTCGTGCCGCTAGTGCCGGACGGTATGGTAGTGAGATCAGTCCTACTGGGCTTGCGAGGGACTCTATTCGGTCATTCTCTGGTAGTTCGTCAGGTAGCGACAGGGCGCACTCGCCAGTAAGTGGACGCACAAGTATGGACCAACAACGTACCTATTCCATCGGATCGACCAAGTCAAAATCGAAATCGTATGGCAGTATGGGCAGTGCGACACGTTCGAGTTCGGGTGGCCGACGTCTTAGCAGCTTGAAGCGCAATATAAGCGGGGAGGTTGAGAAACCTTTTTCAGGCGATCAAATATGGGAAGAGCCAGAAACCATTACGCCTGAACGGTCCCCAAAACGGGCTCAACCGCCAGAGAAATCGCCACAGAAATCGCCACAGAAGTCACACCCCCTGGGGCTTAAGTCAAGAGGCATTCCCAACAGGGTTCAATTCGCGCCCGCCTCAGTTGAGGACGATCCGGACGATACTCCATCGTCAGTGCCTGCCAAGCCGGTGTCTAGATTCGAAATCCACAAGAATCCTCCATCACAATCTCGCAACCCGGCCTACACCACAAATACGCCGTTAGAGTCGCCACCGAAGCCTCAGGAACTTCCGACGAAGCATGGTATGGAGATTCGGAGCGATGATATTAGATTGGCAACTAGCATGCGGCTCAAGGACCGCAGCGCGAAGCTCCCTACGCCGTCGGCCGTCAGCGACAGCCCCGGGCGTCCAATCGTAAGCTTTGATAAAAACTGGAAGCCCCCAGAGGATGAGGCGACTGATTCAAAATTAGAAGAGTCCAAGCCCAGCAGCCACCGATCTTTCGGGGTCGTCGGTAAAGAGCGCCCGGGCCAAAATCCGCAGCCGCCTATCCCTACTATATCAGTTTTGCCGGATACTGAAATTCCGAAGCCGTCGTCAGCGTCGCGGCCATCCGGTAACACGCCGGCCATCCCAAGTATCCAGATAGGCGGGGCGGACGATGGTCCGCAGGTGCCGGTGATCTCCGTCTCGGATGACGGCCCGGCTGTCCCAACTATCGTACTACCGGGAGATGACAGTGACTACAATAACAAAGCCCCCAATGTACCAACTATAGTTCCCCCTGACAGTGGTAGAAAGCCTTCCGCTAGACCCTTACCAAACCCCAAAGCACTCAATAACACGCAAGATCGCCGCCGAAGCCATTGGTCTCCGGCACCAGGAGTGACCGGCCGTCGGGCGACAGCGATCTGTCATGAGTGCGGATTCCCCATCGAAGGCCGCTTCGTAGCCTTAGCCGGAGCCTCGGAACGGTTCCACCCGCAATGCTTCCGGTGTTACTGCTGCGGTACAGCTCTCGAAGCGCTCGAAATCAGCCCTGAGCCGGATAATTTCCGGAGCGAGAGGCTCGACCGAATCCGACGCAGAACCGCAGGCGAAATCCTCGACGAGGAACCAGGAAAGACAATGGCGGAAGACGGGGACGCGCGACTGCGCTTCTACTGCCACCTAGACTGGCACGAACTCTTCGCGCCGCGCTGCAAGCACTGTAAGACGCCCATCCTAGGCGAGCACGTGGTAGCACTGGGCGCACACTGGCACTACGGACACTTCTTCTGCGCCGAGTGCGGCGACCCGTTCGACCAGAGCGCGACGCACATCGAGAAGGACGGGTACGCGTGGTGCGTAAGTTGCCAGACGAAGCGGACGGAGCGGCGAGCGCCCAAGTGCCGTGCGTGCCGGCGCGCCGTCATCGGCTCGTACGTGCGCGCCTTGGGAGGCGAGTGGCACGACGAGTGCTTTAGATGCGCGTCGTGCGGCGGCGGCTTCGACGACGGTCAGATCTTCCCCATGCCCGAGCGCGGCGAGGGCGTCGTGCTGTGCACGAGGTGTCGCGCCGCAGAGCTTAAGATGTGACGTGATACGTACGCGAATGAATTACGAACGACGAAACGATACGATAAGATAATTATTAGATATAACCGACGAACGGCATAGTTTGCGATTGTGTTGGTTTTTGCGACGGAGTACTTTGGTAGTTTGTTTTTTTGCCTCCTCTTATCCCTTCCTTCTCCTCCTCCTCCTCCTCTCCTCTCCTCCTAATGACATCTTGGTGTCTTAAGAGTCAAGTTGAGCGTCGAGAGCGGGTTTGCGGAGTGAAAGATGGCTGGTGGGTGGTTGTGATTGCCTTTTCCCGAGTCTGGTTTTTGTGTTGTACGGTTTTGCGTTTTGTGCTTTTGACTTGTGCTTACCTTACAGTAATACTTCATTCATCCAAGGCAAGGCGTATGTGCGTGCGACTCGAGTCTGACATGGTTTAATTTGATTCGGGTTGGTTTAGGGGAATTGCTTTGCTGGTGGTAATTGGCGGCGTTTTTAATATTGGAGTTAAGCAATAGCAGCAATAGCAGTTCGGAAATACAAAAAGGCTTGCTTGGTTTCTCTTTAACTATTACGGTCTTATGTGGTTTTGTGATGTGATATGCCATGAAGTATTTTTTTTGCACCTTGATTTTTCATTTCATCCTCTTCTTAATATCTCTCCTGCTCGATCAATTATCTGAGACTATAGGATCACCTCCCGTTTCGATAATCTTGGGCTTCCAATTGACTTCCTACCGATTGATATAGTCGTGTTGCTCTTGTTCTCGAAAACGTAGAAACCTTCAATTACAAAGTTAAGAGATAGGGTTGGAAATAGTAGATTTGTTTCCTCCATTTGTTATGGCTGCTTAGACTCTAAGCATGTATAGGACAGCAAAAAGCGAGCAGAAAACGACAGATAACTCCGCAAATAGTTGGAGATATAAAGACGAAAATATAGGAAGAACAAACGCAGCTCTAATCTGAGATCAGCCGCCACCTCGATTAATAGAAGACAGTACCTCTGAAAGACTCATAAAGCAAGAATCTACATGATAGATGCTCTCCAACTTAGGGCAGAGCGAGGGGGATACCGAGGACACGCAAAGAACCCTTGGGGGCGAGAGACCTCGTTCATAGTCGTCCCTGTTGCTTCTACTGTCACCTGACTTAAATCGGGGATACGGCGAACCCTTTGAATCCTCCCGTTCCAAATCCATATTCCATCCATATATCATGCCAACGGCGAGATCGATCCGTCAATCATAGTAATGTTGGCAATATCAGCGGTAGCAGACACCTCCCACCTGTTCCTGGTGAACTTCCAAGGTGTCACCGTCGGCCATCTCCAGCTACGGAGAGTGAACAGGATAGTTAGCTTACGTAAGGTATATCTAAGAAGTGATGCGTGAAGAATGAACTCTTGTGATGATAGCGATAGCATGCCAAAAAGTGGCGAGAAAATGATCATAGTAAATTTAGAGAGGGATATCAGGGCCTAATTGGCAACTTACCGAATCGGGTGTATCGCTCTTTTGAACCCGCTGCCCTTCGAACAGAAAGCGCACGGAATCGACGACCTTGCCTTGACGCTCACAAAAGGCCGTCATCAACTTCTCGAGCTTAGTAGAGCGCTTGATTTTGAAGAAAACCTCGTTATTGTTGTCCGTCACCTTGATGTTAAGGTGTTCGCTGCCGGCAGGTGCGTCCTGTCGTTCCGCAGCAGGGCTTCCGCTGTCGTTCTCTCCGGACATCGTGGGCGTAATAGGCGGTGCTTGTGGGGATATCAGAGGACGATCTAAGTCTAGTGTGCCGTCCGTTTAAGAGATATCGACTCTCTGGTCTTTTCATAGTCAGCTAAAGGAAGAGGGAGGGTAGTGTGTTGCTTCTTGGGAAAATGACTAAAAGATTTGTGGTTTTCACGCACACCGAAAAGATGTGAGACTCACGGGCAGTGTAGATACCAGTGTACTAATCGCTCGAGAACGAGATATGGCAGTAGGGAAACTCGAGTGTAGAGGCCTGCTGCGCTCAACGCGATTAGTATGGATTTTTATGAGTGGCGGAGGAAAAGGATTGAAAAAACGCAGTGGCCAAAAGAAGAGAAGATGAAGTTTGAGAAGTATGCGATTGCGGTGGTGAAGTTTGGAATCAACGCGAAGGCTACGTGAGGCGCCCTTCTAGGTGGAAACAAGGACCGTTAACCACGCTAGATGCGGGGCAGTTACTTCAAGCGTAAGTACGCTAGCAAGGAGTACCTTCTGCAGGTCATACTTTCCCTATGGTATATGTCTAGGCCTTTTCCGTGGGTACTTACAGCCTTTGCTTTCAGGCTAGACTCACCTAAAGGACGTAGTGTATTATACATAGTAGATACAGTGCATACATCTAATAGATATACATACTGTCTCTGGAAGGGAGGATCTAACTCCAGCTGAAGCTTCATTCTTTCGGTGAGCGGATCTGAAATACCCCTCACAGTGTCATTCGCACCTCCTCGACGTACCTTTTCATATTACATCTATTATATGTAACCTAAAACTTTATGATACACGCCCTAGACGCGTATATTATCATTAGCTTATCATAAGAAACCTGTGTGATTCTTAGGCAGTTTTCTCATTTCGATTCGGAGGTCGGAAAGCAGGAAGATCTGGTTCATTGGAGGTCTAGTCTTTATCTCCGATTCGTCAAAGCTGAACCCGTTGTTTTGCGAGATAAGACATGCAGGTAGATTTGATAAGTCAATCACCTAACCTAGGATTTTAGCCTACACACTCCAGTGTATCTTATTCGAATACCGTGTATGCACTCTGCTGCCTAACTGGTAATAATCCCCTACGGCTGAAGGTGATCCAGGACTCAACATCAAGATACAAGGAAAACATGTTGAAAGGTCGACCTAATATATAAAGGGTTAAACTTGGTGGGCAAATATCATATTCTAATATTATTGATATTTCATCAGATCCGTACGACGACTAACCAATATACGACCTTTTTGGTGTAAGGGCGGCCGGGCCTATCCATGGCGGGTTTACTAGTTGAGCATATCAATTTTGAGGACAAAGCTAGAGAGGACTAATATGTAGTGGATGGATGTGCTCCTAAAGCGACTCGGATATAGTGATATGCAAGAAGTCGATAAGTGAAATTCCTTGGAGGTAGTCAGTAATATAGAGAATTTTGTCATTGATCTTCTCTCTCTCTACTCCATAGTCTTTAGCTATTTTGTTCGATTTCTTAAATAGGTAGTCATACCTAGGTAGGTATCTAGGCAGTTTACCTTGCGGGTTGTAGTTTTATTAAGAGGTTAGTCAGAGATCAAGCTGGAGGCTTCTCATATCATAGCAATTACGCCTTACTAACAGTAGTGATATCTATAAAATTTGATAGACATTTAAAATATGTCGTAAACGAGAACGTCGTAATTGAAGTTAACATTTTTAGACAGGACCCGTGGAGTGAAGTAGGCCAACACCACATTGTAGACTATATATAAGGCTAGAATGATAGCTTAATAGGAGGTAGGTACAATAAATGCTCAACTTATGCTGTGATTATTAAAGCTGATTATCATCCATTAAGTAGGTAGGGTTTGGGGTCTCCTTATACGCCTTACAATAAACCCAATGAGGTTAGCTTTGACAATCTGTCTACGTCATATTTGATCAATTGGTGGCATATGTAGAGGTAGATAATCTCATAGATCAATTCCAAGCTCTTGGATAGTATTACGTTAAAGGTTATTCGATATCCATTTCAATCATCTTAATATCTTCCATCCACCCCACAACCCTAAAAGAGCGATCCGGCATATAACAGTAGAATATGGTCTGTCTCATTGACGCAATGGGGACATATCTGACTAACCATGGCATAGGGGTTGAAAGAAGATCTCGAGTCAAACCCGCCTTGCCATCCTCGCGCTGTGAGTACATAGTAAATCTTATATGAAGTCTGGTGGACTGGGGTTGAATATGCATGCAACTAACATTCACCTATTTAGTGTGCTATTCAAGGTATAGAATTTGGACGCCTGGACTGCCGCTCAGCTCTAATGCTAGTATAGATTGTCTTGGAAAGAATGGTTACGACGAAGCGAAGTGTTCTCGCTATATCGATGCCTTGTACGAATGCTGCGACGCTTTCTATAAAAAACATGGAGACGGTGCAACAAGTCCCAGCTGCCCGAAAGCAAGCCTTTTACGGTTGAAGATGAAGCAACGACAAGACGAGCATAGCAAATGAGGTTCACAATTTACATAGACACATATATCAATATTAAAATCGATCTGGGAAGATCTTCTACCTGGCATTGCGCTCATCATCGTTGCGAGAATCAGGCGCTACATACCGATACGGAGACGAGTGTGGTATGTTCTACATCTCCTTCTTTGCGTCAACCCGAATAAAGAAATCAGGCAACATTTACGAAGAGTAGAAATCGTTCTAGGCGATCATTGAGCGCGCAAGAGATCCGCATGGGACCTGGACAAGCATTGAAGGAAATAATGGCTTATCCCGAGACTCTAATATGAATGCCGATGACATTATTGTTGAAGAAAGGAAAAAAAGAATAAAAATTTCGGCAGAGAAATTCTTTTTTGTACTCCCTTGCAGCCACCGAGGCTAATCGAATGAGGCTAGTGCGTTTGTTGCAGGTGCCACCTAATTGGACGACTTCATGGGCGGCTTCTAGCCAATCTGCTAACCTGCCAACCTTATCCAATCTTATCACTGCTCCACGGACATCTCTGACTGGGTAGCTGCTACCGACACGCATACATAGGATCTGAGTCGCGTTGATTCTTTTTTAGTGCAAGAGCTCGACAGCTCCATTCCTGACGACACCAAGTATCGCATTTCCCCATTCTTTGAACCAGACCAATAAGTAGAACAAATTATCACTTTACCTACCTTCATAGTCGATAATACCGTGGCCGCCCTTCTTTTATTGTAACCGCAGACAATTCGGAGGATGCTGGCTAGCAACCAGCTCCTCGCCTAAATATACCAATAACCCACGCTCGGTCGTCTTCTTCACATTCATGATGCTGGCTCGAACAGTCCAGCGTACGTACGGCATACCGTTTGGTGGGCCGTCGCCGTCGCCCGATCCTGATGAGCAAAGTACAGCACTACTACCACCAATTGAACCTCACGATCGGTTAGAGGCTAACAGTGACATGATAATAGCATCGCCCATATACGATGATGCAGAAAATGAATTCGCACAAGATGCCGAGGAATTTGCCAAAGGCCTCGACTCTCTCTCAATAGTGCAGAAGCCCAACGCCGAGAAACGAGCGGACATATTCAGACTCGTCGATACTTACTACCAATATGCGTCTAAAAAAGTTCGCGCTTTGCGCAAATCGCAAGGACAGCTATCTAGGACTGACCCCCGCCATTCATACGAGGTTTCTAGCCAGGATTCTATGGACCTTGATGACGGAGATGATCTGATAAAATCACCAGCCTCATCCGAAATGCTCAAGAACTGGGAGCTGGAAGCACAGACGTGGGATATGTTGCGTCGCCTCTTACCTCTGCGATACCCGAACAAGACCTCTCTTAAGCCTGCCCGCCACGACGTGTCAAGATTCCAATCATGTGCGCAACTCTGGGACGAGTTCCTCCAGACAGACTCTACTGCCCAGGAACGTAAGGCGATTCTAGAATGCCTGCAGACTAGCGCAGACGAATCGCGGGTAGATATAGATGAATTAGTCCGAGACTATCAGCAGCGAGCGGAAAGAGGCGACATCATCGCTTATGGATGGCTTCATACGCGATCTGCGCTCAAGATGCAGAAGAATCTAAACGGTTGGTCTGGAGCACTGGACCCCAATGCTACCGATGTTGTGCAGAAACTCCGGAACGGGTCAAATCCTATGGTAACCCAGCTTGATCCTGACGTAGTAACGAGGCAGAACCGGAAGCTTCAACCGCAGGATGAGTACTTCGAAAGGGCTATCTGGCTTGGATGTTACGAATTACTGCGAAGGGGACGAAGCATTGCCGAAATTCGAGATTGGTGTGTTGAAAGGACCGAAGTCTGGCGAGCTGTTAGTATGTCAGCTATGCCATTATCAAAAGATGAAGGTGAGAGCCGGTTTAACTGTGATCCTCTCTCGATGCTTCTATGGCGTCGTACCTGTTTTGCCTTAGCGAGACAGGGAGGTACTGATGACTTCGAGCGTGCTGTATACGGTATCCTTTCTGGCGATATTCCAAGCGTCGAGAAGATTTGTGAAGATTGGGACGATTTTGTCTACGCCCATTGCAACGCTTTGCTTCGAACACAGTTCGATGCTTACCTGATGAAGCGATCTCCACCAGACGCAACGGCTGCTATAACACAATCATTCTCTACCTTCAACGCCGTGCAGTTTCACGGCGACGCTGCTTCAGTCGGAGAGCGTCTGGTAAAGTCACTGGAGACGAATATCAAGACTGCGGCGGAAGCAAAGACGCCGATGAAAACCCTCCAGGCGGCGATCATTTCCAATAATATAGAGCAGTACACCTACGAGCTCGGTCTCGCACTTGGAAAGGCGGCTAATTCGGGGGATACTTCGGCTTTGATACCTCACTTCGGTGCCTCCAACGAAGATATAGACGATAGCAAGTTTGTCCAACTAAGGGATCATAACGGCCTACGAATTTTGGTCCACGTGTATCTGATCATATCAAGTCTCGAAGAACTACAGGGTGGTTTGCACATGGAGCTTTCCGAACGCCACAAAGCGCGAGAGAACGTAGTCTCCGCCTATGTTAGCACTTTGCGACTAACGGGCTTGACGGATATGATGCCGCTATACTGCAACCAAATGCAAGGAGATAGGGCTTTTTTCACCCTGAGCAGGAATGTTACTAGCGTAACTGACCAGCATGAACGAGAGATACTACTAAGACTCATGGAGAAACTCGGTATGGACGTTGCCGAATTTGTCCAATTCCAGCCTCGTTCTCTACTCCAGGAGCACCCCGAAGCTGAGGAACACCCTCCACCATTTGGTAGATTTACCGTCTTCTCCAACGATCCACCTACGCTTAAGTACGGACGCCCTTTGAAGCCTGACTTCCTCGGGGAACCCCCAGAGAGTCTAGACCCTGTGGACGAGCATCTTATCCAGTCATTGGAATGGTTCCTCCTTGTCGACGGCCTTTGGGACGAGGTTTTCCATTACGGCACAGCTATCTACAAACGCTTTCTTAGTAAGTAGTCCCTTTCACGGCACACCGAAGACAGAACTTTTAGTGCTAATGTTACACTAGAGCAATTCAACCTTCATGCGGCTCGTGCCTTGTCTGAACGAGTTCGCTGCGGCGAAATTTTCAAGCGGAAGGCAGGCATTGTCTACTCTGACGACTCGGACGTGTCATGGTTCGACGAGGTTCGAGCGAGCGCTGCGGCTGGCTCACTGGATGAAAACAGCCTTGGGGTTGAAGACGTCGCAGTAGCGCAAAACTTCTTCGAGATGGAGTGCTTAGTCCGAGCCTTGGATTCGATGGAGACTATCGCATCAAGTGAACTATTAGCCCAGGAGTGAGTACTCGCCATGACAACTACGTTTCTATCGTGCAATATGAAGCTAACTTCCAACACAGTCCTGCAGAGAAAGTAAGCCGGGACTTCTGGTCTAACGTCGGGCGCGAAGTGAAGAACATTAAGAGCTTTATGCGCCATATATTGAATAATTGGCTTATGGAAAGTATTGAAGGTTAGTTATCAGCAACTCGAGGAACGAATACATCTAACTGGAGCGATCAGAAGACGAAGACTTCACGTATCTTCGAGACGCGTATCTGCCTGAGGTGATTATCGGATACGTCAGCGTGTTACATTTCGCAGGTACGACTCTGACCCGTGACAACCTGCTAGAATGCATGGAGCTTGCCTCTGTGATCGCCAAAAAGGACGCGGACGTGGCTGCGGTTATTATGAAAGCCGGACGAATGAAGGAGCTCGTGGAGGGCTTCGCAAACTGCAGCAAGGCGCTAGCTATCAGCAGCAGCGACAAGAAAGGAGCGGGTGGTATTAGTAGTAAGAGGATGATGCGAGAACATGGATGGACACGGGAATTATGGTCGGTCAAAAACTGATGAAGGCCCGCCCGTATAGTTCTACATTGGGTGGACAGGTACTAATGCTTGTAATGCTTCTTCTACCTTTACCTTTGAAATTCGGAGTGGCTATGGCTTGCTGGCGTTGATGATTCATAAGGATAAGACGAAGACTATCAAAAGTGAAGGCGTTCATTAGGGCATATAAGCACGTCCGTAGTCTATGTACAGCACTATCAAACCAGAATTATCCAAGTGCCATGCGCGATGCCTACGTTTTAGAGAGTGATTAAATCATTTCTTAATTTGTTTCTGTTCCTTAACAGAGGGTTGAGATGTACATGTAGTTGATTAAATTTAATACATTAGGAGGTACTTCGTACAGATGGACGAAGTGGAAAGGGGCACGGATACTTTGTAAGTGATAAGATAAGCGGGTGACGTTAGTGACGTTAGGTGCTTCGTATACTTTGTAACTCACCCACAGTCCACTTCGTCCAACAGCTCGATAGCTTAACCTCTCTATCATAACTAGGTACCTCCATAGTAATCTCATTCATTTGCAAGCGCCAGCTCTCCTATTTTCTCGAGGTCACTCCAGAGTCAAATTGTAATAGGTAATACATAAAATAAAAGACAAATTACCATGTACAGCCCGACTCCCCCACCCCCTGTACCACCCCCGAAGCCGAGCAGCCACGACGCCAGCCGTCTAGGTACGCCCGCCACCACTAGCTCTCCTCAACCACCGGCCCCGATCCCGGATGACACATTCTTGAGATCTATGGAGGGGAGGGACAAGTCGCTGGCTACTATGGATGCGTCGGGTTTGATCCCAGCCTCGGCGTCCATGACCAGAGGGACAGAGCGAGAGGTCATACCGGATCCCGGCGACCAGTGGTTGCCAAAGGTTCTTGAGGATAAATCGTGAGTATTGATCCTTGTACCCATTTACCACGGTATATACGTATTCTATATTCATAATGTCTATCTAACACCCGCACAGGAAACAAGACCTTGCCGAAATCCTCTCCAACTCAGCGGCTCTCGACGCTCTTACACACGCACCTTCAACAGCACACCCATCCCTAACCTCAACCCGCGATGCGCTCCTCGCCGCGCTGGACGATAACGTCGCCCTCGCAAGTCACCTCACAGAGCTCGAGGCGCACCTCTCCCAGCAGCGCGCGCAAGCGCAAGCACAACTCCTATCGACGCACGCCCTTGAGCGCCAGTGGCGCCAGAAGCAAGCCGAGATGGACACCGCGCTCGCGCCGTTCGCGCCCGCAGCTCTGTACGCGAGGCTGGGCCAGAGCCTGGCAGAGCAGGAGGCCGTGTGTCGCGCGCTAGAGGAGAGCTTTCTGGAAGGAGGGGGGAGCGAAGGGGCTGGAGGTGAGGAGCTGGCGACGGAGAGGGAGACGCTGGATTGGGTGAGGCGGTACCGCGAGGCTAAGAAGCTGTTTTATCTCCGCCACGAGCGACGGGAGAGGTGGAATGAGCACCGCGTTGGAGGCTGGCGTTGAAGGAAAGCCTTGTTCGAATTCTAAGAGACGGGCATCGCGTGCTTTGATACTACAATGCCAATAGAAGCAGCGTCGAGAACGGTCCTTTTGCGAGTTGAGTTACTTGACCTCCGCGCCCGCGATACTACTGGCGTGATTCTGGCCTCATCGAATCTCGAACGACATGCACGATGACTACAGTCTGGCTGATATTGGCCAGCATGTTTACCACTGAATTGGGATAATTTACCCCAGCCGTCATAAGCAACCCCGGGGAGGGGGTGGTCTTCTTTTCCTGCGTTGATACCCATCCCACCGCGTTTTAATTTCAATTTGCTCTTCTACTCGGGGGTGTACCTAGGCGCACGTGCTACGAGGGTTGTCCGTGGTCTAGAGCCGATTTGGTATGGGGTTTCTCTTAAGCGCGAAATCGTGGGCGAACTGTTTATTAGGGCTTGAGGGGAACGGTCCGACTAGCAGTTTGGGAGTTATAGAAGAGTGTGGGCGGACAGGATGAAGCGCGGCGGCTAGTAGGACGGATGAACGTGCGAGATGGTCGCGCGCCTAGCTCCTACCGAGTCATACGCCGGAAGGGGTCTAATTCGGTTTTTACTCGAGGACATTGCTAAGAGCTTCACGGTCTCTAATCCTACCACCGACTGGGCTGCGGGACCTTCTACAATGGGATAATGGCAGTATACTCTACGAGTTGTGAGGTTGCTCACCGGTTGGTGACCTGGAGGCGGTGGGCGGTCGTTTCAGGACGAGCAATTCGCAGGCGGGTCGGAGGCGGGTAGGGCAGGCGGACATAGATACATATAGCAGGGCGGAGCTGCGGCGAATCACAGCGGGTATGGAGGCACATACGAGTGTGTCGCGAGCGGCCGTTGCGTCGATGGTCGTGAGGGGCCTCCTATTCGGACCGACGCACGTATACGGGTTACAGCATGTGACAACCACAAACACACGTGCAGCAGCAAGCTCCGAGCAGTAATTGTTGATTGCGGATTGGATTGGATTGGATTTTATAGATAGTCCTATGTATGTATGTATACTATAGTATATACATGCGATAAACCTAGACTAGGCGGACGAAGTATATATATATATGTATAGGTATGTATATGTATAATAACTCAAGTTCTATAATCGTAGTAGTGATAGGGAAGATGATCGGAAAATAAAATATATGTATTAGATAGGTAGACCAGTTCCTTTCGTGTCGTACGGACTTGACCTAAGAATTAACGCGCGTAGTCTTTCTGCATAACCCAGTTACCTCTTAGGTAGGTAGGTAGGTAGGTAGGTAGCGATGCGTTGGCGCGGCGTAGACGGACGTAAGGGCGATCTTCAACGTTACGCGGGTAGGGCTATGTATAATAATAATAATATATGCCATACGGCGTTGTTTGAACCAAACTCAATAAACCTAACTAGTTAGTTCTTTTCTTCCTAACTAGTTACTATTTCTGACTTTTGACTTTTTGGGTGGAGGAGTCGTGTTAGTAGGTAGTGTGGTGATTATTATTATTATTATGTCGAGCATTGGTATACCTGCTTCTATACTATACTCTTTCCTAGCAGCGTACGTCGCGCCGCATCCCATCCCATCGCATCACATCACATCATAGCGAGTCCGCCCGCCGCTCTAAGAACAGAGAACATGGTCTCGACTTCACTCGTTTCGTCTCCATCGATTAAATATACCCGACTTATCGGATGCCGGATAGACATACATACATAGGTACCTCATATATGCATGCGGGCTATTCCGACTACCAAGTATATTTATTTGATCATCTAGTGTACCTATAACGCACCATAGCGTATCCAGACCCTAGGTTAAGCTACCTTGGCCCTATCTCCCTATCCGCTATGACACGCATCCGCGCGGAAGCCGAGTGGCTGGGTAAGGATCCGGCAGTCTGGCGGTGACGGCCACGTGGGCCCTCCCCCCTTTTCCGGCGCTCCCGACTCTGTGGCTCTGCTCTGCTCTGCTCTGTTCTGTGCTTTGTTCCCACCGAGGCGCGTCCTCCTACATGGTAGCCATATGTACATACATACGTACGCCCCTAGGCAAGGCGATATAGGTCTTATCCTATGGGATTTTAGTTCTTTTTCAACCACTAGATTCCATTTCCATTCCTGACTCTTATCCCCTTTTACTCGTTCACACCACTTCACTACCCTACCTATACTTTACTTGATTTCATATTATTACTCTCCACTCGACCCTACAGAGCAGGCCATCTCATTCCCCTTGTCTACGTCGTCCCGTCTGCTTTCTCAAGTGAGCTCTCGCATCTATCATATATATGAATTCTCTAGTATCGTATTAAAGCCCAACTCCAAGTTTCATATGCCTCACTATATATAACCTATCTCGCGCGAGATATCTACCGACTTCTTTTCCGAGCTTATCTCATTTTAGAAGACTGAACGGACTCATGGCCTTCATGTCGGGGCTGCGCGGGCTCATCGGCAGCGCAAATAGCTCGTCTTCCGTCTCTTTAGTCTGGGTCGCGGGTGGTGCAGCGACTGCTTGCGCGTTCCCGCCGAGAACGGCATCGAGGGACGCTACGTTGCTAGTATCTGCACCTGTTCTTAACGCTGTTGTCTCTTTCCTGCCTGGGGGAGGCGGATCGCGCTTTGGGATATATTGGTTGTGTTGATGCGAGTAGTGAGTACCTAGAGAGAAGGTAAGTTTGTCTGTAACATGAAGAGTAACGCGTCTAGGGATTATATAGCAGAGAACAAGGAAAAAGAATGGCTACCTGAATGATTGGCCAAGTCCGACGGCGAAGTCGCCAGCTTCAGCCCCTTTAACTTCTCGCCTAGACGACCACCTATCGGGGAACGCGGGCTCTGCGGAGGTGCCTGAGATACAGAGTCGGTACCAGCGACGTTGCAACCAGCATCAGGAACGCGGAGATCATCGAGGCCGAAGTGGTCGATGATCCAGAGGCGTTCCTGGACAGCCATCTCGAGCCCCACGCTCTCGCTATTGTCGCGGAGCTCAGCACGGATCTCATCCTGGAGCTGTCCGGCCCGCAGCCGCGCCCATACCGTGTGCAAAACGCCGCGGCGGCCCGCATCACGAGACCCGATCCCGAGTCCCGGCGCGAAGATGGCCGGCATCGCCTTAGCCATCAACGCTCGGCTCGAGCTGGCGTGAGAAATGGTTACTATGGGGGGTACTACGGCATCCGAAGGTAACAGGAAGTAAACACGTTGTCGGCGCTGTCCTTTCTTCTCAATATCCTCTTCCTCGTCCTCCACTCTCTCCGCGACTGGAAATGTCGTCGTCTTAGTTTCCCACGTCACGACCCAACCGTCCTCCCCAGACGGTGTCGGATCCCATTCCACCATAAGAATCTTGGATCCCTCGTTTCCGCGGCCGGCCTCGAATTCAAACCGCGCGAAGGCGTTTGGCGAGGCGGGCGATACCGGCGAGTCTACTACGCCCGGTTCCGAGGGGGCAAAGGACGACGGGGCAGCTGGTTCGGGTATCCGGAGGGGACCGGACCCGGACGAGGTCGGCTGACTCGGTGTAGGATCCATAGCCATTTGTATAATTGTGTGTGCGCAAGCCCGGTAGCCCGCTTTGGGTGAGAACGAGTGTGAGGTTACCTCCCGAGGTGTGTAAGTAGGGTAGAGGACCGCCGCTAGGAGCGCATCGAAAGCCAATGGAGATGGCTGAATGGAACGGTCTCTCGAAGGGGGGGTAAAGGAAAGGAGCGCGCGTCTGGCGCAAGAGGATGGTCAACGGGCCAATGTTCCCTGAACACGCGCCGCACACACGCGCAAAACTTACTCGCGCAGCCGCGCAGCGGGGGAATAATCTGTCAAGTTGTCTCGGGAATATTGTCTAGCGGCGGATGAATCTACTGGGTAATATCAAGCGGCAGCGGCAGCGGCAGCGGCAGCGGCAGGGCCAGCAAGGCAATGTAGGCTCCCTTCTTGGCTACTGCCACTACTCCTCATGCAACGTAGACATCGGCAGTTGAGAGACGGCGACAGAGAAGAGGAGGAGGGCAGATCAGTTTTTCAAGTCGCAAGCGAAGACGAAGCGAAAGCCTGAATTGTTATGCCTTAAGGCTTCAACAACAGCGCGGACCTAGTAATAAGGGTATGGGTATGGGTAAAGGGGGAGTTGAAAAAGAGGCTACCTAGGTGTGCAAATTAGAACCTTGGATAGTAATAAAGTGTAGAAGTTCCCTTTGGTTCTCCTAGACGCGACTACTAACTAGGTACCTAGCCTCACTCGTGTAGTTTGAATTGAGGCTACTATACGTATGCGGGCGGGCGGGTATAAGCCTAGGAGGTGAGGAGTAGTAGTAGGCGGGGAGAGGAACGAGATAGAAAGAGAGAGAGATCGAATGGTTCCTTTTTCGCCAAGTGACGACTCTCGTGGCAGAAAAGGGAATGCTCGACGTCTTGGCGGCGATGATGTATAGACTATAGTACGAGAGAGGAACACGTAGGGGTGAGCGAGGCTCGTTATGTCGAGCGGTGTTTTTTTAACAGCCATTCAGCCATTCAGCCATTTTGGAATGGCATCCATGTAACTCCCAAGTACCTATAGTAAGGGGACGTCAGTGACAGCGGGGGGGTTAGGAAACGCCATGCCCATGAGCGAAAGCGACTCATCAGTGAATAGAAAGTCGTGCCAATCCACGCATACATGTGGCTTTCTAAAAATAGACGGACACCCACGCAGCCAACCCGTTTACCGTTGGCTCGGGGCTAGTCGGTCGTTGATTTTCGGCTGCGTAGGTATGTACTAAGGAGAAATCGGAAATTGGGGAAGAGCTTTTTAGGTGAGACTCGCGAGTTGTCTGGTTGTGTTAATGGTGTTAATGGGCATGGGGGGGGGGTTGTTTACTATGTATGTAAGCCTGTCCCCCCATCTTCCTTCGACAACGAACTTCCTGATCTGTTCGTCAGGTGAAGCTAGGATGCAGAATCCATCCTTGGAATCCCAGCAGCTTGGCTCCTCGTGCTTCTCATACATAGTACATACATATGTAGAAAAGAACCCAAAGAAGCCTTATCTAGAATCATTCTAGACGCCTGTACGCGCACGCGTCCCCGTGTTTGGGAACGTAGAGATTCGGGTTAGATCAACTCCGAATCGGCAAGTCGAACGAGCTTCTTAATAGGGCTGATTTCCCAGCACCATACCTTTTCTGCATCGCTTGCTATGCTAATTGGTGGTGGTATTTTCTACACAAATGTGATTCAACGAGATTTATGTGGTTGGGGTACAGTTGCTTTAAGGGAGTTGCTTTTAAGGGACGGAGGCGGGCCGCTATTACATAGTGGCGGGAGACACAGAAGAGCAACTTTGCCAACGACGATTAGGGAGAGACAGCGAAGCTAGAAACGACTGCCGCTTTACACCATAACCTCAGGGAATGATACGAGCTGTAGGCTAGCTCACGTCATGGATACTGTCTTCTGTTGTGTGCCCATTATTTCTCTCGAGGATTGGTTCGCTTGGTTTCATCTTGAATACATATCAAGTATAAGCTCATCACTAGAATGTTTATCGCTGTGCCTCAGCTGGCGAAACAAGTAAATGAAACGCATGATAGAACATGTCCACATGAGCAACAATGCCACACCGAAATCACCGAAATACACTAAACGTCGCCTCCACGTTGTTGCGTAGATGATATCTAAGACCGAGCTCGGGAGAAGTCTTCTGCGCGAAGCAGACGAAAGACCACGGCTATGATGGCTAGAATAAGGCTAGCTGGACATAGTCGCTGGATATGGTCTGTGAACAACTGCTTTTGTTTCACTAACCTTGTGTTCTGCCTACATCGTGGAGTTTACATAGTGTTGATCGTCACCGCATTGCGGGTTGAGCTAAGCATTGCGGGTAGAGCTAAGGTATTAAAGGGTCATGGATACTTGGAGTCTTGGAGTCTTGGAGTCTTGGAGCATCGGAAGTGGCCCCGATGACGTTTCCCCAGGCTATATTTTGTAGGCTATATTTTGTAGTGTTCGGTAGCTCGCTACATGTGATCGTCCTAGATTTAACCAAAGACGCATGCCTTCCGAGTTATGATATCTCATTCGAAACACTTACTAGAATTAGTTCTATCTGGCCAGCCAAGCCATTGCAACAGAGGTATCATCTCGAGGAAGGTCGAGACGGTGAATAGTTATCGGGTATTAATCATTTCAAAGAGACCTCAACATGTGTTAATGTATTAAATATGATATGAACGGTGTTGAACTGATGAATAAACCATCAATTTGCGCCACAGAATAAGTCCGGTTTAGATCATGGGTAGTAAGTAGCAATGTTTCATTCTTTCGACTTCAATATTTGTTCTCACGAAGACCACGTTGCACCGGTGTAGAACAGTGGCGTTATAAAATCCCTACATCTGGCACGATTCTCATTTCTGCTGCGGACAGCCAGGTGATTTCTAACCGCATCTACACGGCTCTGGGAAATTATCCACAGCGACGTCGTACTCTAAAGTACGTGCATGAGTCAGGCTGGCTCAAATCCGCTGATATCAACATTCCTAGTTGATATTACTACAGTGGCCACGTAGAAATATGGTCTTCTCTAGCCTCGATTTAATAGTGAGCAGGTTGAGAAGCCGTGTATTGTAGATATGTAAAGAAAAGGTATAATTCGCATCTTGGACAGAGTTGAATCTGAAGATGAAATTTAGGGCTGCTAGCCAATGAGGGCGAAATTATGTCGGATACTGCGAGGGTTAGAAAAGGCCGTAGTAAGGCCGCCCGATCCACATGGGCGGGCGGTCCCTTTTCCTTTTCAACCAGCATGACGGACCCGGCGGCTCTATCGCGGGGAATTCCCAAGCCCTTGTTTCTGACGGGGCACGGTCACATCTAGTAGGCATCTTGTAGGAAGGTGTCCTTCTTAGTACTATGGTATAAAGAAGTAATGATGCGATACGATCAACGCACTTAGCGTATCATGTTACCGCCCATCTAGCTTCCCCATCTTCGCGTCTAGTCGTAGATTGTGAAGTACACGAGGTGAAGAGATATGTACATACTCCGGATAAAATACTTGTCTGACAGGCACCACATTTGGGACGCTGTGGGAGTTAATTATGCCGAGACGCAAGTAATAAAGGAATATGTACATAGGCTTCTGTATGCATAGCCATTGTATCATGATGCGGGGCCCCTTTGGTTCTCGATTTTCATCAATGAAACTTGACGGCTTAGAATGGTCATGTGCAATGTCTCGCAGAAGCAGAGATTGAAAAAGGGGTCTCGATCCCATTGGGAAAAAGGGTTGTCTCTCTGTCTAGGTGGCATGTTACACTGCGAGACCGAAATGAGAAAAGCAACCCCAGAAGTGCCGAAATCGAATGCAGATCTTTCCCGAATAGTAATTGCATCACCGGCGCTGGTGAATCGTGAATCGTGAATCGGGATGAAAGACCTCGCTCTCCCTGGTAAACTGGCATGATACTGCCCTTAAGTGAAGCCGCCGGCTGCATGAGATCAAGGCTTATCATCTGTTGTTTGTCCTCGAAGCTTGCGTCTGGCTCTCGGTCTGTAGGCAGGGGATATCAAGTTTAGATATTTGGGTCGAATCCCGCATATGCCAAGTGTTATCACGACCGTGCTCATGATGACCGAGGGAGGCTAGAGTATGGTAACCGAGTTTACAAGCATCTTCGACGACGTCAAGTAGAAAAGTCGGTGCTACTCTCGGCACTGACCACGACAAGTATTATAATTTCACGAGACTATGAACGGAAGCCCACGAGGCTCCGCGAGGTACAATCGTGGAGCAATCGTGGAGCTGCAAGCTATAACCGAGCTGGAAATAGGCTAAATGGGAAAAGCTTGGTTGCGATGCTTTCCCAGCTATCAGCCAACCCCATAAAACCCCATAGTCAGATCCGGCCAGACGCGCAATTGGAGGGGCCCTAACGTGAGACTATATGTTGATGGTGATATGTCTAACGAGAGACGAAAGATAACACGTAGATAGAGCTAGCAAGGGAAAGAGAGCTAGGTGAGATATCACGAAAGCTGGATTTCGATAAAAGGCCGAAGGAGGGAAGCTAGCTAGGATTTGATAGAAATTATTTGCGGGCGGCCGATATATCTATGAGATGTCCACGGCCCGATAAGTAGTGACTCCGAAGGGGACCGGCTGCTGGTAGGTCTAGGCTCGCCATATCGAATGCGGTGCAAGTCGGATGCTGATGGGAGATGATACAATACCAATGCCGTATGAGGAAGGCTATCGGTCATGGCCGTACGATGGAACACTCACGGAATCTGTCTGACTTCACCAGGAACTAGGATACGGTAATAACCTTCCCCGGGTTCAGGTACGGATGAATTGGTTTTAACTGGTATTAGCAATATGGAAATAAGCTGATGCCGGGGGCCCCAATGTTTAATAATACCCCCTCAATGTGTTTTGAGGTGCTCATTGATTAGGATAGACCCTAAGCCGTGAGTAAATGACTCTGATGAGTTTTATCACGGTGTTTTGCATGTACGGGCAAGACGGCAAACGATTTCGGACAATTGCGTAGTGATAAGAACATTGACCTGAAGTGTGGATCGTGGATCGTGGGAATTGGTTCAAGGTGTGGAAAAAAAAGAAGAGGGGGGAGAAATTAAGTGGTTTCTCGGTGCAAAAAGAGTCAGGGACTAATAGTGGTAATAGTGGTAATACATAGTAGGCTCGATGTATCTTTACGATAAGGCGCATAGCGACATATCACTCGCTGGCGATAGGTCGGCAGCACCTTCCAGCACTCCACTATTTGGCCGGCCAAATCGCCGTAAGCAACAAGAAGATAACCCCTCGGGCACCCTATTTTATAGCTCATCCCACCATAACACCGAATAGACTTGACGGGTTTTAGTGGATTTTCCCTTCCCCCAGTGCCACCCACGCCCCCCAGGCAAGCTAGGCTAGCACACCCCCATCATGGGCTTCTTGCTCAAGTACCTAATGTAATCCGTACAGTCGCCCGTTCTCCACACCTACCTTACATGTACGGATTACCCAGTCTAACTTACATGTACCAGTCCTTCTTGCAGTCTTTTTTGTACAGTTACTAATGACCTGACCCTGGATTTTCCCGCTGTTTTTCCCTGAGCCACTCCCAATCCACTCCCGTACACTCCCCCCCCGTCCACTCCCGTCCTTTTCCAATCCCCCCCAAGCTTCTAACTCGCGGACTAGTTCCCACTTGGGTTCTACCATCTTCAAGTTCTCGGCCTCATTTTTCCCACGTTCTCAACCCTTATCCACTTCCTTTGTTCCAGTGGTAAACTCTATGGGTTTATTCTGTTCCTAGTACTGGCCATACGGCATCTTGCCCTATCTAGTCACTTCTGTCAACGTTGCCCTTCTCTCCGTTACCTTGTCTTAGTTGTTTCTCTCTGTTCAACACCATTTCGAGACCCATCTCTCCCGCTTCCCGAATCTTGGCCCAGGAACAATTGCGCCTCGCCTCTTGGCTTCCTAATACCTGCCAGTTATACCACCTTTGCTTTCTCAATCGACGCTTTTTTCATCCCGTCGCGATATTCGTCTTCCCGCCAACTCGAATCTCGTTCGTGACGATACCGAATCCTCAGGGTCTACGATAGCTACCTAATCTTCGGTCACCATATCGGTCTTGACGAGACTCAACCTTCCAATTCCACTCCTACGGCCGAGACTTAGCCAACCAGAGTCTGGTTTGAGCGAGAGAGAGGAGGCGTAGAGCGCTTTGGCTGTCGTATTGTGTCTATACATCTGACGTCGCTCGCTTCATCTCATTGCTGTAGTTATAGTCTGTCATTTTTTCAGTCTCCTTCGCCCTCGACTCGATCTGCGAACCGCCATCCTTCACCCCGAATTCGTGAACGGATTATCCAGCCTATCCTCTAATTTACTCGATATATTCGATGCCTCAACATGTTTGATTTGCCTTCGGCGATTTTCAATACTATCGAGTCCGTCGCCGTCGCCTTTCCTGTATGATAAAGGACAAGCGTGCATTACAAGCACTCGCTATCTGTCCCTTTCGATCCAGGCGTGCCGGCTCAATTGTCTAAAAGTCATTTATAATGGATCCTCCACATCTCACCGAATTCGCCTCGCAGCGGTATTTCGATAAGCTCAAGCAGCTAAGCGAGTCCAAAGATCAACCTCACGATGCTGTTGCTCACGCGCAAGATGGCTCTGTCGTGGCCGAATCCTCGACATTCATACTACCTATCAGAAGACCGAAGGCAGTCGATCAAGTCTCGCACGACACCCACAGGGCAGAAAAGCGCCGTGGCAATTTCATCGGCTTTAAGATTTTACCGTCGCGCAATTCCGTCGATCACGACTCCCGACGATTGTCTGTCGATTCTACGAAGAGGAAGAGCACGCCTTTCGATCAATTGTTCCTGGCACTCCCCAATGAGCTGAAGATCCAGATCATTGCCTCTCTGCCTTTATCTGACGTACTAAGCCTTCGATTAGCCTCGCGGTCATGGCACGCGATGATTACAGTCAACGAATTCCCGATTGCTCGATACCACCTGGAACATCACGTCCCGGCTTATGCGAAGCGATTATACCCAGTGCCCGATCCGACCGCGATACGGCTCCATTATCTCTGTGGGATATGGCACCGACTACACGTTGCTGCTAAGCTCTCTTACTTAATATGCGAGAGGGTGACGAAAGAGATATTTCTGAGAACTACCGAGGCTCAGCGCCTTGAATTCGAGCCGCAATACGAAAGGATGCGCCGCCGATTAATACCACTACTCTTTACAGTATTTCATTTTTTCGAAACGTACCGAACATTGCATATCGAATACATCAAGGAACATGGGCATGGTTTGTCACGGGAGCCATATACCCTGAACCCTATCGAGCTAAAGATCATGAGCATGTATGACGACCAGACGTTATTACGCGTTCACCAGGTGTTCCCCCTGGTGGTGTCTTCCTTCTGTCGACGCCTTCGACCACCGTCCTACGTGGGTCGGCTAGAACGTTCTCTCCGAGGTTACCTGAAGGACCGGCCTCCCGACGAAGTTTACGTGACTGCAATGTGTGTTGGCGGACTTCGACAGGTGGAACGGTTCTGGGAGATTAAAGGGTATAATTCGAGGAGAGGGGCCGTCGATTCGTGGTATAATTCGGTCCTGAGGGAGCCCATGGAGGTGGCGTCGAAAACGCGGCGAGGATTTAGGGGTCTTACTCGGAAAAAGTCGAGCGCGAGCGAGGCCGATTTTACGAGATCTGGAGAAACCTACGTAAACGGCCGCGGGCGGCAAGGGTCGGACGCGGGCCGACGTGGCAGTGATGCATCGATGATTGCATGGGAAAATTTGGTCTTTAATACGAGTCTGGCTGAGGGTATGCCGATGGGCGAATTAACGCGCGAACAATTGAAGATATTGATTCCCGACCTACCGAACTTACAAGAAATATGGCTCCCAACAGCTGAGGCTCTTATATTAGACCGAGGGATCGTGGAGCGCCCTCAGGACATTAAACGTAACGCGCAGGTCATGCTGGAGCTGATTCGCGAGGACGGTGCTGCCGAGGAAGACGAATGGTGGTACGGACGGATAGCACCGGAGTCGGTCCGACCGCCTCTCGAAGCAATTGAGGAAGATCCCATCGAATAATTACTTACTATCTACCTATCTACTTATTTACCAAAGGGGACGGGGGTTGTTGGGTTGTTGGGTTAGTTGATTGATACCTAGCATAAGCGCTTAGAAGATATCCGGGGGGCCAGCCGTCGTCTAGCCATGTCATCAGCATTTACAGGGCGTTTATAACAAGGGCGGGAACTTAATCTCTTCGGTCTGAATTTTTTTTCGTCGTTTCTCCCGAAAACGGGAAGTACGTACAATATTTCTTCTTATATATCCTCACCTCTTGGGTAGGCGGGGATGGGAAGAAAAGGGAGGGAGCTTGGGCGAATCTATAGGAGTTCGAATCATCCGAGAGCACACTTACTACTGGTTGCTTGCTTGCTTGCTTGCTTTCTTGGCTCGACTTGGGGCCAAGAACATATATCATACCATATCATATCTATCGTACCAATACCATACCTACTTGGTGTTCAGCTTCTTTTCCTTTATGTCGTCGTTGCCTTTTCCTGTCGCTATAGGCCATAAACCGAAACGGGGAGCAACTCTATCTTTTTTTTAATTCATGTTTCGCGCGGCATTATGTTATTTCGAAATTATGCAAGCAAGCAAGCGAACTTTCCGAGCTTCCCTCCCCCATGCGTGCTAGGAGGCAAAGGGGGGTGTATAGCAGGATGGATATCTTTGGATAAGGGAGAAAGGACATGTGAGATTGGTTGGTGGATTGGGTTTATACGGATATCACTGGTCGCACACATGAGAAGCGAGGGAGCGAAAAAGACGTACGCGTCTTCTATAAGAATAAGGTATGGACGAGGAGGAACCAAGCAAAGTAGATATATAATCTCATATATCAATCGATGATGTTCTCGGGCCCATCTTATTTTATTTCATTCCGTTTCACATGTCGCCTATTCAAGTTCCTGTCCAACTCTCCGTATCGTATTCCCTCACACTTGTCCTTATCCCCTTCCCTTAATGACCATCTCTTCATCCGTACCCTACCATACCATCCATCCATCCATACATCCACCCTCATGTCCAGCACACCATCACAACACCATACCGACAACAACAACAACAATCACCAACAAAAAGTGCAAAGTCGTAGTAGTAGTAATAAAACGAACCAGGCGACGCAAATGGTATATTTGAAACAGACACTCGAAAAATTCCGTAAAGCATGGTGTGTAACAGAACCAGCGCTCCCGACGCTTTGCTTTCCCGATATGAGGACCGATGCCCATGAATAACAAAGTGAGGAAGGAAGAATAAGAAGGGGAGAAAGTAATCCGTGAAGAAAAAAAAGGGTCTGTGCTACAAAGTAATATTCAAATCAAATCCCTCTCGAGAACCGAAAAAACCCGCCCGAGTGTACTGGCGCCGGTCGGAAGGGGGATCATTTCACTATGAAGAAACGAAGAAGAATAACAAGTGGCCCTTATGCCGTTTCCTTTCCTGAATCCCTTTCCCTTTGAGACGTTCCATCGTAAAACCATGCAGCGAAAATAGAACAAACAAACATAAAAGGGCGGAGAGCTGTTTGAGCTGTGCCCTCTACCCCTGAGATCCAGATACAAACGCCACTTTATATTTTTTTTGTACCGTTCCCTATAACGCCACGTTCCGTCATATATCATGTGCGTATTGAACCTTCCGTGCTTCACAGCCCCCGGGGGTCAAATGAGATAACTCACGACGGCCACCTATTCTGGGTGGCACGGCCGACATTCGAAGAGGGCAGATAACTGTTATTCATCCCCGTGGCTGAAGAATAGAGAGATGCTGCGCTCGAGCCGGTTGTCCGCTGTTGCGAAGGCACGCCGCTACCTAGCCCGTACGAACCGGTACTAAGTCCTAAGCCGCCATGATTATTGTTAGAATCTAAGCTCTGGAGTTCCAGGAAGCTTGAGTCGAAAGAAGGTGCAAAAGTTGAGGGCATCGCAGCATGTGATGTACTATGAGTAGTTGTTGGAGTCTGGCGTGCGCCGAAATGGGGCGAGTGGTTCGAAACACCATGACTTGTGGCACCTCCTGCACGATAGTTGCTATCGAGGGGCGACGCCGAGGGTGTTCGACGCGGCGGATATCCAGTACTGCTGTGAACAAGTGACGGCGACCCCCTATAATTAGTGTCCCCTTGCATGAGCGGCGAGTTAGACTGTGCGCCAAACTGAGGAGAATTAGTCATATGCTGTACAAGACCTGTTCCAGGAGATCCTGTAGCCATATGCTGAGGCTGACGTTGACTCGTAGGGTACGTGGGCGTTTGTGTGTTGTAGGACGAGCTAAGAGTCTGTGTTTGGTAGTAATTTTGAGACGGTCTAGTCTGCTGGTGGGAAGCTAATGTAGATGGCATCTGGGGGGCCTTCGAAGTCTGTGAAGAGATAGGGGAGGCCGTTTGGGCATTCTGTTGTTGCATCTGTTGACGATTGGCAGTCTGTTGTCTTGCGTTATCCTGGCGATTTTGGAGCGCCGTGAAACGTTCGTAGTGAGCTTCTAACCCTTCCGCGGGGGTCGGAGAGGCTGTACTACCAATTGATGCCGTTGCCTGATGCTGCTGTTGCTTCTGAGGGCGATTAGCGTTGCTCTGCACTTGGTCACTGCGGTTCTGTAGTGCAGCTATTCGTTCGTAATGAGCTTCGAGACCTTCAGCCTGCGTATGGCTCTGAGAAGGAGCAGTGACCTGGCCAGCTTGCCGGGTTTGATCCAGGTTGACCGCTGCAGACGACGCAGGATTCTTATTCCCTATATTATTTGGAGTCGAGCGTTTTGCTGCTTGTAGAGATCCCGACTCCTGGGACTTGCGTGGTCGCTTTGTAGACGGCGTAGTATTGACATTCGTAGAGGTCTGCTGAATAGACTGGACGGCAGCTGAGGGCTGCGTTTGAGAAATCGGAGCTGAAGTTGCCTGGGAAAGGCTAGACTGTGCTTGTTGGGGAATTACATTACTTCCGATAACGCCATCAGAGGCTCCGTCAGTTTGAGGGTTGACAATACCAGTGGGGGCAGACTGACGCTTCCGCTTCTTCCCAACTATAGACGACTCCTTAACTTGAGGGGTCGGCACCTGGCTATTAGCTATAGCAGGCGGAGGTAACAGCTGGGCTCGCTGATCGTTCTGAGCAGCAACACCATCCGCGATAGACGATGTGGTAGTGCCACCTGTAAACGAGGGACCAGCAACAGCATGCTGGTTAATTTGCTGGTTTGATGGGTCAGCCGTCTGCTGCTGTTGCTGAGATATAGCGCCATCTTGACCTATGGACTCGCCGGCGGCCTTAGGGCGATTCTTAGAACCCTTTGGGCGTCCCGAATTTGGTTTCTTTCTGGGTTGCTCACCGAGCATGGGTATTGGTACTGGCACAGGGGTCACCTTTGGTGGTATTGGGAGCGTCGATACATGATCGGCTTGAATAGGGGGAGCATTCGAGTTTGCAGGTGTGGAATCAGCCAGTTGACCAGCTTGCTGCACACCAGGCATGTCCTTAGGTCGGTTTTTGGAACCCTTTGGCCGTCCACGTCGTTTTGTATTAGACCCAGGCGCAAGTGCCGCAGTCGCATCGTTGATAGACTTAAAACCACCAGTCGAACCCATGATCGGGGTATTGTTGAACTGGCCGCCGCCCTGCAGTTGCGGGGGTGTATTCGGAGCATTCTCCGATGGCCCCTCAACCTCGACTAGATCGTCGTCTCCGTTCAATTCCAGGACACTATCCTCTACATCCACCCAGCTGTCATCTTGAGCTTCTTGGGATCGGTTTGTGGTTCCCTTAGTACCCTTCTTGATACCCTTGTCACTCCGAGACTTGCTGGCTTTGCTGCCCTTCGGACGCCCCCTAGGCCGTCGCTGATTTATAGACTGCACAGATGGGAACGATGCCCGCCTCCGAGGTTCTTTAAGATTAGGAAATATCTCAGCAATCCACCCGACAAATAAAGAGCCGGAACCGTTTGATTCTGCGCTTTCGGGGAATTTGCCATCAGCAGGAGGCGGAGCCTCCGGGATGCCGCCAAAGAATGCCAGTGCCTTACATAATTGGTCGACTACGGTGTGAGGGGGGAGAGTTCTTAAAAGCGTCAATAATCGAGCCTGTTCAGTTTTTGTTTCGGCGAGAGTGAGAGGGCTGGCCGTCTCGGGTACTGGTACTATTTCAGCGACCGGCTCTATAGAAGCAGACTTCTTCGGGGACGTGAATTGTTTCAATCCAGGCGGCCGGGGATAGTTCGCTCGTCGTTGGTGAGATACGTAGCTATCGGTCTGGGCTAATTTGGCCTGCAGAGCCGTGCTTTCGCTTGTGCGCTTCGCTGCGGCATCACGACCTTCGCTTGCGCGATGACTTGCAACATCCATGTGCATTACACTGAAGTTCCCCTTCATCTGTTCCGTAACATCCTTCAGTTTGCTCGGGACCGGATTTCTAACGCGTCCATCTCGAGGATACTGTCTCAGATCTGCATGCATAGAGCCATCATTGGATAGCGTAGAAGACAGGAGGCCATTGGTGCCGCCATTAATAGTAGGAGCGGCCAGAGATGGCGACGGTGCGGTTAGACCGGGCGTAGGAGATTCAGAGTGCGGCTGGATATTGGTACTCGAGGCTCTGGCAGCAATGGAAGATGGATTGTTTGCCAAATTGGCTGGTTGTTGGCCTGTGACATCTAGTTAGGTAGAGACATGAGAGAGAGGGGAAAGAGGCGTACTGGATGTGGTAGCCATTTGGTTGGAACAGTACCAACCATGACAAGGAAAGGATTACTACTGCCTGAGTTCTCGTCTTGTTGGCTACGCCACGAAAATCGAACTTATCACTGACAGCTGAGTATGGACCGGTTGGCGGGATTCCATGCTCATCGACCTCAGACGGAGATATAGGAACTACCAGCGCGTCATTGCGAGTAGTCGATGCGACACCGCGATCAGCCGGGGGGATGGAAAATGTCAATGGGTCGAATGCGCCGAAAAGTTTTATATTGAGACTACCAGCCGATAGAAATAGAAGTAGCAGCAGTAATAATAACTAGTAGTAATAATACTGCTAATGGTGTTGTAGTAGATGCTAGCTACACTAATAAAGGTGGGAAGTCGGGGCGGCGAATACGGTGCAGATTAAGTTTTGGACGCTGATGTTCAGCCCGTCGGCGAGGGGACAGGGCAAATCAAAGTTAAATGTGGTTGACGGCGACAGGTGGTTGGGCTTCATAGGACTGGCTGACCGCTAAACGTTGGTGTAACAGGTGATTAGGACGACTAGGACGACGCAGGTTATCCGCAGGTAATCCAAGACCAAGAACCAAAGGGGTGGGGGAAAGAAAAGGTAAGATTGTTAAAAAAAAAAAAAAAAATGGTGTTTTGGTAGTAAGTGGTTCGGACGATTTGGTTCTCGTGCTCCTCCGTCGGCGGCTATTGGATTTACACGTCGACTCTCCAAGATTTGGGGTTGTACCTCAATCAAGACGGGATTAGTGGATTAGATAGCGGAGTCGCGAAGCTGTTTTGGTAGTCTAGTAGGGATGGGGGATCCATTATCGCTGCCATGGCTGCCATGGGCAATCAATAAACAGGATCGACTACGGGTGGTTTGATGGTCCGTGCACGCCCGTGTCCCGCAGCAGAAACAGCTAACCTGCAGCAAGTAAAGACGTTATCTTATCCATTAACTAGTTAACCTAAGTACTTACCATAGCAGCAAAGGGTGGTTTTAAGAAACGGTTATTAGATGTAAAAATTATTTTATATTTGAAAATTATTTTTTAGTAAATAATTATTATTAGTTAAAAAGTATTTATTTATTTAATTTATATAAAAAAATATAAATATTAAATATAATGTTTATATTAATAATTATTTATATTTAAGTAATGTATTTTAAAATTTTAAAAATTAAATAATAATAATGCATATTATAATTATTTAAGGATTTAAATAAATAATATATTTTATAAATATTTAATATTTTAAATTTATTTTTTTATTATTGTTTATATATTTATTTAAGTATTTAACTTTTTATTATTATTTATATGTTTTGTTTAAACCTTTATTATTATTTATACGTTTTATTTAAACTTTTACTATAATTAATAAAAATTTTAATTATAAATAATTATTTATTAAATATGTATAAAAGTTATAAAATATTTTTATAAATATATTATTTGGTATATTATTAAATATGTTAAGTTTTAATAAAATATAATTAAAATTATTATAATTAATATTATGGTTAAAGTTTTAATTAATATTATTAATTAAGTTTATTATAAATTTGGTTAATTTAAATATAATATATTTTAAAAACGCAAATTTTATTTTAATATTTAAATAGTTATGGCTTTTATAATTAAAATATAATTAAAATTTTTTGGTAGGTTATTTATTTTTTTTAAAAAAATTATTATTATTTAATAAATAATTATTAGCGTTATAAATAAAGTTAAAATTATTATTATTATAATTATTGTTATATTTTTATTTTAATTATTTTATATGTAATAAGTAAATTAATTTATTATATTTGTAAATAAGGTAATTATTTATATTTTATTTTATTTATCTAATGTATAATAAGTAAATTATTTTGGAATAATTGTTAACATTATTTTATTTTATTTAATTATGGTTTTATTTTTACCTGGTAAAAAATTGGCAAATATTAATTGTTTTAATAAATAGTTGGGTAAAGTTAATTTAAATAAATGTTTTTTTTTTATATTTTTTTATTTTATTATTAAATATAATAAGTTTATAAATAATATATTTTATTTTATTATTGGCGTATTTAGTAACGGTATTAGCGAATATTATAATAATGTTATTAATAAATATAATTTAAGTAAATTAAATAAAAAAAAATTTTATAAAAGTATAAAAAAATAATAAATAATATTAGTTTTAGTATAAAGTAATAACTTTTATATTATTATTATTAGTTTTTTTAAAAAAGTTAAAGATATGTATAATTAAATAGTATTAATTTTTTTATTTTAAGTTAATTTTTAAAAATAAAATAATTTTATTTTAGTTATAATAAAAATAAAAATTATTATAAAATTATATTTTATTTAATAAATAAATTTTTATATTTTATATTTATTTATAATTAAAATAAATATGTATATTATTTATTTATAGTTAATTATTAATAAATTTAAATATAATATATATATTTTAAATAAAGTTATATATTTTGGTAATATAATAAAACTTTTTATATAGGTTAAATATAATAAAAACGTTAACGTTAATAAAGGAAGTTTATTAATTTTTTAAAAAAATTTATGGTTTTAATAATTTATTAAAAATAAGAAATATTTAATTAATAAATTTAAAAACGATTAAATATAAAGAATTTATTAATAGTTAATAATAAAAACGATAAAAAAGAAATTGGAAATTAATTTTATTTATATTTAAATATGTGGAAATAATAATGTTTTAGCGATATAATATTATTTATAATTTTTAACCGGGAATTATTTATTTTAAAAAATTTAATAAAATATAAATTAATAAAGTTAAATTTATATTTTTTTATTAAGTTTTATATATTTTTATAAAATAAATAATAAACGTAATATAATAAAATATATTATAAACTATTTAAATTAGTTATATTAAAAAATAAAAATAATAATAATAAAATATAGTTTAGGTAATAAATTTTTACCATTTTTTTTAATTATTAATAGTTTTTTTTAATAAAAAAGGTTATAAAATTAATAATTAATTTTAATTTTATATTAATTATAATAAATTAATAAAATATATTATATATATATATTTTTAAAATATTATAAATATAT